>NC_045435.1:9483959-9584460 GCF_002776525.5 Piliocolobus tephrosceles | reverse complement strand
TTATAATATGAGAGAAACTTATTATTAAATAAGATATTTTACCTTTATGATGATAAAGACTCACATATTCTTTGTGAATATCCAACATTGTGCTATACTGTAAGTATACATGAGGGGACTTCAAAATGTTCATGGAAAAAAATGGAATTAAAATATGAAAATAAATATAGACCTTATTTTTCATCATAAGCTTCGTCACTGTCAAGACACTTTCGTAAGCAGTCATACCAGCTATTTAGTCCATCCCTAAAGAACTGAGGGTCTTGGTGAATTAACTATGTCAATGCAGTCTTTTTTACATTATTAACTGAAGGAAAATGGGTTCCCTTTAGAATTTTCGTTAAGATTAGGAAGAAACCAGAAGGAGGCAATTCAGGAGTGTAAGGTGGATGCCTAATGATTTCTCATGGAAACTCTTGGGAAATTGACCTTGTTTGAGGAGAGAATGAATGGGAGCATTGCTGTGGTAGAGAATGACTTCCTGGTGAAGCTTCCCTGGTTGTTTTTCTGCTAAAGCTTTGGCTAACTTTTTCAAAACACTTTCATAATAAACAGATGTTGTTCTTTGGCCATCCAGAAAACCAACAAACAAAATGCCTTGAACATCCCAAAAAACTGTTGCCACGACCCTTGCCATTAACTGGCCTACTTTTGCTTTGACTGGATCACTTCCATCTTTTGGTAGCCATTGCTTTCTTTGATTGTGCTGTTTACAGGATCATACAGGTAAAGCCATGTTTCATTTCCTGTTACAATTGTTTGAAGAAATGCTTCAGGATCTTTATCCCATTTTTTAAATTTTCGGTTGAAGGCTCTGCTCTCATCTGCAGCTGATCGGAGCATAATGGTCTTGGTACCTATAGAATGGAAAGTTTGCTCAACTTTAATTTTTCAGTCGAAATTGTGCAGGCTGAACAAACTGAGATATCTGTGGTGTTGGCTATTGTTTCTGCAGTTAATTATCAGTCCTTTTCAACTAGAGTTCAAATAAGATGAATTTTTTCCTTTCAAATTGATGTGGATGGTCTGCCGATTCATGCTTCATCTTCAACATCATCTCTTCCCTTTTTAAATGAGTTATCTATGTGTAAACTGCTGATTTCCTTGGGGTATTGTCTCCATAAACTTTTTGTAAATCATCAGTGATTTCACCATTCTTCTACCCAAGCTTCACCATAAATTTGTTTATTCTTGCTTCAATTTTAGCAAAATTTGTATTGCTCTGATAGGGGCTTTTTTCCAACTTCTGTTTCATTCTTCTTAGTACCTCAAACTAGATCCCGTTCAGATGTGTTATAACAAGTTAGTAGGAGTTGATTTTGGTGCAAAAAATTTTGCAATCCATGCATAGTTTTTTGTAATACACCTTTTCCGTGAACTTTTTGAAATCTCCTCATATTAATTAAAAAAAATAGATAGTAGTCCCTGTACATTTTGTGGTCTTTGGTGTCACTTAAGTAAATATGTATCTATACTAAAATATAAACATGTTAAATACTTTTTCAGGTCATTATTTATGAAAAACCTCACTTCCATGGACAGGCTAAAGAGTTTAGTGAGCATATAGATTCTGTTCCTAACTTTTTGAAAAATGATGGAGATTTTCACAGAATTGGATCAATTCGTGTCATTGGTGGAGTGTGAGTATCGTATTTTTGATATTTGCTCTAGTAGTCTATTTTTGAAGGTCAGCACAAAAATGTGCTAAGTGAAGCAAAAACAATGTTTTTAATCTAAAAATATACATTTCTTCTGTAATATGGAAAGTAAAAAATATTAGTTACTTATGGTTTTCTGTGGACTCTTGTTTTTATTAAAGATTTTGAGATCTATTAAATGTAGAAAATAGTTTCTAAAACTTCAACACCTTGTATTTCTGAACACAGGATAGACTATAAGAATTGCAAAATAAAATTAGGTTTTTCACAAGTTATGAACGTGAATGAGAGCCCCAGTTTTTATCCACTGTTCTGTTGATCATACTTGACTTACGTACCAAGGACCTTGGCAGTGAGCCTTCCCTTATTAAAAAAGGATCTGTGTTGTATGTTTCCAAAGTCAAGGATTTTTGACATTGGTTGCCCCCCGGACTCTGAACTGCTTTTGAGGAAGCTCTCTAGGAACCCCTGGATATAATCCCAAGTGTAACCATCATTGATTGCTACCATCCCAGTCTTAGTCAGCAGTTACTGCTGCAGAAGCCTCCCAAATCTATGATGAGCCTGGGATGTACCTTTATATTTGTATCCTGGCAGGTGAAACAATGAAGAAGAAACTGTCCTCATTGTTTATTTATCATTGTCAACCCAATACTGGAATCTCTCTAGAAACATTCTATTGTCTCTCTGTTGATACATTGGTTTTTGGGGAATGTTAATTTGTTTTAATTATCAGTATCTCTTGATATTTGCAGTAACATCATATAATTTTGCTATTAGCTACTCTAGTAAAAGATGCTACTAAAATACTTTATTCACAAAAGTTAAGTGAATTGTTTGAGATCACTCAAGGATCTATATTTAGAGAACCAGACTTTGCAATTTCTGGCAGTAAATTAAGTAATAGCCATACTAGTCAAAATAAAAATGTAAGAGATTATATATGCTGGATATGTAGATTATATCAATTATTAATCTGACATATTAATCACTTCCTTGTCCTTCAATTTAAAAATTTTATTTGGGTCTTGAAGAACAAATATGGTTTGGATAAACACATTTTTATTGTGTTTATTTGTAATATTATCTGGTTTGTGAACACACATGTTTCTTGTTAACCCTGCTATAAAATATTTTTGCCTTTTCCTCCCTTTGAGATCTAAGTGTTTTTCCTATTAACTAGACTGACTTAGGTTAAAACCAATTTTCTGCTGCATAGAAAATTATCTGCTAAAATTCTGTGTGATGTACATTGTTATTCTCTAAGGTTTTTTTTAAAATAGATATTTTGTAAAAATCCTAAGTAAACATGACTTGTAATGCAGGATACAAACTTTCATTTGTCTGTGACAACTGCAGAAGAAAGATGTGATGTCCCCATTTAAAGAGGAATAGCTGATTATTTTTTCACAACTACTACTGTTTTTTGGTTTTGTTGTTTACTTGTATCTGTAGGTAGCATGGACTCCATCCCTGTAACCATCTTGAGGAATCTGGGGAAAGTAAAACTAATGTTTCTTAACTTTTCTCAGATAACACCTATCTTTAAATATACCAGATGGATATATAAAGTGAATCTTAACCAAAACTTAGTCTATTAAGAAAAACTGAGTACATGATTAGTGGACTGTCATATAATGAATTTGTGAATCTTAATCGATCCTTTAAGGTCTTTTATACCTTTTATTTCTTTTCCCATTCAGATATAAATAAAAGCGTGTTTTGAGTAGCCACACTTATATAAAATAAAGCTTAGAATTTAAAAGAAGTTTTGTGAAATTTATTTTCATATAATAGTTGAAGAATAAAATAATGTTAGTTCATTTCCATAGTACAGATATACTGAGATGTATAAATAGGTTTATAGGTTTATTCCAATTCATGTGGACCTTGTGCCCCACCATCATACCTATGCTTACAGAAAGGGGAGAGGAAGTAACAATTAATGGCTGCTATTTTGTGCCCTATGAAAACAATTATTTGGAATATTTTCTGTATCTTCACAACCACAGTAGGAGTGAAGAAAGAAAAAGCAGTAGTAGGCAGCCTTCCTAGGCTTTATTTTGTTAAGCTCCTGAATTTCAAAGTTCCCAACCCTGGAGCTCAGAAATAGTCACCCTTGGAATCTGCACTATTGGAGGGCCACTCAGCCTAACTACGCAGTGTGGCTAAAGGCAGATTCGAGAAGGCCAACTTGTTTCATGAGCCATCTATGCCCACATTGCATTAGATACTATGGATTAGCTTATAAAAAGGTAAGCTTTATGGAGGAGCTTAATAACATTATATTTTTCAGTGTCTTATACTGATAGTTTTAGATTAGAAGTCAAGAAAGTAGTGGGACCAACATTTCTCACCTGTAAGTATCTACAGATGTCCTTGTATACATGTAGGGCCCTGAGGCTAATAACAGCTCAGTAGAATTTCTTGGTTCCTCTTTGATAAACCATCTTGTATTTTGTTTTAGAACTGAAGCCTGGTGACAGATTCACTTGATTTAAACCCTGAATAAATGTTTCATGTAAAAGTCATTCCGTTGTTCCAGAATGGCTTAATTAGTAAAATAAAAATGATTATCTTTGGATCTCCATGTAAATTTGTGTCCTTTCTCATTGGCTCTATGCACTTCGTATTATATTTACTTGACACACTGTTCTCTGACCACCTTTTGCTGTAGTATCAAGTCACACCATAAACATTTAAAAAGCATTGCTCTGTTGCAGTTCTATAATTAACCTTTTGTTGGGAAAAGCCCCCAAATTATAAAAATTATTGATCTATGAAGCACACACCATTTGTCTATCTTTGTAAATGAAACAAAACTAATGTGCTGCTTTTTACAATATGAAGATGAGCCACTATGAGGTTTATCTTGATTGTCTCTGTTTTGCTTTCTTGACTACAGTTTTATTAATGGGTCATTTGGGTGTCCCCTGTATTTCTAGGTGGGTTGCCTATGAAAAAGAACATTTTAAAGGCCAGCAGTTTCTGCTTGAAGAAGGAGACTTTGAAGACAGTAATGCTTGTGGTGCATTAAGTGGCCCTATCTTGTCTTTCCGGTACTTACAAGCTGTGAGTTATCTTCCTTATCCTTAGTGTTCTACCTTTTAAAAAATCTGTTCACAAAAATTGGACATGACTCCTGATAGAACATACGATTATAAAATAGAAGAGCATTAACCTCAACTGCTTATGCAACTTGCCTATTTTTCTTAACTGCAATGATTATTATGGATTTTTTTTTAACTTTTCACCCATTGTTTCCATAATCATTTTTTGAGTACCTTCTTTGTTAGATGCCAGGAGTGGCCAGACTCAGCCCCCACATTTACACAGCAGGCAGTCTGGTAAGGAAGATAGCACTTATATAAATGTTTGTTATTGCTTGGCTATGATTGTATTAAGTACACAGTACTCAGGGTTCCCAGAAAAAGGTCAGTTGGTCAGTTATCCCCACTTGAATAGAGAGGGCTTCATGGAAAAGATGACAGCTGGCTGAAATTTCAAGTTCAAAAAAGAGTTAACCAAGTGAAGAAGTTCTAGAACAGGGTGAAGGAAAAAGGTAGGTGCCTGTTTAGCAAGAGATTAACACGTTAATGTGTAAAGTCAAGGTTGTAAGCCATTAATTCTCAGCTGGGGGTGATTTTACCCCTTAGGGGGCCTTTGGCAATGTCTGGAGACATTTTGGATTGTCATATCAGGAGCAAGGGTGCTACTCCTGCAGAGCAGAGGCAACGGTTGCTGCCAAACCCCTAGAATGTGAAGGACAGCCCCCAACAACAGAGAATTACAGGGTCCCAAATATTAATAGTGCTGAGATTGAGAAACCCTCATGTAAGCGAAATTTTGCCATATTTAGGGAAATGTGGTTAACTCGGGATGTTAGGGAGAACTTTGGAAAGATGAGTCTAAAGCCAGATAATGAAGGACCAGATTGAGGAGTTCAGATTTTTTTTTCCTGAGTTGACCATGAACTGTTGATGGATTTTAGGCCTAGTAAGCATGATTACATTAATGACTTAGAAAGATCTTTCTGGTGACTGTACCAAATGAGTTGGAAACTAATTCTACCTGAAAGAACTATAAAACAATCCACTGAAGATTAGGCACTGGGATTGCTTGAGCAATAGATAAATAATTTGTGATATATTTAGTCTACAATTGTACTGCACAAGGACCATGGGATTTTTCTTTATTTAGCCGTGTCTTGATATCTAAAAGGTAAGCAAGACAAAGCAAGACAGAGCCTTCTTTATGCTTTAGATCATTTGTGACCATGTACACTGAGGAAATCATGGCTCATTATTCAAAGCATCGTCCACCCAGTATTGAATAATTAAAATTTTCTCCCAGCTTATTTAAGAAAAAGTTGGGTGGCGCATTGCTAATGCTGTAAATGTTCATCCCTGAATTTGATGGTGTCTTCTAAAGATTACTTTAAAGCAAGCATAACAAAAGACCAAACCCCAAGTCACTAGTTGAAATCCCCCAGTAGTAGAAAATGTGGAAAGTTACAAATATTGCAACTACATAGCTAAATAATTAGGAGATATTTGATACAGACAGAGGCTAAAATACATAATAGAAAAAATAGCAGAAACAAACATGCTAATTACTACTGCAAACAAAAGTTTTGGGCATGTACAAAAATGATGACAGGTTTTTTTTTTTTTTTTCTTTTTTTTTTTGAGATGGAATCTTGCTCTCTTGCCCAGGCTGGAGTGCAGTGGCACAATCTTGGCTCACTGCAAGCCCCGCCTCCTGGGTTCATGTCATTCTCCTGCCTCAGCATCCCGAGTAGCTGGGACTACAAGCGCCCGCCACCATGCCTGGCTAATTTTTTGTATTTTTAGTAGAGATGGGGTTTCACCGTGTTAGCCAGGATAGTCTCGATCTCCTGACCTCATGACCCACCCACCACCCGCCTCAACCTCCCAAAGTGCTGGGATTGCAGGCATAAGCCACCTCACCTGGCCGTTTTTTTTTTTTTTTTAATATATAAGTAAAAATACCCTTCAAACAATATCTTCTCTTCTGTCCTCCTTAAATTAGATTTTTTAACAATTAAAATATTAGTTGTTAGCTCATAGCTAAAGATGTTATTATAATCCTCATAATAATCTTAACATTTGTGAAGAACTTACTAATGGCTTTATATGCATATTTGTACTAATCTTCACAAAGACTCCGAATTGGAGACTCTTATGATTCCTGTGTTAGAGATACAGAAACTGATTGTCTAAGAGGTTAAGTACTGTGCCCAAGTGTAGACCTGTGATTTGAGGGCAAGTCTGTCTTACTCTAGAGCCCATGTGAGATTATCCATTTTCCATTGCTCCAGAATGCTTAAACTTAAAAAGTACCTTAACAATAAAAAACTGGATTTCATTCAGACTTACTAGCATTTCATTTGTAGCTATAAATATAGGGTCACATTACAGACCAATACACACATATAATTAATACATGATTTTCAGACACTTTACCATTTACATTTACATTCACTAAAATATTTCCAGATGAAATACACTAAAATATCTACATGTATTTAGACAATATAAAATATATATGTACATATTGTGAACATGCCTTAAAAACTTGCTTATCAAATTATACTTAGAAAAATTGTATATTCCCCAGACACAGCATTATTATTGGAAAGGAGTTCTTAAAGTTCTTGGAGCTGTGACAGCCCTCTGTGACTTAATAGGTAGAGTTGATGTGAGACATTGTTACCCCGTACAGAGGCTGAGATGTGTCCAGCCTGGGGAAGAGTGAAGCACTGCATTTAGATCTCCACTGAAGTAATAGAAAATACACTAGAGGACAGATAGAAGAGCTGCATAGTGCAATACAGTTTTCACATGTCCTGGCTCCAGTATATGGAACACTCTGGATCTACAAAGGTCAAATACCGGACATGTTCCTTAGAGATCATGTGATCTGTGTCATGGAGTGCTTTGGAGTGGACAACCAGAAATGTGTTCCTAATTCCAAATGAGTCATTCAAATACATTGGAGTTGATTTTTTTTTCTTTTTTTTTTTTAAGGCAAGGACTAAAAGGAATATAGCAGTATTTAGGCTCCAGGGACTAGGGAATTTTTATTCCTTGACTTCCTCAATAACACTTTCTTGGTGTGCTTGTTTTTCCCTAGTTTTATACTAGATTAATTTTATATTTGCTTTTGTTGCGATTTTCAGAGTTTAGGCCTCTTTTCAGACCTTCGACATCAGGTTGGTATGCAGCGGAGACCATTTTTTTCTCCTAAATTAATGGATACATTAATTTAGATCTGATAGATGTCCAGCAATGTCTCATGTCACATTGCCCTCTGGAGATTGTAATGCAAGGACTCAGCTGAGGGATTTTGTGGAATTTAAAAGTAATCAAATTACTGATCCTTAAGACTTATCTTTGGGCCTGAAGCAATTGCTCAGTAGTGTTCTCTTAGTAGTAGGCAGTACTGTACCTGAGATTCTACTAACTTACGCAAGTGCTTTAAAATATAAATGGAATACAGTTTTTAAGGTTGCTCCATCATTGTTCCTTAGTCTCAAGCAGAAGAGCTACATTTAAATCTAGGTGACTTTGGCAGTTACTTAATTGTGTAGAAAAGCAGCAATGGTAGTAATCTAGTCATCTCATAGGGCTTACCCTGGACTTTATTCTGTTAGTTGGTTAAAAACTCTTAATTATATTTAATATTCCATCAAGTGACGGATGAAGTAAAAGGCTTATTAAAGTAAAAGGCGTATTAACCCATTAGACATTTACGTTGTTTACAATTTTTCACTATTGTAAATAATACATTTTTGCATACAAGTTTCTCACCATTTAGTTCCCTTAGGAGACTTCTTAATTCAAAAAGGAATTACAGGGTCAGAGAGTGTGAACAGTTTCTTTTTAAACTATTTTTTAAGTCATTTTCTAAAATAGATGTTTAATCTTGTTTGCATCAGCAATGTTTTGACAAAACTGAACTTTTAGATCTTTCTTTAAGAAATGCAAGTTTTGGGCCAGGCACGGTGGTTCATGCCTGTAATCCCAGCACTTTGGGAAGCCCAGGTGGGCAGATCATGAAGTCAGGCGATTGAGACCATCCTGGCTAACACGGTGAAACCCTATCTCTACTAAAAATACAAAAAATTAGCCAGGCATGGTGGCGGGCACCTGTAGTCTCAGCTACTCAGGAGGCTGAGGCAGGAGAATGTCGGGAACCTGGGAGGCAGAGCTTGCAGTGAACGGAGATTGCGCCACAGCACTCCAGCCAAGTGAAAGTTCTGGCAGGGCGCAGTGACTCATGCCTGTAATCCCAGCACTTTGGGAGACCAAGGCGGGCGGATCACCTGAAGTCGGGAGTTCAAGACCAGCCTGACTAACATGGAGAAACCCCATCTCTACTAAAAATAAAAAATTAGCAAGGCGTGGTGGCACATGCCTTTAATCCTAGCTACTGCGGAGGCTGAGGCAGGAGAATTGCCTGAACCTGGGAGGCGGAGTTTGCAGTGAGCTGAGATCACACCAATGCACTCCAGCCTGGGCAACAAGAGCATCTCAAAAAAAAAAAAAAAAAAAAGTGAAAGTTTTATCTAATTGTTTTAGTTTGAATTTCTTTAATTTACTAATGAAATTAGACATTTGCATATTTATTTTCTCTTTCGTGAACTTTTTTTGCCAAAAATCTATTTGAGTCATAGAGATTTTTTGTTTTAAATGTGTTGACTCACTATAAATTTTTCTAATTTCCTATCGTCATTTTAATTTTTTAATGAGCATTTTTTGTTAAGCAAATTATATGTATTTTTCCTATTATATTTAAGCTCATAAAATCCTGTCACACATTGCCAAAGTACACTATTTACTTTTGTTTCATGTAGTTTTTGTTCCTTAGGCACAAGCGAGACTAGTTTCCTTGGCAATTAGTGTTGCTTATGATAGCCTATAAGTCTCAGCAATTTACTGTTTATATAACTAAACTGTTTAAATAACTATTTATATAAAAATGTTATATCTTCCCAATTAAAGTAAATTCAGGCTGATTTTTTCCTTTAAACTATGTGGAAGTAATAACCATAAAATTGTTTCCGGGGCCATCTAAAATTGTTCCTGGAGTTATCTGTGTAAAAATTACCCCATCAGTATGTGATATTTTGCTAAGATAAGAGCAGTCCATAAAACAGAATATGTATGTTTTCCTAAACTTTCCTCTTTTTCCTTTTAGAATTTTATAGAATCTTCTGTCACACTGTTTGAATCTGACCTAGAAAGTGGGAAGTTTATTGACATTACAAATCAGGAAATTTCTGATTTGGAAGAAATTGGCTTTGGCAGTAAAACAAGATCCATTCATGTTAAAAGTGGAGTGTAAGTTGCCCCCTCCTCTAAGAAACTTGAGAGAGTCTTTGGTATTTAAAATTGTTGTTTGCTCAATTGTATATCACTTGTTTTTATTTTTTTGTTTTTTCTTTTTTCCCTACTAGATGGGTTGCCTACCAGCAAAAGTTCTTCTGTGGAGAACAATACATTTTAGAAAAAGGGAAATACAAATGCTTTTTTGACTGGGGAGGATCAAGTAATATAATCATGTCGATACGACCAATCCAACTGGTGAGCGAAGTATGAATATAGCCAATGCTGCATCATGTAATAGTATGCAATTGAATATGTGGAAAGCACTTTTTAAAAGTGGAGTTGTTGAATGATGTCATGTGTGTATATAGAAAGAAAATGCAATAGCAATTGAATTTCTGTAGACTCCATAGAGTAGTAGATATTAACACATGAACGAGATGACTTCGTAATTTGATCAGTTCATTCACTTAACAGCATTTATTTAGTGTCTCTGATGTGTTGGACACTATGCTAATCACTGAAGATAAGAATTGAATAAGACTGTCCTAATGGTTCTCTGTCTCCCAGAGGAGATAGATGTATGGACAATTAATGGTAGTATGATTAGTGAGAAAATGAAGTGTGTAGGCAGTGCAGGGGAGCAGGGAAAGGGATCACTCAGTGCCTGGGGAATTGAAGACTTTGCCTCAGAATAGGATGTATTGATGAATTGAGTGATAGTTTAAAGGATAAAAGCAATTTTTCTAGGCAGAAAGGCATTTCACAAAGAAGGAATTATCTCCTTGTATGCAAATTCATGAAGTTGTAGAAGAGTGTGGCCAGTTTGGATAATAAACCCTGCAGAACAATGAGTGCCCATGAGATAATGTTCAGAAATTCACACTCCTTCTTTGTAATGGGCACCAGGCCATATTTTTCTTCCACCTACAATATTACTTAAAAGTGAATTAGTTATAAATACTAAAATTATTATAAGAGAATTCAGTAGGTTATTTGAGAGCCATAGCCAATTCAAAGAGTCTCATAAATAGGTCAAACCATCAAAATATTTTTTCAAGCTGGTTGCAGTGGCACAGGTGTGCAATCCCAGCACTTTGGGAGGCCAAGGTAAAAGATCGCTAAAGCCTGGTAGTTTGAGACCAGCCTGAGCAACACAGTGAGACCTCCTCTCTACAAAAAATAAGCAAAATTAATTGGGCGTGGTGGCACATGACTGTAGTCCCTGCTACTTGGGAGGCTGAGTTGGGAGGATCGCTTGAGTCCTGAAGATCAAGGGTGCAGTGAGCTGGGACTGTGTCACTGTACCCCAGCCTGGACAACAGAGGAATACTCTCTCAGAAAAGCAAGTAAAAAAAAAAGAAAAAAAAATTTTTTTCAAAGGATATTTTCAAAACTTTCAAAAAGACAACTAAGATTATGTGATTACAATTTTGAAAATGTTTTAATATGTTTTCAGGAACCACTTGGGATAAATGAACCTCCGCATTTGGTATGTTTAAAAATACTCTTATAATTGTTAAATTGTTTACTAAAAGCATTTATACCCTTTCTCTCAAATCTTTCTCTTTTCTGCAGATAACTTTTATGTGTCTCTCTGGCAGAGCAGATTATATTGCACTTGGTATCTATGAGCAGAAGAATTTACATCTTTGTCAGTGGTTGTATTAGACTGGGTTTGTCACACTTCCTTTTGTTTTCTCCTGACAGAGCTGTAGCTCTGACCACTTTAGGGTCATTTTGAACTTCTGGCACTCTTTCTTTCCCATCGTCCATTCTTTCTTCAGTGTCACATTCTTCATAGAATATTATATTTATCTCTGGAAGAGCAAACTACCATGGAAAAGTCACTGTCTTGGCATGCTTGTTATGTACATGTATTTCTAATACCTATAATCAAATATTTCTGAGCTAGTGAACTTGAAACCTTATATTCATTTCTACTGTAGTAATTGTTTAAAGGGAACTGGATAATACTTTGGAGCCCAACATTTGTTTATTTTCTACTGAGGGCTAGAAATTGTACCTATTTAACGTTTCTAATAAATCCGTAAGGTCAGTATTACTCCCATTTTTAGATAATAAATCTGAGATTCAGAATTTAAGTAAGTGCCATATACACAACTAGAAGTAGCAAAAGAGACGTTTCTAGTACGGACCACACTTGACAAAACCACATGTTCAGGGTTTTACATCAAATAAAGACATAATCATCACACGAGCAGTACAACTATAGAAGGAAGAGGGGTGAGAGACATTGCTTCCTTTGTTTTATTTTAAATTACAAATTCAGAAAAATTGTTGTCAAAAAGCCAAATATAGCGATTACTTTTAAATATTTGGCATTTGCTGCCTTTACATAATGCTCAGTGTTTTTCTCTGAATGTGTATGTTTTTCATATTCATGTCAGTGTTTATTTCAGACCAGCTTAGTTTAACCATTTTTCCATTCACAATGCTTTTGGGTTTTATTATTTTCTGATTAGCTCAGGCCTATTGGGAACATTTCCTTTCTGAATATAATTGAGTTGTTGTATTTAGAGACACTTCCTGCCAGATTTTTATTTTGAAATTTTGAAAACTCCCAACTGTGGATTTTTAAAGTGTTTTTTCACATGAATCAAAACAACATGAGTAGATAGAAGAAAGAGAAATTATTTCAAACTGCACATTTTTTGAGTTCTAAGTACAGATAAAAAGCCTCGTTTTTTAAATCTCTCTTTCTCCTGCTCCTACCTCCTTGTTCTTTTTTTATGGACTTCCTTGTTTGGGGCAGATTGCTGGGAGGATTTTCTTTATAGTATTTCCAGTCTAACTGGAAGAGAGGAAGCCGCAGAAAACGCCCAGTGAAATCAGCTCCACTTCATTTTTCTGGGGATGGCTAAGTTATTGCCTTGTGGAATAAGCATTTCTGACAGGTGTATGATAACTGGATATTTAGTAACACATGAACAAAACATTCTTAGTTTACCCAGTATCAAAGGTCTTGTTATTTTCAGTGGATCAAATTTTCAGACATTCTTCTTGTTTATACTTACTTAAACAGATCTTGGCTGACACACTGGTTCTGTTCAATAACTAGAAAGTATTTTCTCTTCAACAGGCAGTAGTTAACAACAGCCAAATTGGCAATACAGATGCTGTGTTCAGATGGGGTACTTCATTTCAGAGCTCAAGTCAGAGAGGGAATTATTTTATGCTGGTGATTTTAAGGGGAACCTTAAGCAACCTAAGAGGGGAAAAGCCAGAAAATGTAGGTGTATAGGGATTAGTATACATTATGAGTGTTATGATGATTGAAAATATTGTTAATGACTGTTCTGGAAACATATCATGAGGAGATGTGGCTTATTTGAGATATTGGTGGAACGCTACCTTTTATTTTTTAATTTTATTTTTTGTTTTGGGATTAGGAAAGTTTTATTTTGTTTTAATTTTTTTGTCTTTATTTCTTCTAAAAAAAAAGGGGGGGGGGTGGGATCCATGTACAGAATGTGCAGGTTTGTTACATAGGTATACGTGTGCTATGGTGGTTTGCTGGACCTATTGACCAGTCCTCTAAGTTCCCTCCCCTCACCCCTCACTCCCCAGCAGGCCCTGGTGTGTGTTGTTCCCTTCTCTGTGCCCATGTGTTCTCAATGTTCAACTCCCACTTATGAGTGAGAACATGCAGAGAACACCACCTTTTATTGAGAAGATTTTTTTTTTTTTTTCTGAAGGCTGAAGCTTGGTCATTGTGTCTAATTAGCAACTCAAGATATACAGGATCGCTATAGAATTCTTCACCGTTAGCAAGTGACATTTTTTAAAAAATTTCCCTCCCAAACAAAAACCAAACAGAATATGTATTATCTGCATATCGTCATCATCTCTGTTACCACAAGTCCTGAATATTGAAATCTAATACTAGATTAAATCTTATAACAGTGAATTTAGTTTTCAGAGGCGGTTGTAATTAGGCATCATTCTCTAGAAATTCTAACCAGTTCTCCCCTTTGACTCAGCCAAGTACTTTTTGTTTCTAGAATCTTTTTAAAGTCCATTTCCAGATATAATTAAATGTTTGGATTTATTTAAATATTGAGCCCCTGTTCCATTTTATGCATGATTCTCACCAAGAAAAGCAACTAGGTATTTTCTTGTATTGGATAATTTAGCCTCACTGAATTTTAAAGTGATCACAGGATCTGCAATAATTGTTGCTACTGTTTTCATGTATAGGGGATAGGAAAATGACAGCTTTAGGCAAATACAGTAAGATTTACAAGCAGTAAAGAGAAAACACTTCTTTGTAGCACTTTAACCAGATCATTTTTATAGGAGCCAAATCACAGAAATACTTAGGAAGAATTATTTCAGTAAAGGAAACCTTTATGATTAATAAGGGAAATGAAATCATTGTACAATATATAACCAATATGAGAAATATATAACACTACAGTATGAGAAAGATGTGATGTAACAGAATAATAGAAACAAGACTTTTCCTTAATAATCAACATATTTCTATGAGGGAGGCTCAAAGGGCTAGAGAAAGTCTTATTTAGACAGGGAAGAAAGTGTCTCATAGAAATTATTTTAGTATTGGAGTAAGTAAAATTACATTAAAATAATGCTGATATTGTAGAATAAGTAAGCACAGCTTCTGTGTTTTGTCAGTAGTTCATTGCATTTTTAGTTTATCATATTATATTAAAGATATATATTACCACATATTGTTAGCATATATTATAAATGAAAATTATGTAGCAAAAAGAATTTCTGTGAAATCTTCGTAATATAGGGGAGATAATTTCTGCTCAAACCGTAGTTCTAAGAAAGAAATACAATAATATATGTGAAAAGCAAACCAGAGGGATACTTTTTTTCCTTCACTTCTATTTCCAGTTGGGGAGCTGTTAGGGATTGAGCCATACGTGGCACAGAAGGATGGGTATAGTTTGGAAAACACTCATCTCTTGTTTGTCTATTTGCCTTGGTTTAAGCAACCTGAGTTGTTTTGTATATTTGTTATCCATTGTTCTGTAAAGGAAGCCAACATGGTCATTTATCCAGCTAGTTTTTCCAAGGACTTAATTTCTCCAAGGCTCTGTCACTTAATTTCACCAAGAGTAGAAACCACAGGTTAATTATTATAATCAGTACGCTCAGAGTTGGTTTCTGTATGGTCGATCCTCAGAACATTATTATGAGAATTGTTCTGTTTTGAGGATTGATAAGGTGATCAAAATGAGGCATATTTTTGTAGAGTTGGTCTAATTCTGGGTGAATCATATACCAAATCTCATCTAGTAAACTCAGATAAGCATTTAACCCAGTTTTTAAAGTTTGAACAAAGACTATTTTAACCCATCAAATCAAGAGATACTTTATAACATTATTTCTGCATGTGTATATGGATTTTAATTAATTTTTCTGGGTATGAAGACTGAGACAAAAAACTGGAGGTGGCTACTATATATACCATCTGAAATATGCTTCACTGGCATTATCAGTAGTCCAGGATTTGATGTTTCATGGCTTCATTGTGAAAATGGTGAAGTATAAATCTTCAGTTCAGCAGTATACAACTAATTAACTGGGAATGTAGTTAGTGAGCAAGACAACATGTCTCTCGTCTCATGTGGCTTTTCTTTAATTTTTACCAAGAATTTCCATGCAGGAGAAATTTCTCTGCATTTTTTGGAGGTTAAAAGTGACTTGCTTTTTAGCCTCACATTTTATATGTCTTTAAGTTAAAAAACCTAAGTATGTCTTGGTTTGGAGTTCATTTCTTTGCTATCCTCTGTATCTGCTACAAGGACTACAACAGAAACTTGCTGGATCACATCTCCTTAAGGCAAGAAGTCCCTTGATGTTTTAATGCTCCAAATACAGTGTGGTTTCACAGTCGGAAGTGGTGTTGTACAAACCACAGATGATCATGGGGAATTAGTTTTCTCACCTCCCTGATTCTGACTGATCTTTGATAACAGATCAAGTAAGGTCAGAGCAGAATGAGATAACCAAGAAACAATTCTTCTAAGAAAAGGGAAGACGAGGGAGGTGAACATTAGCTGCTCAGAAAAGCCTTATCCTTGAATGACAGCACGAGCAGATGGTCTCTTATGATGTGTTCTGTGCCCTAGTGCAGGCCTGTCAGTGCAGGGTGGACCTGTGGGCCATGTTGTTCCAAGTCTCCAGTGTATTATGAAATGTTTACGGGCTCTTTAATTTTTTTTCATTCCTATTGTAGATTCAAGGCTACCAGAGTTGTAGATTATTATATATCTGGTCTAAAGGGAATTATAGTTGAGATTTCATGGATTTTTCTCGACAAAATTGACTAAAGTAGAAATGTAGTTGTATATAACTATAAGCTGCACATTTAAGGTATTCTTATCAGAAAACCAAAGCCTGTAAACTGAAATACATGACACAGATATCTTTCTTTCTTCACCATAAATCTTCCACTAATCCCGTCATTATTATCTCCTCTGCCATCTGCTCGTGTGCCCTCCTGGGTACTCTTCGTGCTTGCTTATGAGCATGTGCTCGTGCTCTCCTCTTCTTATATTAACTGTGGATCAGGAAGAGCTAGGGAGAGAAGCATCTAACCATGTAGCCTTATACTAATCTAAGCCTCTTTCATGTTTAGCACTAAATTTCTTCTTATTTTATACATCTGGTCTCAACATAGGGCATAGTGATTGTCTGAGAGAATAAAGGACCACATGTTAGTGGAGGAAGGACTCTAATGTACTCTTTTATAGGTAGAATTGTTTTCTAGGCCTCTGTTCCCACAATTTGGTGGAAGAGAGGCAAGAAAATGGTAAACCAACAGTGACATTCCATTCCTGAAAACATGTAAGAAAGCAAGTTTAAGGAGCGTATCATTATCCCTAATATGAATTCATTGATAATAGATAAAACATGAGTCTGATATTTTGCTACATTTTATAGATCATGAAATTAAAGGTTTTTATTTGCTTTTGATCATCTAAGACCATTTTTTTTCTGTTTAACTGTTGTGTTGTTCTTGTAGCTCAAAGTATTCAGTAAACCAGGGTTCCAAGGTGAATGTATAGATTTTACAGAAGAAACTTCTGATTTGACTTCACTCATACCATGTTCTTTTAAAGTTCTTCGAGGTTGGTAAGTATGCTTACTTAGTGTTTTCTGCTGTTATTTAATAACTAATGTTCTTAAATTTACAGAGATATATTTTTTGCATGCACAGTGAATCT
Source organism: Piliocolobus tephrosceles (assembly GCF_002776525.5). Lineage (NCBI taxonomy): Eukaryota > Metazoa > Chordata > Mammalia > Primates > Cercopithecidae > Piliocolobus > Piliocolobus tephrosceles. The sequence goes on along the minus strand of NC_045435.1, from coordinate 9,567,225 downwards.
TTAAAATTTATCTTCAACAGGCATTGGTTACTTGCTAACTGATCTATATTAATTTTGCTTAATTTGTATTTTGAGCTACGATGGAATACAGAAAAGCAGAATGCTGATTAACCAACTTAGGGAACATTTTGATTTTTGTCTCTCACTGTGATCTTAGATTATTTCCTAAATATTTTGAATGTTTATATTGTATATTTATTGTCTCACACAGTAGAATGCGATAAAAATACCTGGTGTTTTTAAAAATAAGACATGTTAATCCTAATTTTTTTAACCTTTTAACGAAGTATTCATCATCCCCCTTTCACAGATGTGGAAACCATGTTCAGAGTTAGGGTTTCCCAAGATCACATACCAAATTTCAGACCCATGATTCCTTTGGTCTTTTTTTCTCATCTCTGAATTGGATATTCTTCCAATTGCAACAATATACTGTATATTTTTCACGTGTATATGAAACTACATGTGATTCTCACAGCTAAAATATATTCTACAAATTTTTTATTGTGCTAAAATATACGTAACATAAAATTTACCATTTTAACAATTTTTAATTGTACAGTTCAGTGGCATCTCTATGTATCAAACATCTACCCAGCAACCTATCAAAGTCTCTTTTCTTCCTTTAAAATATATTAGGTTTGTCAGTTTTCCTCCCTTCTCCCTTGAATCATTAGAGACCTGGGCCTTCTATTTTTCACTTCAAAAACTTCGGTCTCTTAGCTACCCCCTGTTTCAGTGTCATCTAATTTCTAGTGTTTACCCCAAACAAATCACAGTCCAATTATGTGTCCCAAAATCCAGTTTAATATTTTTGCTAATGCTTTAATTCCCAGCCATTTTCTAGTACCAGTCCAATCAAGTTCAAGCTCTTTCTTTTCCTGACCTTACCATCAACTAGCCTCCTTTTCCTATCCATTTCCCATCCTATTCTCTTTTCTAACACTTGCTTTCCTCCATACCTTCTATACCGGGGGTCAACACACTTTATATATAAAGAATCAGATAGTGAATATTTTTTGACTTTGTGGGTTCTACAGGCTCTATCCCAGCTACTCTCAACACTGCTATTAGACATAGCACAAAAGCAGCCATACACAATACACAAACCAATAGGCACAGCTGCATTCCAATGAAACATTACTTATGGACATTGACATTTTAATTGTATGTAACATTTACATGTCATGAAATAGTCTTCTTTTAAAATTTTAAGCCCTCTGAAAATGTGAAAACCAGTCTTAGCTTATGGGCTGTTTGAAAACAAGCAGTGGGGCAGATTTGGCCCACATGCTGTAGTTTGCTGATGCCTGTTTCATACCAAAGGTTGGAGGTCTCTGGTAAATCTAGCCAGCAGGTGTCATTTGTTTGGCTTATACGCTAGGTTAAAAAAATTGTATTAATACAATTTTTACAAATGTAATACATCAATACAAATGTAAGTGTTAATACTTACATTTAGGATATTTTTCAGAGGAAGCTGTTTTCCACCTTCTCTTTAAAAATCAGAAGATTTTACGACTTGGAGAAAGCTTTTGCCTTTGTCAGTAATTAGCTGGTAGTGAGTAGACTGCATATGTGCTTTCCAGCATACCATAATCACCACCATTCCCAATTTTTTTCCACCTGGCACACTACTCAAATCTGCATTACCTGTGTGGTCTGCTGAAGGTATATAAGTTTGTGACCCCTGCTTAATAATAATTCAGATATATCCTTTAAGGTTCAGTCCACTCCATTATTTCTGTTCACCTTCTTGATTAACCCTAAATCAAGCAGTCCTGTATTTCCTACAGCTCTTCTGCCTTGAGCCTCCTTGTATTTGTTTTTGTTTATATACTTACCTGTGAAAAGGAAATGTGAGTTTGACAACATTAAAACACAAAGTAGGGCACAATAAGTTAAATAGAGATCTGCAACTCTAATAAGAAATAAATACACACACACACACACACACACACACACACACACACACAAGGACCTGAAATAATTTTGTGACTATTATTTGGCTCTGAGTTCCTTCTCCACTAAGATAAAAGAAAATATTTTACAAGATTTAGGATCATTGTCTGTTAATGAGAAACACTGAAGTTTTTTTGGAGGAAAATGTATTTTTCTTGAATCGAATAATAGGACAAACTAGTCACACATGTCTCTTCATGTAGGAAATATACAACAGCAGGATAAAAGAATACAAGAACTATGACAATTGTGTAAGCACCTGGAATGTGTGTGAGACCTGGATTTGAGCCCAGTTCCACCATTTTCTAGCTATGTAACTTCACGCAAAATGAGTCATCTCTCTGAACCTCAGCTTTCTCATCTGTAAAGGAGGAGGAGTAATGATACCTACCTCAAAGGTTTCTTACAAGGACTAAATAAAATAATGCACTAGCTTTATGCCTGGCACACTAGAAACCTTTGATAAATGTTGACTATGAAATGCTTATTACAGTAGAAGACATGACAGTAAATTATAATGTCACACAGCATTTCTACGGTTATCCAAAGTTAAACTGGCCTGGCAAGAGTACAGTTCTGGTGATCTTAAAATACAGGGCTAGAACTTAGCCACACCAAAACTAAATTAGTAACAGTCATTTAATTTTTCCCTTGGGCTCATCCTTTTCAAAAGGGTATGTGTTTAGCTATCTTTTGATGAATACTGTATTGAAGATAACTCACTATTGAAGATTCCAAGGGGTTTATTTCTTTTTAAAATTTTCTATTAGTTGTCAGATTTGTAGGTGACAGGTTTTATATACTCTTGTGTGATTTTTTTAAAAAATCTATCTTCTATGCTCATCTAAACTGAATACAAACATTTTTAATTTTTCCCAAAAAGAGCTTATAATCTGTTTAGGTACTTAATAATCACCCTGATCTAATCCCAGAGTGCTATACGTGAAGGCACTAAATAAAAAGAATATCTTTAGCTGAAAGCATATATCGTCTCATTTCAAACTTCATCTCTACCATTGAGTAGTTTGAGGAACCATGGGAAAATCACCTTACCTTTCTGATCTTTACTTTTGCTGCCTATAAAAATGAGGATGTTCCTAACTCATAGAATTATTAAGGACACCATGAAATAGTATATGTAAAGTGCCTAGCCTTATGCCTGGTGCATCATAAGCAGTCGAGGAATAATAGTGGTAGCTGTTGTGTGTGTGTTTTTTTTTTTTTTTTAAGCTGGTGTGGTGGTGCTCTGCACCACTTTCTATGCCCTACCCCTACACCAGTTCCCACAGCAATATAATGAGCCTATACTGCCAAGTGAATGCAATTTGACTGAATGTTTTACTGCTTGGCTTTTAGCTGGCTCCTCTATTACCAAGAAGACGTGTTTGTTAATCACTGTGTGTTAGAAGAAGGCCTCTATGCTGACCTTACTTCCTGCGGTTGCCCAGCATCTAAAGTCAAATCTCTCAAGCCCATTGACTATGTAAGTACTTTGCAAAATGCATACTTATAAGACTCTTTTTCTTGTCCAGTTTAATTACCACCAATGATACTGTGAAGTTGGAAGAAATGATAAAAGGAGAAATATCAAAATCTGAAAAATATGAATAATTCATTTGTCAATTGTAAAACTGAGGTTCACTCATGAAATCCAACCAAAATGTAATATTGATATTCTTTTTTAAAAAAAAGCAGGGGTGTAAAACTCAAGAATTAGAATAATGTAGGCCTCGACTTAACTCCCAGTTTGATACTTTAATCAATTTGAGTGACACTGGCAAAGTTACTTGGCTTACCCATCTATAAAAATAAAATAATAACAATAGTACTTACAAGGCCACTGGGATATTAAATGAGATGATGCTTATAAAGTGCACAGCATATGGTGAGTTCTCATTTAAATGTTAGCTATTAGTACCATGGTTGTTGTTATTATAGCTGCTTAAGTATAAAAATAACCTGACCACTTTATTATTCTACTAGGTAAGTCACATGACAGTTTGTCTGCTACTAAGGTAGCAGATTCTAAATTCAAACCTGTTTTTCGGAACAGGGCCTTTCTGCCTGGTGTGTGCAAAATGATCTGGGTCACCTTGGAGGCCCATATTTACAGAGTAAGTAGGTCTTCCTTTCCACCACATTTATTTAGAATTTCAAATATGAGAAAAATGGGATCACAACTCCAGGACATCAATTCTGGGCCCCTGGTCAATAGGATCTGTGCAGAGGAGGTAGTGAGGATCTTGGATACTTTCAAGATATCTAGTTATGACAATTCCTTGGCAATATGTTTGGTCAAAGCTTCAGTTTTACACAGAGCTGATTAGAGACTCTACATAATGTAGTAGTGACTTAAACCTTTCTGTCAAAGCTGACTCCAGGGATAATGGCCACACTTAGGATCTTTGATCTCAACCTAAGCAGTGTAGTCCTATTTCACAAGGCATTCCTGGATAGAGTATTCTTGGTATCAGACTAATTATAGAGTCTTGGCTGAGAACAAGAATATAAATAGTGTTCTTGGTCTCTCTCAATGGCTCTGTAGATACTAACATGGAAAGAATAAGTGGCTACCAACACTTCTTGTCTGTTGGAGGAAAACTGGTTTAAAAAATATATATATATATGATCTGGCAAGTCTCTGCAGGCTTTGATAATGCTGGAAAAGACATTGGAAGGTAGTCCACATTTACTGGAAAGCAATTTTTTAAACAATTTTTAGTGGTCAAATCAGCAGACAGATACTTATTTGTTGTTAACTCTAAAAGCAAAAGATAGAGGTCTGAATTTGAAAGTATCATCCTGAAAGGGTTTCGTACAACTCTTAATTCAGTGAACTAAACCAACAAAATTTCTAGGGAGGGCATTTTAGAAGCAGGGTCAAAATTAATTAGTGTTACTATTTTTCTTTGAAGGGTTATAATTCCTTTAGATTCATGAAGTGTAAAATGAAACATTTGGGATGAAAATAAACAGAGAGGTTTTCATGTAAGTTACAGTGTGGAGTTGCATGTCCCTAGTTGTGGTCCTGTGGAACCCAGGCAGCACAAGCGAAGGTGCCTATTGGGAAGGACTTGAAATCTATAGACTTTTCACTTCAAGAATGGGTTAAAGAGTATATTCAGTTTATGTAAGGGTAGCACGTTAGTTATCTTAATGCCATTCATAATATACTGAAAATATTTGAAACATCTTTTGCGAAGATGTGTTAGAGCAGCAGGTTTGGTGTTGAAATGGGAAGAGCATAAGGGAGGTTGGATATCCTACAAAGATCTGCAGATTGACCATGAAGATACCTCAACAGGAGTCCCAAAGCCTTAAGTTGATCAGACCTAGAGAGATTGATATGTAAATTAGAAGGTCAATTTAGTATTTTGTAATAAGTGGATTCTAGTGACTGGAATGCTCGAGAATTCTGTCCTGGGCATTTCTTCCCCCTCTCTGGAAAAACAAGGGAAACTGAATTAGTCATCAGGAGGTTATTTGTTGAGCATAAGATTTGGGTAAAATAAGGTAGATGTCTTGCGATTAGCCTGTAGGCTAACGTTCCTCCCAAAAGAGAGTCCTTTCACTGTCTAGGTCCCAGTTGCTCGCACCCTCTAGATTCTGTCTCGTTTCCCTGGACAGTGCTAGATACACTATCTATTCTGCTTCTCTCATTAATTCTGATTCTTTCTGTGATTCTCCCCACTATCTTCATACTTAGGAATTGATATGCCTTTTTTCTTAGATTTCCAAATACTGCTGCCTATTCCACAATCCAGTGCAATTCTGGATTCATTCTAGGAAATGTTTCTGTGTAATTAAGTTGACATTATGTACATATGAGGTAATCCTTTGCTTTCACTTTTGTTAGTTAAAACTGCAGAATTCGAGGGATGTTGCCTGCAGTTGGTATTGCCAGACATGCTATGGCTTGGTGCTTAAGTGTCACAATGGTATAATATTGAGGAGTCTTAAGACTTCATCTTCATAGAAGATAATATATTTTGAAAATGACAGTTTGCTCCAGGCAAACTTCTGTTGGTACAGGTGAAGGTTACATTCCTAGGGCCATCAACACATAATTTGCAGTGTTGCAGTCATTTTATAATGAATGGAGCTAGAAGCATAGTTCATAGTTCTGTGTCTAACTAATAGGACCTTAGGCAAATCTCTTAATTTATCTGTATCTCAGTTAATTCTTCTGTAAAGAAACTGTTAGAACAGGTATTTCAAATCTTGGACAGCCTCCAGTTCTGTTGCAAATAAGTATCCTGGTCATATTTCTAATTGGATATGAAAAAGAATTTATCCGGCTTTAGGATTCACAAGGTCAGAGGGAATAAGATCATGTATTAACTTTCACAACAGTCTCCGGAGTCATAGTAGTTGAAAACAAATGTTCATTTCATTTTCATATTTTGTCTCAAAATGACAAGACAGTTGCATGGCCTCCACTTTAGGCTTGTGAGTTGGGTTTAGATACACTTTTGATACTTGCTTTGCATTGGGACCAAGCTAATGGGAGCACCTCCAATTGGGGACATGACTATTTTCATGACAGGGGAAAGAGGGAGCAAGGTCACAATCACAGAGTCACATTTGAAGCTTCTGCTCACATTCATTTTGCCCATGCACACATCATTGTGTCCACTCATATTCTGTTTCCAAAAGCAAGTCATTAGACCAAGCCTGACATAAATGGGGCAGGGGAATAGACTCTCACCTGGGCAGGGATGAAGTCGGCAAAGTATATTCAAACAATAATACAATCTACCAGAGATGTATAAACTCATAGAGGTGTTCTCTGTTACTATATTTCGGAGAAAATGAAAGGAGATGAAATTGTAATAATTTATCTCTGCTACTGTAACAGAACTAACTTCCTTTTAAAAACTTGAGATTAATTTTTAGTGACAGTCTGGAGGTGGTTTGGTGGCTGTCAAATGAAGTATATGGGAGACAAGTAGAAAAGTCTTCCTCAGAATATGGTCCCCAGTTCTCTTTCAAAATTCATTTAGAATTCTAAAATCATCAGGTAATTTAATATAGGGAAATTTAATTTAATCATACTAAGACAGCTCTATGTAAGCATCTGGGAAAAATAATAAATTAAGTGGCCTAGAATTAGGAAAGTGAACTAAGACCCAGGGTTTTCATCAGGCTCTTCACAGAGATATAATTATAGATCTCGAAAAATTACACGTCTAATAAAATGCCTAAACATCTATCTCAAAACATGGTGAATTGGTTTCCATTGACTTCTCTTTAAGGTTTTCAGTAGCCTTGGTTTGGTAATGGCTTGACTGCTTAATAGTGATTACAAGAAGACCTTTTAAGATGAAAAAGATTGAATATCATGCCTAAGGAAGTTTAAGTGTTTTGTGGGGGCTGAAACCAAAGCCTTCTATATTTAGGAGTAGTCATACTGGGTGTGAAAGGGCAATAAAATGATTTTTTTTTTTTTAAATGCCCAAGATGAGGCTTGGGGCATTGGTGTAGAGTTCTATGAATGAAAAATACATCTGATTAGTAATTTTGTAGAAGAAAGTTTAAAGGTATTCTATTTTGCTTTGATCAAAGAAAAATATTTAAGGTGGCTGAATTATTTCTGCCATCTCAGCCTCCGAAGTAGCTGGGACTACAGGTGTGCACCACCATGTCTGGCTAGTTTTTGTGGTGTTTTGGTTGAGATGGGGTTTCACCGTGTTGCCCAGGCTGGTCTGAAACTCCTGGGCTCAAGCAATCTACCTGCCTCAGCCTCCCAAAGTGCTGGGATTACAGGTGCAAACCACTGCACCATCCAGCTGAATTATTTATATAAATATCACAAATGCTGCACAATAACACCATTGCTGAAGATGCGTTTTATATTTATTCAATCTAAAGTACTGAATACCTGCTCTTTACTAAATACTGTGCTAAGTACTGAATATGAATAAAAAAAGAATTAGCGTAACAAACTCATCAAGTCCAGATGTTACTTGATTCTTACTCTTGGCCTCTCAAGTGTAGATGTTTCTCAGATACCTATTCTTGGCCTTTCCTCTCCTGTACTTAGAAATTTTCATTATCATAAAGATGATTCGCATTCGCAGATATCTAGAGTAAGCAGTACTCAGTTATTCCCTGAGCTTCATTCCCAGATTCCACATGGGTCTTCAGCATGTTTTGCCAGCATCCCATTTTCTCTCATAGACTTGTTCTTCTTTTCTGCCCTGTTTCTGTTGAAAGCAATCATCATTACTCCCTCCCCACCTTTTTTTAGACGGAGTCTGGCTCTGACACCTAGGCTGGAGTGCAGTGGCCCAATCTTGGCTCACTGCAACCTCCGCCTCCCAAGTTCAAGGAATTCTCGTGCCTCAGCCTCCCAAGTAGCTGGGATTACAGGCACGTGCCAAAACTCCCAGCTAATTTTTGTATTTTTAGTAGAGACGGGGTTTCACCATGTTGGCCAGGCTGATCTCAAACTCCTGATCTCAAGAGATCCACCCACCTTGGCCTCCCAAAGTGCTGGGATTACAGGCATGAGTCATCGCATACAGTCCCATGATATGTCTTAAGCTTTTCCTCTTATCTCCTTTCCATTGCCATGACTGAGTTTAGAGGCTCATTCTGTCTTTCTAAAACTATTGTGATGAGTACATAACTAATTTTCTTCCTTTGGCCTCTTTCTTTTGCAGTTCTTCTTATTTGCAGCATTGAGCATGTAACCTTCCCATAAAGCCCAGACCCTGGCATCAGGTCCTACTTTTCCAATATTATTGCTCAATTGTTTTCATGTATCCTGTTTACAAGCTTCCCCTCCCCCCTTCCCCTCAATACCTTCCTTAAACTTTATTTTGTGTTTTTATATGGAAACATAGAATGAAGTTTTTCTTTCCCGTCTCTAAATTCTTTGAGGTCTAATTTAAAGGACCTCAATTCTAGGAAGCCTTCAATGACCTCATTTCTTAAAGTGACTTTTGTTTGCCCTGAATATTCTTTCTCTGCATCTCAAGATGCTTTTCACTCTCTCCTTTTCATCACACTTACTGAAACTGTAAAGCCATTGAGGGGATGATTTATATTTATTGTAGCTTTAAATTCTGTCACCCTTATGTCCCCTCTACTTAGCACAATGCTATAAAAATATCAAGAGTCCATTATGTAATAAGCCAACTAAATAAACTCATTTATTCATGCCTAAAAATATATAGGCATATATATTTTTATTTATAGTTGTATAAAGTTCATTCTTCTGCTTCAGAGCTCATTCCATAAGAGGGGTTGTACTTTGGACTTACTATAGGTTTGTGTCTTATCCATTTACAATATTGTAATAATAGCTTTACAAGTTAGAGGATGGTGGGGAACCTAAGTTTTAAAAAAAAGTAATTTACAGCTGCTAACTATTGATGAAATTTTTAAAAGTCAGACTGGGTATTGAAAGAATAATGCCATATATAGACAGGAGCAAGATACATGAGAACTTGTTGATTGATCTAAGATGGAGTTAACTGTGACTTTCAGACTAGTGCAGAAAACATTTAAGCATTGGACCAGGAGTGTGTGGGGTAACCTGTTTTATTTCATTTCCATGGGAGCAGTACTTAGCTGGTTGCTTCTCTTATTTCTCCACTGGGGCGTTGGAATGGAAGTTTGGCTGCCTTTGAAGTAATAATCGAGCCCTGGCAGCTCCAAGGAAGCAAAACCAAAGAATATTATAACAAGAGGCTGTAGAAAAACTTCAGATGAAATTAAGACTCTGATGACATAAATAATCTTAAGAGGTAGAATAAGAATTGGCAAGACAATCATTCATTCTGTGGAAGGATACTGAATAAGAGGCACAGCAACAAATAGAGGGAGACTATAAATCCAACCTCAGAATGAAAGGAAGGAATGAGTTTATAAAGTGTAGAAGACAAAAATTAATTCAAGATGGATTAAAGACTTAAATGTTAGAACTAAAACGATAAAAACCCTAGAAGAAAACCTAGGCAATACCATTCAGGACATAGGCATGAGCAAGGACCTCATGACTAAAACACCAAAAGCAATGGCAACAAAAGCCAAAATAGACAAATGGGATCTAATTAAACTAAAGAGCTTCTGCACAGCAAAAAGAAACCACCATCAGAGTGAACAAGCAACCTACAGAATGGGAGAAAATTTTTGCAGTCTACCCATCTGACAAAGGGCTAATATCCAGAATCTACAAAGAACTTAAATTACAAGAAAAAATCAAACAACCCCAGCAAAAAGTGTGCGAAGGATATGAACAGACACTTCTCAAAAAAAGACATTTATGCAGCCAATAGACACGTTAAAAAATGCTCATCATCAGTCGCCATCAGAGAAATGCAAATCAAAACCACAATGAGATACCATCTCACAGCAGTTAGAATGACAATCATTAAAAAGTCAGGAAACAACAGGTGCTGGAGAGGATGTGGAGAAACAGGAACACTTTTACACTGTTGGTGGGGTTGCAAACTAGTTCAACCATTGTGGAAGACAGTGTGGCGATTTCTCAAAGATCTAGAGCTAGAAATACCATTTGACCCAGCCATCCCATTACTGGGTATATACCCAAAGGATTATAAATCATGCTTCTATAAAGACACATGCACACGTATGTTTACGGCGGCACTATTCACAATAGCAGAGACTTGGAACCAACCCAAATGTCCATCAATGATAGACTGGATTAAGAAAATATGGCACATATACATCACGGAACACTATGCAGCCATAAAAAAGGATGAGTTCATGTCCTTTGTAGGGGCATGGATGAAGCTGGAAACCATCATTCTCAGCAAACTATCCCAAGGACAGAAAATCAAACACCACATGTTCTCACTCATAGGTGGGAATTGAACAATGAGAACACTTGGACACATGGTGGGGAACATCACACACCGGGGCCTGTCATGGGGTTGAGGGAGTGGGGAGGGATAGCATTAGGAGGAATACCTAATGTAAATGACGAGTTAATGGGTGCAGCACACCAACATAGCACATGTATACATATGTAACAAACCTACACATTGTGCACATGTTCCCTAGAACTTAAAGTATAATAATAATAAAAAAATAAAGTGTAGAAGAATTTGGTTACTATTAAACTTTTTAGCTGAACCTATATATATAGTTAATGGTATTAACTATTGTGCACATTTTGAAAATGCAGGCCAACAAAAACTTACAGTAAACATCGCACTTCCCAGTGAGATATCTGAAACAGTTCTCTTTAAATTCAGGCAGAAGACAACGGTCTCCCTATTACCACTACTATTCAGTATTCTGAAGTTCTATCTACTAAAAAAAATTAATCTAAAAAATGAAGTAAGATTAAAACAAAAGGCAAAAACAAAACTGGCAAGAGCATCTGTGGTGTAAATGATAAATTATTAGGGCTAAAGCACATTTTTAAAGTTGCAGAATATAAGATAAATAGCAATTAAAATAGCAGAATATAAGATAAATAAAATAAATAGCAAGATAAATCTAAATTAAAGGTATTTAGAAATAAAGCTAACACAAGGCAATACGTTTTTTTCCTAGAAATTTTATAAAAACTCTTGAAGGAAGTAAACATTGGAGAGATACAATCTTTATAGGTAAAAAGACTCAATATTGTAAAGATATGGTCTTCCCCAAATGAATACTGTTTCAGGCAAAACACAGTGTTCTGTCCTTTTAGGGGGTAGAGGTGGGGAGTAAAACATGGCAAGCTTATCCTATGATTAAGTTGGAAAAGATAATGGGTCCAAAATCGCCAAGATAATTTTTAAGAACAACATGTAGGGTCACTTATCCTACCAAATATATATTGCTTTAGACAGTAGTAATAATTAGTGGGAATCAGTACAAGGAGAGACAAATGGGACAGGGGAATAGGGTAGCATGGAAACTGACCTATATAGTAATAGAATTTGGAAGAAAACAGCTTTCCAATGGAGCTATGATGAACTGTTAAATAAATGGTGTGGAGATAATTGACCCATTCCATAGAAAAAGACAGTTAGAATCCTACTTTACTCCAAACACAAAAATCAGTTCCAGGTGGATTAATAACAACCTAAATGTGAAAAGCAAACGTTACAATTTAGAAGAAAATATAGGAATCTACCCTGATGATACTGGAGTAGGATGGATATTTTCAAACAGAAAAAGCACAAATGAATAAGAAAAAGGTGAAAGGCAAATGTATTAGTTTCCTATTGCTGATGTAACAGATTACTGTAAACTTAGTAGCTTAAGATGACAGATATTTACAGTCTTGCAGTTCCACAAGTCAGAAGTCTGAAATTGGTCTTATTGTGGTAAAATTAAGGTGTTGGCAGTCATTTCATCTGGGAAGCTCTAGGGAGAATCCATTTCCTTACCTTTTCTAGCTTCTAGAGGCCACCAGCATTCCTTAACTCATGACCTTCTTTCATCTTCAAAGTACATCACTCCAGTCTCTGCTCTTTATCTGCTCTCTATCTCTGACCCTCCTACCTTCCTTTTACAAGGACCCTGGTGGCTACATTGGGCTTACCAGAGTAATCCAGATGATTGTACCCATCTCAAGGTCCTTAATTAATAATATCTGTAAAGTGCCTCTTTACCATGTCAGGTAACATATTCACCACATTCACAGGTTCTAAGAATTAGGATGTGAACATTTGTGGGGTAGGAAGAGGAGGCAGGCATTAATTATTCAGACTGCCACAGCAAGCCACAAAATATATTCGCAGTTCGTATAACCTGCAAAGGCTTAGTGTACTGAATATAAGAAGAGCTCTTAGCTGGGTGCGGTGGCTCACACCTGTAATTCCAGTGCTTTGGGAGGCTGACCTAGGAGGACTGCTTGAGTCCAGAAGAGCCTGGACATTGCTGGTCCCTGTCTCTACAAACAATAAATAAAATAATTAGAAGAGCTTTTTCAAACCAATTCAGAAAAATCCACTTCAAAAACCAACAGAGGATATAAATAGGCAGTTTATAGAAGAGGGAAAAATGGCTCAGGACGTCCAAAGGATGTTAACCCTCACTAGTTATCAAGGAAATACAAATCAAAACAATTATGAATAACATTAGCTTACTCTAGCTACAGGCATTTTAAAATCTGAAAATACTAAGGTTTGTCTTAGTTGCAGGGAAGTAACATTATTCATATATAGCTAGTGGAAGAAGTGTTAATTACAATGGTGGGGGGAATAAGGATGTCTGTTGCAGCTATGATGAATGAAACAAACAATCACACATTCCTGTAAGGGAATGAAATATAGTAGTTACAATGAATTGGAGAGCTACATGTATGAAGAGTCAAATTTCAAACACAGTAGGCAAGGAAAGCAGGCTACTAAAGATGTTACAGTAGAATACATTTTCTGTAAATGTTAAAAGCAAAAGATGCATAACCATTAATAGAAATAGAAAAACATGAGCTGAAAAGATTTACAACTTGAGCATAGTGGTCACCTCTCAGGGAGGTGGGAGTTTAAATTCATCTGTATTTGCTATGTTTCATTTATTTTAAAAATTTGATACAAATATAGTAAAATTAAAATGTAATACTTCTGGGTTTTAGGTACATGGTCATCTATGTTATTCTTTTTAAAAGGAATCATAATTTTTTTAAAAGAGGAAAACAAACACCAGTAAGAAAGGTAAATCCGTATTGAAACTGACTTTCTAAACCAAATGAGAGAGGCTCTACGAGAAGGATTATAGTTTACTGGTGAAGAGTTTGGTTTGAGTGTCTTAGAGACCTTCTTGGTTCAAGTCCTGACTCTACCATTAATAACTGTTAGATGAGTGACCCTTGGCATGTTTCTGACCACTCATTCTATGAGGCCAGCATCATTCTAATACCAAAACCTGACAGAAACACACGGAAAAACAAAACTTCAGACCCATATGCCTGATGAACAAAGATGGCAAAAATCCTCAACAAAGTACTAGCAAACTGAATCCAGCAGGACATCAAAAAGTTAATCCACCACAATCAAGTAGGCCTTATTCCTGGGATGTAAAGTTGGTTCAATATATACAAATCAATAAATGTGATTTATTACATAAACAGAACTAAAAACAGAACCCACATAATTATCTCAATAGATGCAGAAAAGGCTTTCAATAAAATTCAACATCCCTTCATGATAAAAACCATCAACAAACTAGGCATTGAAGGAACGTATCTCAAAATAATAAGAGACATATATGACAAGCCCATTGCCGGCATCATACCGAATGAGTAAAAGCTGGAAGCATTCCCTTGAAAACTGGAACAGGAGAAGGATACCCACTCTTACCTCTGCTGTTCAACATAGTACTGGAAGTCCTAGCCAGAACAAGCCCACAAGAGGAAGAAATAAAAGGCATCCAAATAGGAAAAGAGGGAGTCAAGCTCTCTCTCTTCACAAATGATATGATTCTATACTTAGAGAACCCCATAGTCTCTGCCCATAGGGTCCTAGATTTGATCATTAACTTCAGTAATATTTCAGGATACAAAATCAGTGTAGAAAAGTCAGTAGCATTTTTATACACCAGTAACATCCAAGCTGAGGGCCAAATCAAGAATGCAATTCCATTCACAATAGACACAAAGAATAAAATATCTAGGTATACAGCTCACCGGGGAGGTGAAAGATCTCTACAATGAAAATTATAGGACACTGCTGAAAGAACTCAGAGATAACACAAAGGGAAACACTCCATGCTCATAGACAGGAAGAATCAATGTCATTAAAATGGCCATACTGCCCAAAGCTATTTACAGATTCAATACTGTTCCTACCAGAGTACCCACATTTTTTCACAGAATTAGGAAAAAGCTATTCTAAAATTCACATGGAACCAAAAATGAGCCCAAATAGCCAAGGCAACTCTAAGCAAAAAAAACAAAAAACAAAAAAAACAAAGCTGAAGGCATCGTGCCTCCTGATTTCAAACTATATTACAAGGCTACAGTAACCAAAATAGCATGATACTGGTACAAAAACAGACACACAGGCCAATGGAAAATGTTAGAGAACTCAGAAATAAAGCCTCACACCTACAGAAATTTGATCTTTGCCAGAGTTGACAAGCATAAACAGTAGGGTAAGGACTCCCTATTCAGTAAATGGTGCTGGAATAATTGGCTAGCCATATGCATAATATTGAAACTGAACCCTTTGCTTTCACTATATGCAAAAAACAACTCAAGAGGGATTAAAGACTTAAATGTAAAACCTAAAACTGTAGAAAACCCTAGATGAAAACCTAGGAAATATCATTCTGGACATGGGCCCTGGCAAAGATTCTATGAGGAAGCCTCCAAAAGGAATTACAACAAAAACAAAAATTGACAAATGGGACCTAATTAAACTAAAGTGCTTCTGCACAGCAAAAGAAACTATCAACAGAGTAAACAATCAGCAGAATGGAAGAAGATATTCACAAACTGTGCATTTAACAAAGGTCTAATATCCAGAATCTATAAGGAACAAATCAACAAGCAAAAAACAACCCTATTAAAAAGTGGCCTAAATGACATGAACAGACACTTCTCAAAAGAGGATATGCATATTGCCAACAAGCATATGAAAAAATGCTCACCATCCCTAATCAGTAGAGAGATGCAAATCAAATACACAGTGAGATACTATCTCATACAAGTCCAAATGGCTGTTATTAAAAAGTCAGCAAATAACAGATGCAAGTGAGATTGTGGAGAAAAGGGAATGTTTACACTGGTTGTGGGAATGTGCATTCGTTCATCCGTTGTGGCAAGCAGTTTGGAGATTTCTCAAAGAACACAGAACTACCAGTTGACCTAACAATTCCATTACTGGGTATATATTCAAAGGAATATAAATCATTCTATCATAAAGACACATGCACATGTATATTCAGGGCAGCACTATTCACAACAGCAAAAACATGGAATCAACCTAGGTGCCCATCAGTGTTGGACTGGATAAAGAAAATGTGGTACATAGCCACCATGGAATACCACGCAGCCATAACAAAAGCAGAACATCATGTTCTTTGCAGCAACATGGATGCAGCTGGAGGCCATTATCTGAAGCATATTAACACAAGAACAGAAAAACAAATACGTCGTGTTTTCACCTATTAGTGGAAGATAAACATTAAATACACATGGACACTATGAAGGGACAATAAACACCAGGGCCTGCCTGAGCAGAGGGTGGGAGGAGGAGGAGGAGGAGGATCGAAATACTACCTTTTGGGTACTGTGCTCATTACCTGGGTGATGAAATTATCTATGCACGAAACCCCTGTGACATGCAATTTATCTATGCAACAACCCTGCACAGATACCCCAGAACAGAAAATAAAAGTTGGTAGAAAAAAAAATGAGAAAATACAGTTCTACAATCCCTAAACGGAATGTATTTTGGGATTTATAGTTTTTCAAATTTTAAACAGTAATATGATTCATGTATGGCCTATAAGGAAACACACCCAGCAGGGTTCTGGACTGCACCCCTAATTAAACATGTTTCTATTCCTATAATGAAATTTATGCACAGCTCCACAAATTGGGCAATATTATAAATAGACTTCAATTTATTCAGGTAGAGTTTTGTTGACTAGGAAAAAATTTTTGATTTTAAAGCTTTTTGGATTTCAGAACAATGAATAAGGGGTTGTGCATATATATCTATGGATAGATACAGATATAGGTATGTAACTTAGAACAATAATTCCCAGCACATATTAAGTGCTATCTATGTTAGTTTCTACTGTTATTGTCACTTAAATTATTTAAATTATTATTTTAGTTGATGGGATGAGGAGGAACAATGAGTTTTGTCTTTTTTCATATTGAAATTTTCATTTATACAATTTGGTCGAGTATTCTTTTTCTTTGACAACTACATCTTCCTTTTAGAAACTGTATCCTCTTTGCATGATTTAGACTTAATCCCGCAGGAATGTCCTGTTAACTGCTGACATCTAAGAAGAACCTTTAGCCACAAATGGTTGGCCAGCTTCTAAGTTAACATGGACCAAGGCCAAGACATTTGTAGAGCTCAAACTGTAATCAATTTTTTTTTTTTTTTATGGTTGGAAAGTTCGGATTACTGTGTCATCTTCAGTTTTAAAGATTTATTAATAGTTGATCTCTCTTCCTATTTTCATGTTAGGGAAATGTATCAGAAAAATGTGATTTTAAAATATTAATAGTTCTTCAATACCATTTATTTCCAAAAGATTATTAACCAACCCCCATCATCCTGCCCAGGTTAGCATTGTGTTGACTTTCCTAATCTTCCTAACCTTTAAATACATTTATAATTCAAGTATACTTATAAATTAAATATTTAAATTAAAATAATTTAAAGTAGAAAAAAAAGCTTCAAAACAATAGATCTTCTCAAATGTAAAATTTGATAGTTGGATCACATAATGATATCCTTTTGTTGTTGTTTAGGAGAGGTGGGATATTTTTCCACATTGGTTTATTAGCTGTGTCTCTTCTTTGGTTAATGCTATTGACTTACCTTCTTTGCCCATTTGTCCAATAGGTTTCTTAGAGTACCCTTACTAATTTATATAAGCTGTTAAAATGTTTCAGATATTTTCTGTCATCTTGTACAATTTTTTTCTTCAATATCCCTGCATCATTATTTCTAAAAACATAGAGGTTTACACATTTTTTGTTCCCTCCATCGAGCTTTTTATCTTTTCTTGAGATACACTTTTAGAGGTAGAATTGCTAGAATCAAGGGATTGAATTTAATGGCATTTCCGTGACAATACCAGCCTTTTGAAAAATATCTTTGTAGGCATTCTGCAAAAGGAAGAGGAAAAACATACACAGGTCAATTTTTCTTAGAATAATGCTTAGCATTTAAATTACTTTCCCATAATAGGCTTTTAGATTTTTTCCCCCTCTGGGATATAAAATAGTTAACATCATGTAACCAGTAAATGCCTTTGATATAGATGTCTGTTGCTCTTACCCCAGCAAGCTCTTCTCTGAGGAGAGTGCTGCTGATTGTTGACTTGGAGCACTGGCCAGGCTCCTTGCCATCTGCTCCTTCTCACTAATCAGTAACTCAACAAGTAGATGTGTGTGAAAAGGGAAAGTGGAATACTTTCTAAAATCTTGAGGGTGAAGATGTTGAAAAAAGTCCACTAATATAGTCAGTGCTGTGGATTTTTATTGTCTGCTTACTTTCAGTTAATTTTATAAACTGTTGGGATGCTTCCGATTTATTTTGCAGATAGCAGAAGAGGTGCCTAACCTTGCTTGTGGCCACTCAATAACTCAGTGATTAGAGATGAGTTTTTATTCCTGGTGCAGTCAGTGGTGTCTACTGAGGGAAAATCAATGCTCCTAGGTAGCTTTTCTATCTTAGCTTATGGTCTCACTGCACACAGCAATTGTTACATTCTTTGCCAGTGTCCTCCAGCTCCTGAATCTGTACTGTCCAACACCATAGCACTAGCCACCTGTGGTTATTTAAATTAAATTTGATTCAGTCCCTTGGTCACACAAGCCACGTGTGGCTAGTGGCTGCCATAGTGAAGAGTCCAGATACATAACATTTCTATCACTGCAGGAACTTCTTCTGGAAGATGCTGTAAACTTTCCTTGATCAGCAGACAGTGTTGGCCACATAATGTAAAGAGAAATTTATTCACACATTTCCTGATTTTAAATGCAAATTTCTTGGCATCCTTTTTCTATCTTTCCTTTTATTTCAGAGGTGGAGTTCATCCTTTCCAAAGTGATCTTTTTCCTCATGAACTGATGGGAAGCAATGGATTGTACCTCTCCCTCCTTCCCTGGAACATCCTTTTTGCCTTGCAGTATTCAGCTTCTCTCTATTTTACAAAGCATGCTCATAGGCCACTACCCCGTTTCCCTACTGCTCTTCACCAAATTTTTCTAATAGTCTGTACACCTATTATAGCCTATACAGTTTCTCACCACTTACTCTTCAGCCCTTACAACCTAGATTTTAACTTAATTTCTGACATTGTGCTGAAACAGCACTCATAGGGTTACCAGCTGCCTTCTGATTGTCAAACCCAGATAGCCTTATCTCAGTCACCTTCTTCCTCGACATGGAAATAATTTGATGCCATGGGGCAAGTCTTCCTTATAATTCTCTTCCTCCTTCACTTCTACAGTGGAAAGCGGCTCTGTTTTGGCTGTCTTCTCCTGATTCATTTGTTTAGTCACTTCCACCTCCCATGTTTCATCATCGCCCACCTATGTATGTCAGTGCAGTTCTAGTTTCCTTGCATTTCCATTTTCTTATCCATGGCTCTAGTTATTTCCCAGAACTCAAGATCAGAAGGTCCAGTATATGCTGGACATCTCTGTTAAGATCATCCTGCCTCTATCTCAACATTAAGACACCTGGGCCTGCTTTCCTCCTGGTTTCTTTATATATGACAAATTATACCAGCATGTCCCAAGCCGTGACTTTTCACATTTTTCCTCACTTACTGATTCCATTTGTTTGCCTTAGCTAGCATGTCTGTGTTATCACTGTGATATTAATAGTCTTCCTGGCCATCCCTTACTCCTAACCTTCCCCCTAACCCGTTTTTAGATCTGGGTCTATTTTTCTCTGACCTCATATATTCCACCAGTACTGGTGCCGTTACTTCCCTTCTATTCTTCACTCATGCTGTTGTTAGATTTCCTGAAGGCCATTAAAAAATGCATATACACAATGCAAACATGTGTAATAATTACCAACTTAAAATTAATAATACCAATTTAAAATAAATATTCCCATGGTTCAAAAGTCAAAATATACCAAAAGGCACTTAGTGAAAAACTTTGCTCCCACTTGTGTCCTTTATCTTCTCTTATGCAGTCTTCCGAACAGGTAGCCATGGTTACCGGTTTATTTTTTAGGAAAATTTTAATGTGTGTACAAGCGCATATATATGTATGTGCACAGAAATTTTCCTTTTCTGCAAATGGTAGTATATGAAATATGCTTTTCATACTATCCTTTGTGTTTATTTCTAAAGAATATATCTTGGTGATCTTTCATAAAGAGCTCCTTATTCTTTTTTTACAGCTGTATAAGATTCTTCTGTGTATGTACCATAATTTATGTAACCAGTCCTCTCTTGATGGGCATTTAAATCATTCCCCACCCTTCACTGTTCCAAACACTGCTGCAAAGAAAAACTCTTTGATAAGTCATTCTTCTCTTATGCAAGTATAAGCAGGTCCCTTGTGAGGATCACTGTGAGAGCCTGTTATTTTCTGCCTGTTCATTTACTGTTCTTTGACCCTCCACTGCCTCTGCTGCTAGTGCTTTGCTTCTTATGTACCGAGTTGCAGTTGCTTCAGCCCACTCATAGTCCTTAGTTCAGAAGCCTTCAAGGACTGTCCGTTGGGAATAGATCTGTCTGTGTCCTGTCAGTGTGGGAGGAGAAGCAAGCAGTGCAATTCACCATAACAAACTGTGGGAGCACTTGCCGCTGTTTCCTGTTGGGCTGACTTGCTGTTCCCCCAACATGTTCCATGTGTTTCTGTTGCCTTGCTTTGCACAGAGTGTTTTCCCTCTGTTCACCATCTTCTTTCCAGATCCACTGCAGCCTTTGAAACTGAGCTCACAAGCCACCACATCCATGAAGCTTGACTCCTGCTCCCTTCTGCTAAAAATAATCTAACTTTCTACTGAGGACTCTAACACAGCATATCTTTTACTGCGCTGGATTACAGTATCTGTGCAGTTCTAATTTAGCTACTCGTTAGTAATTCCCCAGACACAAGGACAGATGGTGCCTTGTTTTGTCACCCCCCCAAAAGTCTCTTAACACGGTGTCTTGCATACACTAATGAATGAAAAAGCAATATTCAGTCTATTCTTGTCTGACATGATGGGTTCAAGAAATACTTTTAATGCAGAAATCACCACGATTCTTGTGCATTTCAGGTATTTTTTTAAATTAAAAATGCCTTTATTCTTCCTCCTAGGAATATTTTGAAGAGCTTACCGTCACAAAGTCTTACATTCCTAGTGACTGCTCCTGTGACCTCCTCGAAATGAGGGTGCCATTCCATTCCGTATTTATTCTGTTGCCAGCTAAAAGCACTGGCAGGACTAATTATGGTCCATATTACAGTACCACGAGACCTTAATCTGTGATTTGGAATCATGAGTCTCTTTATTATAGCTGTTTTTATTACGAGATTGATTGCATTTCTGATAACTTGAATTTTAATTTACAAAAAAGTGAATAAAAATTATTAATAAAATCTAATCTTTCCAGTGCAGTTTTGACTATAGCAACCTTAGCAAGTAAAGCGGTAAACTCCATGCATTTAAGAATACAGTGGATCCAGGGTACCCTATGTTCAGACTGGGATGTCACTGAGATATGGCCACTCCTATGGTGATGACTTCTTTCTCTGCTAATAGGTTTTTGAAGAACCCTCCATCAGCCTTTTTGCTCTGGAGCATTGTGAGGGAAGAGAGTTACATCTAGAAGAGGCTGTGAACTCTGTTCTGAACAAGGACCTGCACTTCTACACCCAGTCTGTGTGGGTAAAAAGTGGACTGTAAGTATGGGAGAAAGGCTTGGTCTGGTTCAGTCACTGTTTTAAGGCAGAGTTGCACAGTTGCAAACCAAGTCCACTGTGTAGTAGTATGCATTCAAGTGGTCTTGAGGAAGAGCCTTTTGGGAGAGAAGGGCTACCATATGGTCACAGCATGGATCGTAGAGTAGGTCAATCAGATGACTTTACCCAGTTGAACTGACTTTCTTTTCAGAAGAAATTTCAATATCCCAGCAACTTTGGTTAAGACAGTTTCCTGCTTAAGGCAAGTGACTGCTGGCGAGACAAAGTGCGGTATTGTTTTTTAATAGCTGTGTATTCTAGAGCAGTTCCCTCCAGAGTACTCACTTGCCTGAGGACTACACTGGTTGGCCTAGCCTGCCTACCAGTATTGTTGTTCATTTAGGTTATCAGTCAGTCCGGGTAGACCCAGGGGCCTGTGCTTTTACAAATTACAAAGCTGCCTTTAAGAAAAAATTAAAAATTATGATAGAAATATTAGATATGAATGTGAACATTTAGGACAGAAATGGTGAGAAGTCTGCAAGTGAGGGACCTTGAAGTTGAAGCTCTATTTGCTTCCTGGAAAATCTGCCTCTGAAGCCATTTCTGAAGAGTCCGGCATATAAACCAGTCCCTGCTCCTGGTTCTGGTAGCAAAAGTCAACTAAAAAAACACACATAGCTGTTTTTTTTTCTTTTTTTTTTTTTTTTGAGGCAGTCTCGCTTTGTTGCCCAGGCTGGAGTGCAGTGGCGCGATCTCGGCTCACTGCAAACTCCACCTCCCGGGTTCACACCATTCTCCTGCCTCAGCCTCCTGAGTAGCTGGGACTACAGGTGCCCGCCACCACGCCCGGCTAATTTTTTGTATTTTTAGTAGAGACGGGGTTTCACCGTGTTAGCCAGGATGGTCTCGATCTCCTGACCTCGTGATCCACCCACCTCGGCCTCCCAAAGTGCTGGGATTACAGGCTTGAGCCACTGCACCCATCCCACACATAGCTCTTGACGGTTAATTAAAAAGTGGCTTTAAAAGTTTATCTATGACTTTGAAATTATGTGATAATTAACTTTGCTGGTTTAAAGAGAAAGCCAATAATATAGATGGAGTTGAAAATTTAGCAAACTATTACAATAAGTGGTTTTATATTATATACATGTATAATAGCTTCAATTTTCTTCTGTAAAACATTTTAAATGGTTTGATGTTTATTCAAACAAATTGATTTATTCTATCTAAGCATAAGATTCCAATATATTATTTGACAGTTAACTAAATTTTACATCCCTGTGATATAGGTCTTTCACAACATTCTAATTCATTTCTTTCCTTTACATTTCTGAGTGAAATTGATATTTGACTCACTTCTGAAAATTTCTCACTTACTTCATTTTTTTCTGGAACAGTGGTGCCATTTTATCTTGACATTCTTATTTCTTCTCTTTGGCTTGTTAACCACCTACTCTCACTATTCCAAATTCTCTTTAAAAAGAATTTGAACATGGAGTAAGGAACAGGAAAGGCTGCCTAAGGATTTTCCTAGGTTACAGAACACTACTTAATGTACAGCCAGCTTCCCTTAGTGGCAAGTTGGGTTTGTTTTGTTTTAATCCCCATGCTGTGCCACAACTTGGATCTGTGATGATGTCAGCCATGCTTAAATGCACCATCCCACACAGTTTTCCAACTGTAGAATTCATTTAAATCAATATATAATTAGGTACATTTTCCTAAAATCTTACCTAGATTTTATAACTGAAACTTCCCTGCCTGTTGAAAGAATCTGCGGCGGGAGAGGTGGCCAAGCCTGTCTGTGGTCATGCTGACCTGCCTCTGCACCAGTCTGATTAGATTTCTGTAGGAAGGAGGGGTCAGGAATGGGCTATCCATTTCGTTCATCTCTCCAGAATTTGGCCAGGTCTGATCTTGGTTGTGGGGAGCAAGGAGGACTTTTATTAGTGGTGGTCAGGTTAAGTCAGTCATCCCTACCCAAGCTTTCATAGCTGTAATACATCAAGCTTTCCTCAGGTCTTCCCTTCTCCCCACAACTTACGCACAAGTTGATATCTTTTCCTGCATTACGTGAAGCACAAGTCCTTAAGGAATATTGCACTTTGTAAGTTTTAGAAGTTTTTCTCTGGAAAATCGAGGGGCTGAAGTTGCTGCCATAGCAGCACAAGCAACCCTCTGTAGCTTGCATCTTAAGCCCTGGATGACCCTGTTCCTGGGCTCTGGTCCATCTGATAAGCAGGCTGCCTTGCCTGTTGCTGGTGCTCTTTGCCTCATCCACAAGGCTTTACATCCCTTGGTGCAAGCCAGGACAAACCCTGCCATGATTCCAGGTTCTTTAGCAAAATAAAGCAAGGCAGCCATCTCATCCTCCACACACTTTCTTAAAGCACTATGTACACTGACCTTGAGGCCTGCTGAGAATTTCAGGTCCTGTTAGTGACTCCGGCACATTCTCTTTAGTCATCAAGCTTAGTAATCACCTAAAGTGGTGCTTGGAAGACTTTTTCTATATAGAGCCAGATAGTCTTTTCATTTGTGGGTCATTTGTCTGTGTCATAACTACTGAAGTTGCTATGGTAGTGCAAGAGCAGCCGTAACCAATCCTTAAAGCAGTGGGCGTGACTGTGTTCCACTAAATCAGTCTTGAGAGTCCAGACTCCAGACTTGAGACTCCAGTGTACTTTTACACACTTTAATGCCGCCAGATTTGAAGGCAAGGGTCTGGTGGAGGATTCTCAAAGGAGCTGGGCCTTGAAGAAAGAGGGTGATGGGGAACTTCTGTGAACAATTCTAAGTAGTCTTGATGGCTTTGGGGAAGCTGTGGAGGGACGAGTGGAGGAAGATTGTCCGGAGAGTTCACTGGAGCCACACCTAGAGCCCTGAAGGACACGCGATGTGACTCTAGGGCAGGAGTGTTTTTCTGCTGGTTAGGAGGTTATGGTCTGCCTTTGAATGTTCAAATGCTATGACAGTGTTATCAAAGGAATATAGGATTTCAGAGATGGAGGAAACCTTGCATTCATGTTGGAAGAAAGGAAACCAGCATTGTAACTGGAACCCAAATCTTCTGAGTCTAGGCCAGTGGGCTTTCTCCTACACCTCCCTGATTTTTGTTAGGAAAAAATGTGCAGTTTTAAAAATCTGCAAACCTAGAAGTTTATGAACCCTATAAGGCAAAGTGCAGATACTTTTGATGAGGGATTGCTTTGTTTTGAAGTAAACTACTATTTTCTTTCTTGTTCTCATAGATGGATAGCTTATGAAGGATCCAATTTCTTGGGAAGACAAATCCTACTCAGGCCTAATGAGATCCCAAACTGGACAGCATTCAGCAGATGGAAGACAATTGGGTCCCTCCGTCCTATGAAGCAGGTAAGGAGAAAAGAACTGTAAGATTCTAACTAGCTTGCTTTTGTGGTAGAAATGTCATAAACCACCACATCTGAAATAATGATCATTTAATTTAGTTTGCCATTTACATAGTAGGGGGAGTGAATTAGGATGCAGGTATCTTGTACATTTTAACCAATTTGTAAGACTATCTAAAGTCAACACTGGATTTCAGTTTTCAGTCCAAAGCCTCATTGGCCATGTTCACTTTTCGTGGAAAACTAAGATATTATAAGTTCTGTGGCAAACCTTGGTAACAGGAATGAACTTTGATACTGTACTAGTTTTAATTTCTAAGCATTTGGATATTCCCCTCCCTACTTATATAATACTCAGGAGGGATCCTGGCAATTTCATTAAAATAAGTATTTATTGCACACCTACTGCTTGTCAGTCTTCTGTTCAAAAGCTTCCCACTGCACTTAGAATACAATCTACCCCCTACCCCACCTTGCTCCTCCAACCTCATCTCTCACATGGCTGTGTCACAGGCATCTCAGTACAGAGTGCTTTCCCACTAAGACTTTTAACATGGGCTGCACCCTCTGTGTAGTGTTCTTCCCTCATTCTTTGACTAGTCATCCCTGTAAATTCTGCTTAAGTGTCAGGTCCTCAAGAATGCCTCCCCCACCTTCCCTCCCAATCTACATTAGATCATAAAGGCCCTGGGGGTTCTTTTTCTATAAAAACACTGTATGCCGTTTATAACCCTAGCGTTATAGTTGGATTGGGGTCTCTCCCACTCTGCAGAAAACCCTGTGAAGTCAAGGACTGTGCATGTTTTGGTCATTGTTCTACCCCTAGTGCCTGAAACAATGTCTGGAATATTGTAGGAGCTGAGGAACTATTTGTTTAATGAAGGAATGAATGTATCAGTGGATGGACCAATGATATTATGCAAAGTATAATGGAAAATATAAAGATAGATGTGATTTCTGCCATTATTATTAAAGCTTACATTTTTGTTAGGTAAAACATGTCCAGCTCAAAGCAGTAACATAAAATGCAAAACAATGCATAATTATCCAAAAGCCACAGGCAGTCCCTGGTTCAGAGAAAGGAAGTATCAACGTGTAGGAGTAGGAGGGAGGTTTCATGGAAGGTGGAAAACCCAAGTGAAACTGTCAGGGGTGTGACGGCCCGTGGATATGGTATTAGTACCTCTCTCTAATCTCTTTACAACACTATATTGCTTGATTCCAACAATAGTCCTTTGAGGTAGGAATTATTATCCCCATTTTCTAGTTGGAATAATAAGGCTCTGAGAGAATAAGGCTCCAACTGGAAAATAGGGATAATGATTCCTACCTGTGACAACAGAAGCACATTGACGAAAGTCATCCAAGTGTCAGAACCAGGATTTGAACCCAAATCTATGCTTTAAAATCTGTGTTCTGAAGCAACCACACTCTACTTTCCATCAGCCTAAGATGAGCACTTAGAGAGTACCACCTATTTCAGGCACTGAGCTGAATACAGCCTAGTGGGTCTAAATGCTGAGGCTCTGATGTTCTGACCTGACACTTATTTAACCCTAACTTAAGCGTTAAATAAATGGTAACTAATACAATATTAACCTAATTTATCTTCTCTCACCCTCTTCACATGCACACGTGCACACACACCATGCTTATCCCACCACTCATGAGTTCTGTTGGTTCGAATCCTGGCTCTGTCATTTGTAAGCAATGCAGCTTGGTGAGTCACTTCATTTCTTGGCACCTCAGGTTTCTCACTGGTGAAGCAATGATCACATTGCTTACATCTCACTGCTGTGACGGTTGAGTAAGATAATGTATATGAACAGTCTGATATGGCTCTGGCTCATATTACTATGGTAATACACTTATTTTGAAAGTGTGTTTTTCTGTTGTTCACAATGTCCCTTGAGATGCTCTTTTGAGGGATACTGAAACATTAGTGGCTTTCCTGGCAGAGTGTGTGGTACAGGATCTCATGACCTTTACATCTTGCTTATTCCCCACTCCTATCATGTGGAACAGGGAGTAAGCCCACTGAAAAGCCATTGGAAAAAGCAAAGTAGAGATAGGAATTCAGTTTAGCTTTTACTAACTACATCATAATGCTGACCCTCTGTTAGAGATTTTAGTAGCTAAGTTCAACACTGAAAATATGTTCCTCATTTTTTAATGGTGGTTCCTTGTTGGGGAAGGATGTCCCTGACTATTGCTCAAGATTCTCTGGTAAAGGACAGAACAGCCACCTCTACTTTTACAAGGAAGTTTTTTTTTTTTTTTTTTTTAACAAGAATAGTATGCTATTTTCTTTCATTATGCTTTAGTAGCTACCTGATTCCTCTTCTGATTAAACATTTAATTTCAAAATAATATTTTAATAGATTATTTTTCCTTTTGTTTATTTAGGTCACAGTTTTGAAATCCAACAAAGGAATTCTGAGTTTCTAAAATAGTAGTGTGTGGGTCACATTTAAATTTGTGGTAAGGTTGCTGGCACTGCTTTAGTTCATATTCTTGTTTAGAAATTCAGGACTAATTAAAATGTGATCCTCTTTGAGGCTGGGAATTAGGAAGTCACTAAGGTACTTATAATGTATATCAGTGTTTTTAAGTATAATTACAGAGGAGTCAGACTACAAATGTGTAATAAGGGTAATTAGTACCTTGCTTGAGTTAATTGATTAAAACTGTGATGTTTGGTCCTAAAGTAATTGGAACTCTGTCATCTGTGAAGGTCACGCCTGTTTTCTCATATGTACAAGGTAATGAAAATGTAATAAAGATATACTGAAGCCTCAAAAATTAATAATTGCAGTGGGAGATCAGGCTGAATTATAGGCATTTAACTACACTACTGTTGCGTTGTTAATGTTGGAAGTAGGGATTTGAAACATTTAAAACATTTTGCCAAGTAGAGATCTTGTTCACCTGCTTTAAATGGCCAGATAATTTGCCCTTCTATTGGCTTAAGTGCTGAGAATGTGTATTTCCTTAGGAAGGCTTAATTACCAAAATTCAGTTGGCTTCATGTTTATCTATCAAGTTTCAAAAATAGTAGACTGTTCATTGGTGCTCTTACCATATGACCTATTGCATTTACCTAAGCACTTATGTTTCTTAGCATGAAAGTGCTCTCAAGTAAGAGACCATTTGTTATTACCAAGCCAGGGTCCTAACTGGGATGGTAATGAGATGAACCAACTGTGGGGATGTTGGGTGTCATGTATCTTATTACATTAAGGCTGGAGGCCTAAGTCATAGGGCTGAAATAATGGTTTCTGTTGTGCTTCCATTATGTGCCCTGCCTTTCATTGTCTTACACGGCCACCTTTGGAATTTGTCTCTTATTCCCTGTGCCTAAGAGCAACTAGTGCATTTCAACATAGGTCTGAGAGCATCCTAGTTAAGAGGAACCTGGCTTCTTTATATCTGTGTTCACCTTATTTGTAAAACTAGGGTCATAATTGTACTTTCTTAATAGGTTTTTGTGGTTATTCTGACAAATAACATAATGGCACAGAATGCATTTAGCATGCTGCTTATGCATACTACATGTTCAATAAATATTAGCTATTCTCCTTAGAGGCAAATCCCAGGTTTAATATTTTAAAACTTTTTGTATGTATCTTAAAACTTCCAGGCCAAGGGGACGAAGTCCTTTGTTACACAATTTTTGAGTACCTCAGTATAGTCATTAAACGTACATGGTCTCTACTTTTGAAGAAATAAAGGTCTTATGTAAACAAATAATCACAGCTACTAGGGCTCAGCCATCTGGGTTTTTCAAGACATCCCAGGGCCAACTTAATGGCATTTAGTCATAGCTCCACAGTATGTCTGATTGTCTTTCTGAAGTTGTTACAAAATCCTTGTAGGTAATACCTTACCCTTATTCTAACTCGCCTACCTCCCTCAGGACAGCTGGGACACACTAGTTATTGAATGAAACTCATCAAGTCCCTAATCTTTACCACCCCACTCCTCGCCACATGGAATTCTAGTGAAAGAAACTTTTACTTTATGCTGTTCAAAAGGGCCCTTTTCACAAAGTGTAATAGAGACTGTACAATTTAAGCTTTGTGCTCCATAGCCTATGGATTTACCATATTTATTTATGCAGATTTACTAAAGGGAATAAGAGTGAAACTGATATAACTAAAATAGTTACCTCTCACTTTCCCTCCTAGCTTTCCTCCCCTGGAATTATTCACTTCCAGGTTCAAAAGTTTATTTCTAAATGGCTGTTTCTCCTGTCATAGCCTGCAGTGTACATCAGAATAAAGAACCGTGCTCAGGATGAGTATCTGACAGTCACTGGAAATCTAGCAGACACCAGGGCGACATCTGTGTGCATTTCTCCCTATAGTGGAAAGGATACTCAGATCTGGCACTACTGCCGAGGACTCTTTAAATCCAAGGTAAGCAATCCCACTGATACAGTACACCACTTTCTGACCTCAGTTTTTTGTTTTGAAAACTAGAATCTTGTCAAATCAACTGGCATGATAAAACAGTGCATTTCTTAGAAACAGGTGTTGATTATAAAAATACTGCCATATATTACTAAAACATTTATATAAAATTGACTTAACTTTTTGATCTAGAAAATCCAGTTTCAATTTTTAAGTAAACACAAAGGTTATCACATACTATGGATATACCTAAGTGATTTTTTACAACCAATGGTATAAGTCACCAGATCTAAGTTGGACAATGTGCTTTTGCAAGATGTTCCTTACTTGATGGCCCAGATAAAATCAACTATCTCTGTGATTCTAAATAGGTGGAAACCTTTTCACTTTCAAAGTATACAAAGAAGCAGTAGAAAAAGAAAGCTGTTATTGGAAGAAGCTTAGAAAATAAAATTTAGGGTTGTTCTTTTCTATGACCCTCCCATTCTGTTTAATGCATTGGGAATAGAACACTAGTTTTAAAACATTCAAACTGTGTTTTATTGTATCACCAATGGATTATCTGCTTTTTCTCATGCTTCAAAAATGAAAAACATTTAAAAGTAATTATTGTCTGGATATCTTTAGCCCATCATGCAATGTTTTCGTAAGAAAACCAAGCTCAGCATAATACATTTTAAGCAAACAGGGATTTAACATTTAATTCCAATTCAGCAAATCTTTGTTGAACATCTGTGTCAGATGTAGACATCCTATTAAAAACAAGTACCTCTATTTCAGTTGGTTTATTTCTGTACCATCTCCTACCCACAGCCATAAAGAAGACACTAAAAAAGGCTTACTGAAATTATACTATATAGTATTTTTTTTAGACAAGACATACATACTTCATGTCTATGATTTGTTTACTTAAGAGAAAAGGGACCTAATTCAACTTTAGCAAACACAGTACTGCCAATTAATCATTTCTTAACCCTTTTAGGCCAGTGATACATGTCTTGATGTGATTGGTGGCCGGGACACACCTGGAGCTAAAGTAGCTCTATGGACTGAACATGGGCAATTCAGGCAGAAGTGGAGACTGAATAAAAATGGAACCATCAGCTCTTATCTCAGTGATCAACTTGTCCTTGATGTTAAAGGTGGGCCTTTAATGATACCCAATGTTGGGTCCCTGGATATTAGTTTCAGTTCCACATCTCCTCATTTTGGGTAAAGGACATGCTTATGTATAAGAGAAATGTTACGTCATTTAAAATTATGCTTGAGAAAAAGTCAAGATAGGCAGTTATACAAACAAAACAATTAGCAGAAAAAGCCAAACAACAAAGCTTAGGGTCTTTGTTCGTTAGTACAGTTGTAAAACTTGCATTTGCGACATGAACTCAGAACAGTTCTAAATTTGAAGCACCATAAACCCATGAATGTCATCTGTTTCTTAGAAACATCTCCAGCTTTTCGCCAGGAATTGCCATGGTCCTTCAAACACTCAGCTCTAATTTATGGCAGGTCTCAATTAACCTTGTTTTTGAATTCAGCAAGGTCAGGGCCAGTATTATTCATGGCTGTTGCTTTAATTGGGTTAGTCAGTTTTGTTGGTGTAGAAACAAAAACACAGTACCTGACATTCAGCCAGAGTTCTCTCAGAGCACTCTGTTCTAAAGAATCACATTGTTAAGGCATGCCGCTTATACAATCATGTATTATACCTTTTAGTATTTCAATTTGAGTCATAATAAGGTCCAATTTGAGGTGAATAATGGCTAAGCCTGTTCAGACTCAGCTTCCCATTTCAGACTTCTTTGTAAATGACACATTAATCCACTGAAATGGTGAGCTGAACAGAAGCTTGTGAAAATTGTGCAATTGCTAAGCACCTGCCTGAACAAATAATCTTTGCTTTTGGAATTTCTATTTTAGGAGGAAACTATTGTGACAAGACTCATGTAATTGTAAATCAGCCCCTGGAGGGAGAAGAAACACAGAAATGGGACATTGAAATATTGTGAGAGAATCAACATCCCTAGAAAGAGTGAAGGAGGAGGAAACTCACATCTGTCATTGTCTCATGGACATGGAAAGGAAGCTACTATCCTCACACTCCTGGATCACTGAGCAGAATGAACATTCTCTCCAACCTCTGAGACTATCGCTCTGAACCATGGAAAAGCTCAAAATATTCTTGCCATTACTCAGTGTTCCTATAAAGAAAATATTATGATGTCTGGCAAAGGTTCTATTCCTGATCTCCAGCTGTGGTGAGCAAGTTTCCTGAAGTGTTTATTTTCTCTCCTCTCCACCAAACGTGAATCCTATTCCTGATGGTCTGTTATTAGACACTGGTGATGCTGTTAGCCTGTATTATTTATTAATATCCTACCTAGATGCTTGTATGAGTACAAAGCATAAGGAAACAGATTTCTATAGGTCAAGTCATACTTTTGCAAACAGATGAATAATTTTTTAGCAACATCTGAAAATATATTAAACTTTCCTAGATAAACGTTAAGGTTTCTATACTGAGACTTTTATAACACACCTCATAAGTATTTATTTTTACTTGTAACTAACCCCAGGCAGGGACCTCAGCTTTGTTAGGAATAAGGCACAAGTAGTAAAGTATTTTCTGTAGCTATTGTTTCCTCAGTCCTTCAAACTAAAACAGTACAAATAACCTATGACCAAACTTGCACTCTTACATGTTAACCAAGACATCCCTTTAGGTGACCAGACTCTACAACAGTGGTTGCCTGTCTCCATGCTGACACTTCATCCTAGATTTAAGGGGAGGCATTAATTTTTTTTTTTTTTTTTTTTTTTTTTTTTGTCTCAAGTGAAGAGAAATTTCAAATGTCCAAATTACAACAAAGTAGCATTTGAACCTTGACCTTACCATCTTTTTAAGTAAATGTGGAGTTGATTTCTCTACTAAATAATAGAAGCCTCAGTTCTTCACTCCCATTGTAAGTAACTTTTATTTAAGTAAAATCAGGCAGGAAATCACCTTTGACTTGGCTTCCAGTAGTCATTACCACCTTTTACTGCACAATTCACAAGCATTTTTTCCTGCTGAATGGGATTGAGACTTACATTAAGACAACTTTTCCTTTTATCCCCAACTTTTGCCAGAAAGCAGAAAAATGCTCTATTTTTATAAAGATTAAATTATCCGGTGATATTTTTAAAAATATCAACCTATGTGCACTTTAGAATGTAAAATAACAGTGAGTATTTTAAACTCGAAGACCCACTATTTTGAGTATTTTTTATAGACTTAGTTTTTCTATGTAAATACTGGGTTTTTTCCTCCCTCAATTTCAGGCTTTTCTCCATCTTTTAAGCAGCCTCTGTAACTCCCTTTTGTCCATAGGTGTTGTGTGCCTCTCATTGTGGGGGAGTATTATTTAATAAAATTTATGTTACAGGATAACTTTTAGTGGGCATGGGCTTGTCTATACACAAAGGTATGTATATTTTCATTGTTAAAAAAAACAATTTAAAATTTTTTCTTATTTTAACTGTTTGAAATTTTTCTAGAGCCAAAGCAGCTCTTTAAAGAAGTTGTTTCTTCCAAAGAACAAAGCCAGGTTAATGACATTCAATTCTAAATGATATATTGGAACTGTGCCTTTTCTATCACACTGGATTAAATAAACTTGTCAAAATATGGTTTTTTCATTTTCTGAGACACTTGGTAATTTGCTGTTCTTTCATGTGCCCCTGTTAGTACATTTGGCCAAATGACCACCTGTAATAGGGAGGTCTCATGTTAGTAGATACACAGGTAAGGAAACTTGAATTCATCCTCTCCTTGGCTCAGGTCTTTGCTTTTCTTTTAATATGCGCATATAAAATAGTAGGCATTTGATTCTGCAAAGGCACTAGACTACTTGAATCAAACATTCTGTCCAGAGGGATAATACCAGGCTTTCCCTTTCCTCGTCTGTAGTAAGTTTCAGGTCCTTGACAGAAATAGTGGAACTGTTCCAAATTTGCTTCAGTGCATCCAAATGTGACAAAGGAAAGCGAAGTCCATGAGACTGAAAAAGGATACATTAATTAGTCAAAATATATGTATACTACTTATGTCACTGAAATGGCATTTTCCTGTCAATTTATTCTCAATACATTATTTTTGATACCCTTGAGTATTTTAGATATGCTATAATTAGATAACATAAAAGATGCCAACTTCTATATAAAAGGCATCCTAATTTATGTAGTAAGTGATATTAGTAATTTGAAATGCTTTACATTATACCATTCCTATAAGGCTACAGGTCCCAGCTAGTAAGCTTTAAAACGGGTGTGCATGTATCACAGAAATGTCTGACTTAATCATCCCCATGAAGGAGCTCTGTGAGTAGTGCAAAATGGTAAGTCCACAGTGCAGCCATAAAAAGCATTATTACCTATAAATCAAAAATAATAAATTCTTCCCAACCACCACCCAAGGCACAGGATAGGCATTTGTTTTCAGTTGGAACAAACCTCTGTTTCCTCCTCATTCCCCATCATGTGTGTGTCTCTCCTATTCTTTAAGGAATGATAGATGTACACCATCTTTTCTTGAGCTTCATCCTTTGGGAAAAAAATAAATGCATTAGGCCATCAACAACACAACACTGAGGATGTCAGTGCTAGAAAGGTTTTCCAATAGGTCCACATCAAGAAAAATCTTAAAAGCCTTGGTGCTCAAGTGAAATTTATTGAATACTGTAAAGAATCCTTTTGGCAAAAAGTGATGGGTGTGTGCATCCACACAATGTCTACACTTCATTAGTCACCACAGGTTACTATCTGTATGTGGCAATAAGTTGTTAAAGATAAAACAGCTGGAGTGCTACCTGGAAGAGCATCTTCAGGATTTAATGAAAAAGCAATGATTTATGTATCAACTTATCAATGAAATGCTCAGTTTTTAAAATCATACCTGCACTGTCTTTTTGGAATCAAAAAAATCTGACATTCCTAGGTATAAACTGACAATTTATGAACATCATGAAGTCATTAACTCCTGAGAAATACCAGCTGTGTGATCTATAAAAAACTCCATTTCAATTAATTCAGTACCGTCCCACGTGGTCCCTCTCTCCTTTCACCCCCCATCTTACACAGTGCAGTTTATCGTCTCTTCTACAGCCTTTAGTCATTCTTTGTCACCTCTTAGATAAGGGCAAAAAAATCTTAGCCTAGCGTACAATGTCTCAAACTGACTGGTTATCAGAATCACTATTTTTTTTTTTAGACAGGGATGTAGGAATGTGTACTTTTGATTCCAAAAAGACAGTGCAGGTATGATTTAAAAAACTGAGCATTCCAAGTGTGGCCCTGACGGCTGGAAAATCTGGTTATTGAGACATGTTGAGAACCCCTCTTATCCCCCTTGATCATTCATAGGATAGCTCCTCAGAGAGCTGATTAGGAGGAATGGGGAAAAGCCATACGCTATGAGACTGTTCTTAGGACCGTACAGGGAGCTCTATGAAAACATAAATCCAAAGGCTCCAAGACCAGATGAAACTCAGGAATTGATAATTTTATAAAGCTTTCCAGTCGACTCCATGGTCAGTTAGCCAGTTTGGGGAATCACTGGGCTAGGAAGCAAAGTAACAGAACATAGACTTTGTTCTCCATAATCTACAGGACAGAGTTTAAGGAGATGCAATATCCACAAAACCACACAGAGAGACAGATGTGCACGTGTGGAGGACTGGGGCTGGGAAACATGAATGAGGTCTGTGGCTGTCCAAGCAGGAACAGTAAGGCCTGAAGTAGGATGGGAAGCAAAGACTAGACATCAATCACCACATAAAGGGAATGAAGGAATGTTCTGTGAGGATGAGGGCAGGAAAATACGGAATTGGAACCGTTAGATTTGGTCATCATTTGACCTGAAGAAATGGCATTGAACTGAATGCAGGTGGATTCCTAAAGATGGGCAGAGACCAGTGGTTAATCTGATAACCTCTGATGAAAAACACCCTGAGAAGAGAGGAAATCTCCTCCCTCTTGGATACTCACAGATTGATCCTGATCTGGCAGTACTGTGAGGACAATGTGGTCTTTAAACTGCAGTCTCACTACACTGTCCAACCTCGGTAACTTTCCACCTAGAAAACCCCAAAGAGAGAAAGCCGACCTTCAAAAAAGGAAACAGGCAGATTCAAACTTGCTTACAGACATAGGAAACACATTTACTAACAATTTCCAGGTGAATCCAAACATGGCATACACTCCAACTGAAGAATTTGCTTACCCCAACATTGTACTGATATTATCGTTCACATCGTTATGGAGCTCATTCTTACAGTGCAGACAGACATAGAATTAGATAAATAACAATGTAAGTTTATAAATACAATAAATAGACAAAAATAATACCATCGAAGTACACACACGTAAGTATCACAGCACATAAGGCTGTGGTGCTTTCTGCACAGAACACTCACTCCTCCAGTTTCTATCCTCTACAGGCTTCTTGCTCAACATGTGGACTCTGGAAGGACGACCTGAGTTCAAAATTGCACTGTTCCACCAATTATTAGGTGTGTGACCCTGGTCAATTATTCAGTCTATGTAAGTCAAGCATAGTATCCTATAAAAGCCATCTAATAAAGTCCACAGAAAAAAAATTTTTTTTCCAAATTGGATTTAACTTAGTGGAATAATACCCAATAAAAACAGACTAGCCTTACAGGGTCATCTGCGTGGGGAAAGAGTTGTGAGGGATCATCACTTTATTGAATATAATGGCTAAGGAAAACACTGAAGTAGTCTAGGCCATAAGCTGGTGCATAAGCAAACTGTTCTGCTAAAGATTAAACCATGTGCTTGTAAAACATTTGCTATTTTGAATAGATACAATCAAAAACAAATTCTAAGCTTCCTCCAAAGACTATAATAAAAATGTATATAGAATCAGTGTTGGAAGGGACCTTATAGATTATCTCAGTGGTTCTCTCTTGGTCATAAATAAGAGTTTTATAAAAGTTAGTAAGAAATACTCTTTTTCACTCAACCCTGAGAAAGAACAGCAGCCAAAAAGCTGGCCTGGCAGTCACAGCTAGGTCTTGGTGTTCTCCTGTTGAACACAAGCAGTTCCACAGAATGCTGACATCAGAGATCACTCTGTGACCATGACAGGTCAAGACAAAACACCATCGCTCCATACGTACTCATGTCTAAACTCAAGCGAGGCAAGAACATATTCCAAACCACAACACTGACCAAACGTCCCCCTACTCTGGCTAATGAGTGACCACTTCTGCTTTACCATTGATAACTTCAGCCTCATACATTCCTCCTCCTACCTACCAGATAACATCTAGGAGACTTAATCATAGAATCCCTTCCATTTCCTGACAGCATCCAATCCAGAGCAAAGCCCTTATTCCTTGAACCGTCTCCAAAATCACCTTACACCTGAGTCCTATAAATCTTTTCTAACACCCTTTTACTGGGATGCCCTGCAGTCCCCAGTGGTGTGTGGTCTTCCCACTGCACCAAGTCAATACATCCAATTTGGTCTGAATTCAGGAGTATGTTCTTGGTGGTCTTTGCTATAGGACATTGACATCATCCATCTAGAAGTCATCAATGACATCATCCATCCAGAAGTATGTTATTCATTTGCAGGCTAAATCTGTCATAAATTAGGCACCTGTACCTTGGAGAAGGCTGACAATAATCGTGGACATTTCTTGAATCTCACTGGCTGATGGCACCCATTTTACCCATGCTATGATTTGGATGTTTGTCCCATCCAAATCTCATGTTCAAATTTGATCCCCAGTATGGAGGTGCAGCCTAAGGGGAGGTGTTTGGGTCACATTGTGGGGAGCAGATCTCTCATGAATAGATTAATTCCCTAGGGTTGGGGGCGGTGAGCGAGTTCTTGTTCCGTTAGTTCCCATGACAGCTGGTGTTAAAAAGAGCCTGGCAGTTATCCTCGCTCTTGCTTCCCCTCTCACCATGTGTTCTGCAAATGCCGGCTCCCTTTCTCCTTCCACTGTGAGTGGCCTGAGGTTTTCTCCAAATGCAGATACCAGCACCATGCTTCTTGTACAGCCTGTAGACCATGAGCCAAATAAACTTTTCTATATAAATTACCCCG
This sequence comes from Piliocolobus tephrosceles, assembly GCF_002776525.5. Lineage (NCBI taxonomy): Eukaryota > Metazoa > Chordata > Mammalia > Primates > Cercopithecidae > Piliocolobus > Piliocolobus tephrosceles. The sequence continues at coordinate 9,529,842 of NC_045435.1, read as the reverse complement.
CCTCACGTATTCCTTTAAGCAACACAAACAAAGACAACCCATCCCTGACTTAATTCCAACAAGATTACTTCGATGTTCAAATTTTTAAAACTTCCTGAAGGCTATGAATACCAGAGTACCTATAAATATACATATTTCCCACCCAAAAGGACAGGCCTCTTATTTCCCATCAGGCTGGGATACAAGTTCTTTCTAAATGACTTCTAAGATGCAGGTTAGTAAAGGTTGAGTGCAGCACATCTCGTCTGACCATATACACTAAGGATGGATGTAGGTCCACATTAACATGAAAGCACTTCAAACTTTCCATCTGTTCAAAGAGGAGCCTACCCAGAAAAACCGCAAACATCCTGCATTAGCCTCTGACCACCCAGAAGAAAACAGCAAGCTCCACCTGGTGTTGACAGCTCTGCCCCATCTCCTGCAGAGTAAGGGGGGAGTCTGTGCATAATAAAATCCTTCTTCATGTCTGAGGAAAGCAGTTCTTTGGTGCCCTCCAGCCGGTCCGCAAGCGTCCTCAGGAAGCCACTTAATCGTCTTGTTGCAACAGTTGTGGATTCCACCTGCTAGGAACACAGAAGTGAGTCCTGGCCCAGATGCCAGCAGAACTTACTGCCCAGCTCAGTCTCCACAGCAGACTGCAAAACTGCCAGCCACCCGGGATGGACATTAATCCATGTCATTCCAAAGGGGAAGGGACAACCTGAGCCCCTAAGAATATCTCATCATTTTCTTATAAACACTGTTAATTCTAAGCTGCCTATTGTTTGCAAAAAATTTTCAGAATTTTGTGTAGAAATAGAGATCCTTGGGAAAATGGTACAGTCTGAGCTCTGCCTTTTGGAAAGCAGGCCACTGTCCTAAGATGAATGCTTCAGACAGAGAAAGCAACCTTTGCTCAATTCGGCTCTAATCCACTCATCTCAAAACTCATCAAATAACACCCCTGTTTCAAAAGGTAATAAAAGAACAGGAGGCCAACGAATACACTGAGGCCAGGATCTCTAGTACAGTGAGTCTCTCTTAACTAGTAATCTGATGTGTGCTAAATCTACGGTTCTCCTGGCCGTGTTATTCATTTACTCAAGCAACATTTTCACACTGCCTGCTACTGCCACTGTGAAATACAGAGCTGTCTGTACAACATCACAATTCTCTGGATCACCACGTAACACATGGCACTCCACTCATTCTGCAAATCACACAGCTCAGCAGTGCAGCACAGTAGACAAGCCTGGCTCATGTGGGAAGAAGTATCCTGGGATCCTTATGGTAGGACTTCAGCTGGCCTGGGCTGCAGCTACCATCTTTCATTCCTAGCTGCCTTTACTCCTTACCAGGAGCAGCTGCCGGGGTATGCCGGCCCGTAATTCCACGTCTTCCTTTGCAGTATCAAATACAAGCCCCGAGATGGTATCCAAAAGGAAATCTCCCCATGAACTAGGATATGCACCAAGGGGGGAAAAAAAAAAGCCAAAACAGTGAGCACATAAGAAATATACATAAAATAGTTATTGCTAGTAAAGTCAAAAGCTACAAATTGGATTATGGCTTCCCTGTCCAGGCATTTTGAGTTCCATTAACTGGACATCACTCAGCATGGAAATCTAAGACCTTCATCAACCACCCTGTGTCCTCCCTCCCCATTCCAAACACTCACTTGCAAAATTAAAAGTGGGAAGCTGGGCTTCAATACTGATTTCTCTTAAAAGCTCTCAGAAAATCAACCACAGACTTCCATAAAACAAGTTCAACAGACCAAATTTTTAACAAAAGTGTCTATGAGAGGAGATTTGTAGGAAATTTAAACAGTCATTATAGGACCTAAAACCAAATTTTATGTGCAATAAATACAACAGAAATTTGGGGTAACAGCAAGATCTCTGGATTGTGTAATTATTTGAACAGTTGTATGTTACATTTTCCTTGTCACTGACAAGGGATGCTATTCCTGAATAAAATATCTACCATCAATAATTCCAAAATAATTATGTCTAGCAGTGGTTTTACCAGGGGATAGAAGCCAGTGACTAAAAATAACACCTAGGGACAAGCATCCCTATTCAATTACCTTTGCTTTCTCTGGGGTATCTGGAATTGGCTCATTCCTAAGTGTGTGCTGGTGTCAGAAACGCACTCTGTGGGGACGCTCTCTTTAAACATTTCTTAGCAATTTAAAATTTTCCTGTGTCACCAGCAGATTTCAAATTGCCGGATAGTGGAAAATGGAAATTCACAGTATGACTTTTATTTCTCACTCAGTAAGCAAAATTAACACTGTTATGCTTCCCTCCCAGAAAAGTTGCAAAGGAGGACAAAAGCCACATGAGAGACACTTTTCCCAAGACATCTACTACCTGGCAGCCTCATTGCTTTGTGACTTAATGTTATATCCAACCCTGCATCTTTTAGTGAGTCTCAACCTGGAGGGCGTATGCAGATCTCTCAGCACATAAAATACGTGCTTCCTTTGCAGGGTTTTGTAGGTGGAAGTCATACAGCAACAGCTCGTGGAGGAATTTAGTAGAAGTTAAATAGTGCTCTTCTAAGAATATTCGGAATAGATATTGGGACTTCCCACAATTTAGGAATATCTCTTTAAGGGTTCACTTTGGTAAAACAACCAAATCAACGACGTACAGCAGACCCCCAAACACTCCAACAATGCTACCTTGAGAGGTGTTAGGAAGAGGCCCCAAATATTCACCTTTCCATGGTACCTGAAGGAACATTAGGCTCAAAGCACAGGATTATTTCTGGGGAGCAATGGCCTGCAAGTCACATCTTCTCATTCTAGCTCCAGCATCACTGACCAAGACACAGGTCAAAATCCAGCCTGGACACATTGATCATGGTACCCACCCACGACCCTAGGCAGGCAACTTCTGTAACTTAGGAAGCTCTTCTCCAGCCCCAGCTGAATGGAGAAGAAATGAATAGGACCCAGGGGCAGCCGGCCAGTTCTTCACTCTTGGGACTGGGAAACAGAGAGTGAGTCAGGTCCTTAGCAGAAGCAAAAGCTAATAGGATCAATGAGATAGAGGGAGGTCAGAGCACCAACTGGTGATGGCTTCATGTTATGAGTAAACAGAAGCTACAGAAGGAATAGAAGAGAGAAAACACCAGTCGCTAGCAAACCAGTTGGTAGCAGCAAGAGAAATGGAACAGAGAATTACAGAAAAGGAGCAGCTGAGAAACATGAATGATGGGACCCCAGCAGATGCACGATGTTCAAAGGGCCAAACTATGTGGTCCAGAACTGCTCTGAATCCAGAATGGACCTCGGATTCCAGCCTCTCCGTGGCCTGGCCCTTCTATAGTTTCTAGGACTCACTCCCTTCAAGTGACCCTGTGCTTCTTGAGCTGGCTTTGGTGACTTTCTGTCCCTTAAGATGCAAGGAACCTACCTAGCCACAGTGATGAGGGCATTTTTCAAAATGGAAGCCTAATACAAGCTTGGGCTTTCTACTTGTGGGAAAGGTAGCACTAAACTAGGGCCAGACCTCAGCTAGCTCCTCCAGTAAGTCTTTTAAATGTAGAGGTGAAATTCACACTGAAAAGTCTGATGAAGAAGCAGAGGTATGCTTACTAACTTGTTTTGCAAGTTCTGGCCTTGAAGGTAGGAGGGGACTTGCCATCCCTTGGACCTAGAATGTCCGCTCCTACTCTGATCTGCTGACCCACCCCTACTTACTCATCCTTAAAGACTCACTCAGCACTGGTGTTATTTCTGAAGCCTTCTCTAACGCCCCTACTTAGCTAAATGCATTCCTCTAAGCCCCAAGAGTTTCCTCCGCAAACCTACAATAGAATTTATCACACCATCTCTTCTACAACCACTTCCAAAGTATAAGCTCTCTCAAAGTCCCTTCAATACAATCTTTGCATTCCCAGCAACAAACACAATGTCTAGTACATATCTGCTTAACACATTAACTCATGACTAGTTTTTTGTTTGTTTGTTTTTCCCTGAGACAGAGTGTCACTCTGTCGCCCAGGCTGGAGTGCAGTGGTGAGATTTGGTTCACTGCAACCTCCACCTCCTGTGTTCAAGTGATTCTCCTGCCTCAACCTCCAGAGTAGCTGGGATTACAGGTGCACACCACCACACCTGGCTAACATTTGTATGTTTTTTTTAGTAGAGATGGGCTTTCACCACGTTGGCCAGGCTGGTCTCAAACTTCTGACCTCAAGCGATCCACCCACCTCAGCCTCCCAAAATGCTGGGGTTATAGGAGTGAGCCACCATGCCTGGCCATGATTAGTATTTTAAATATGATTTGGACCAGCAAGGTTGCTGCTTTTGGATATAACTCACACAGCACTGCCACCCAGTGAGGAGGTACTAGCTGAAATGAAACATGATTTTAATTGGAACTGCTGTCAGCACATGCACTTTAGTTCCTGCTGTTCCAGACTGCCTGTCCGACTTTAACTTCATGGACTGTAAAAACAGAAACCCTCAAAAGAGACCAAGAGATTTCAATGGGTACAGAGTTTCTGTTGGCATAAAAATGCTTTAGAAACGAACAGTGGTGATGGTTGCACAAGACTGTGACTGTAATGAATGTCAAACTATATATGCTTTAAAATGGTTAAAAATGGTATATTTTATGTTCCATATATTTTATATTAAAAAAAAGAGAAAGTATGAGTCCAGCCTGGCATCCCTAACACACTGATGTACTCACAGCTCGTCTCTTTCTTTCCAAACTATAGGACTCTCTATTTGGGCAACACCCCATGTCCTACATAGAGTCAGGTTTATGATGTCCCCAGGGGCAAGTCCAGAGGGGCCAGTCACATACATGGGCCATCAGAGGAATGTGGAAGTCAGCAAAGGACACAGAAACCCTGGGGTCTGCATAGGAGGTAGGGGCCAACTCCCTCATGTCCCTCCTGAACGTGGCTGCTGTGGGCCAGGACTCAGCGCTGTCCTAGCACGTGCAGCCGGAGGCAGCGTTTACTTGTTCTGGTAGGTGCTGATGGTCACGTGAGTCGAGTGGGCCAGCCCCGCAGGAGTATCCGCTTGATGAACGGTTCCTCTGGGAAAGTACAACAAATCACCCGGCTAAAGGAAGGAATAGGAAAGGGGAGAGAAGTTAATAACTATTCCTTCTCAGTCCTCTTTATTTCAGGGAGACAAATATGGGATTTGAGTCTCAGTTCGCCATTCGAGAAACCGCGACCTCAAGATGCAGTGGATATGCTGGGCTCATGTCATGTGCAGCTAGTCTAGCTTCTCTGTGTCCGTGAGCCTGTCACTGTGAACCACAATCCACGAGAGGCTCTCAGTGCCTGAAGGAACTATCTTTTCATTCTCAAGCTGAGACTAGACTCGCCTGAGACTACCCTGTCCTGACATAGGGATCAAGGATAGTAACACCCTGTGCCTGGGAAGCCTGCTTCCTCCCTCTTGCATGCTTCAGTGGTTAAGAGTAGGAGCTTTAATTTAGAGTCACATAGACACTGCCACTTACTGGCTGATGATCTGGCAATTACCTGCCCAAAGTCTCAGTTTCTTTATCTGTAAAATGGAGGTTCATAGCCCCAAAACTCACAGGATTATTCTGAGGGTTAGAGGTTCTGCTTCCAAGCTCTTAGGGCAATGACGGGCATGTGATTGGATGACATGATTTGATTTGCCAGTCTCCCACTTCCTGATAATTTTTGAGTATTTCCAGGCGCAGGGTATCTTACCATCTTGTCTTTCTCAGAGCCTACCCAAGCAAAGCACCTAGCACTCAACACAGGCTCAATGAATGTTAGGATGAAATGAAAAACTATACAATCCTTATTTGAACTGAAAAATCAGATGTAATCAAAGATTCATCATTTTCCTAGGCAGCTGAGCCTCCTCTAGCCTATTCCGAGTGAGTGGACCAAAACATTCTCCCCAAATTACTCCTGCCCTGAGCTACCTCCTTCCTAATCCCACTCAGGCCAAACCTTCCATACAGCAGCTACCTACAGAGAAAAGAGGGAATCTTGAGGGCAGCGCATCTTCTCTCTGCAACTACAAGAGTCAGTCTAGTGCAATGGTTAAGACCATGAGTCCTGGAGAAAGAGCTCAAGAAATACAAGCTTTAAGCAAGAGGAATATATCATGATATATATTCATAAGAGCTAGCTTGGTTGCAAATTTTCCCTGAATGACAACAAACTGACAGTACTTCAAGTAAATGCTTTACTGATAATTATAACTATCGTTTACTGAGTGTCTCTGTGCCAGCCTGAGTGAGACTCTTATGTATACAGTCACACGTCACTTAACAATGGGGTTATGTTCTGAGAAGAGTGGTTTGTCACTGTGCAAACATCAAAGTGTACTTACAGATCTAGGTAGTATAGGGTACTACCAAGATTACATGGTACAGCCTACTGCTCCTAGGCTCCAAACCTATACAGCACACGACTGTACTGAATACTGTAGAAAACTGTAACACAATGATGTTTGTGTACTTAAATATATCTACACGTGGACAAGTAAAAATACAGTATAAACAATAAAAAATGGTACATCTACATACTCTGGGTGAGCCCGTCAGTGATGGTAAGTGAATGGGAGAACCTAGGACCCCACTGTACACTTTTATACGACTAGCAAAGAAGTAGGGTTGTTTACAGCAGCATCACTACAAACACGTGAGTAATGCGTCACACTACAACATTTTACAATGGCTACGATAACACTAGGTGATAGGAATTTTTCAGCTTCATTATAACCTCATGGGACAACTGTCACATATGTCTGTTGTTGACTAAAATGTCAAGTGGCACGTGACTGTGTATTTCATTGGTTTCATACACATTTGCCCCACCCTCCTGGCTGGAAAAGGCAAGTAAACATTCTCCCCTACATTCTCCTGAAGGCATGCAGTACAGCAACCCTAGAGAGACCCCTTTTGGACTCCTAACCTCCAGAAGCATAAGATAATGAATTTATGTTGTTTTAAACCATTGATTTAGTGGTAATTTGACAAGAAGCAACAGGAAAACAAGACAGACATACAGATATTGCCTCAAAAAAAATTTTTTTTGAGATAGAGTTTCACTCTTGTTGCCCATGCTGGAGTGCAATGGCGCGATCTCGGTCACTGCAACTTCAGCCTCCTGGGTTCAAGTGATTCTCCTGCCTCAGCCTCCTGAGTAGCTGGGATGACAGGCATGAGCCACCAAGCCCAGCTAATTTTGCATTTTCAGTAGAGACAGGGTTTCTCCATGTTGGCAGGCTGGTCTCGAACTCCTGACCTCAGGTGATCCACCCGCCTCGGCCTCCCACAGTGCTGAGATTACAGGCATGAGCCACCGCACCCCACCTAAAGATTTTTATTGTAAAGGAGGCAGCAAAATAAAATTTTTCAATCCTCATAGCCTACACGGTAAATATCATGATCTCCATTTTAATAAAGAGGAAACTGAGACTTGGATAAATAACTTGACCAAGGACATACAGCTAATAAGTGACAGCAGCTGAATTCAAACTCAGATCTGTCAGATCCCTGAGCCACAGAGTGGTGTTTCCATCACAGGGGTGCTCTCATCCTGGGAGTCCGGGTCTGCAGATGAACCGCACGGGCTGCCACTGGTGTAGGGACAAGAAGCAGATGAGGGCTCCAAGACCCCCACTGTCACCCTCCCATGCCCATCCCTCAACCACAGCCACTAAGCCTATTTCATCTTTGGGCGTTGACACAAGGTTTCGCCTGAAGAGGCCCACTGGTTAAAAGCTCAAATGTGGGCAGGATGCGGTGGCTGGATGTGGTGGCTCAAGCCTGTAATCCCAGCACTTTGGGAGGCTGAGGCAGGTGCATCACCAGGTCAGGAGTTTGAGACCATCCTGGCCAACATGGTGAAACCCTGTCTCTACTAAAGATACAAAAAATTAGCCGGGCGTGGTGGTGGACACCTGTAATCCCAGCTAGTCGGGAGGCTGAGGCAGGAGAATCGCTTGAACCCAGGAGGCGGAGGTTGCAGTGAGCCAAAATTGCACTATTGCCCTCCAGTCTGGGTGACAGGGCAAGACTCTGTCTAAAAAATAAAAAATAATAAAAAATAAAAACAAACCCTCACATGCACGTACACACACACAGTTGAACAACACTGCACAACATGGTCTTTCTCCGTCCAGGAGACTCAGGGATCTCTTAATGGACTCTGTGTTCACTGAGTGTTTAATGGGCAACACTACAAAGAATCCACACCCTTTACACTTAGAGGCCACGATGAAGCCTGACCTTCTCGGGCAGAACAAGTAGCCAGGTCATTAGCCTGAGTAACTCAGCCCTGACCTCCAGACTATTGATGGCTTAGTCTTTAAAGATAACCAACCATGAATCTATGTAAACATGGTGCAACAAAAGCAGAAGCTGGCAAACTCTGTGAAGAGCCAAATGGAAATGTTTTTGGTTTGCGGGCCACGTGATCTCTGTGGCAACTAGTCCGCTCTGCTGGTGCTGAGTGAAGACAGTACATTAAGGAATGGGTGTGGCTGTGTTCCAATAAACTCTTTACAAAAATAGGCAGTAGGCCAGATTTTCTGGCCCATGAGCCACAGTTTGATGACCAGTGACTCAAAGCATTAAAAAACCCAGTAAGGCTACCTTTACTGTTGCTTATTTATTGAAGTATCCTATAATATAGGCACCCATCCTAAAAAGCAAGATTGTTTCCCTTAGTTACTGGGAGGTAGGGAAGGATTTTGAAATCCAGAAACACACAAGGCACTGAGTAAGAAACAGACTAATTATAACTCTGAGACACAAGAAAAACAATAAGTATATGCAAATGTGTCAGGTTGGCAGAATCTTTGGAATGGTTTAAAATAACTATTGTTTTATGCTAAAGGAAATTAAGTTACATGTTTTAAGAAAGAGTATAAAGTTGAATCATGGAACTACTATCCCTCTAACATTCTTTTCCTCAACAACCTCTCCTGCTAGGGACTGGCTATGTTCCCTTCGATGTTAACTGCTCAAAGACAGATTTTCTCAGCAGCAAGATGCCAAGGAACCTGCACATGATCAAGCCACCCGAATTCCCAGAGAAGGAATCCTCAAGAGCTTTCCTGATTACTACCGTTCTGGTAACTGTATGCAGGGGCTACAGAGATAGCGTGCCATAAAACCAGGATGAAAATGAGTCACACTGGAATTTTAGCAACAAAAAAAAAAAACTAAGGGATCCCTGGCTATCCTCTGTCTAAGCAACTTCCAGCCCTGTGCTGACCACTGTCTTAGATGTGGAGAAGCTGACCAAAGCCAGAGCTTCCATTTTTCCTTTAGAGCAGTAAATGGTTCACTGAATTCTCTTTCTTCCTGTTGAACTTGAACTGCACATGAAGACAGGTTATTTGGGAAATGAACTTAATACTTCCTTAACTCACGTCTCCAAGCGCAAACCACCAAGACTCCTTCAGAAATTGCATGTGCTGGCTGACGGCAATGACAGCCACCCTGCCCTGAGACCCAGGGATACATTCCCATGGGGACCATGACATGAACTCTAAACCTTGAGCCTGAACTTGTCTTAGCAACACAGAAAACCACAATGGCTCCAACAATGAGGTGCCCACAATGGTCATCACATACCTTCAGCATGAACTCATGCACCGGCCTGCCGATCCTCTCCTCGGCCTCCACGCTGTATTCTCGTGCCAGGGGCACAGTGGGGTGGTAGAGGCGCCAGTGTTTCTCTCCCTCCAGCTGCAGGATGAAAACCTAGAGACCCACAAGGCCCAGGAGCATCAGAGAGCTTCCTGACAAGTCACACACAAAGTGCTTCTGGAATATTAGCCCTCTAAGGGCTTAGACAAATATATAGGTGAGCCTTGAACAACATAGGTTTTTTTTTTGTTGTTGTTGTTAGAGACAGTCCCACTCTGCTGGCCAGGCTGGAGTGCAGTATCACAATTACAGCTCACTGAAGCCTCTCAAACTCCTGGGCTCAACGATCCTCTCACCCTACCTTCCTGCATTGCTGGGAAGCTGGCATACACCACAGCATCCAACTAATTTATCTTTTTTTGTAGAGATGGGGTGTCATTTTGTTGCCCAGGCTGGTCTTGAACTCCTGGCTTTAAACAATCCTCTCGCCTTGGCCTCCCAAAGTGATTACAGGTGTGAGCCACTGCACCTGGCCTGACGGCATGGGGATAAACCGTGCAGGTCTGCTTATATGCTGATTTTTTTTCAATAAATATATTGGAAAATTTGGGGGAGATTTGCAACAATTTGAAAAACATGAAAAATATCAAAAGAATTAAGAATGTCATAAATGCATCCAATATAAAAACATACATAGATATTAGTCTATCATCTACTACCATATTCACAGATCTATTACGAAAGGTTAAAATTTATCAAAACTTACCCATACAAATACTTCCAGACCATACATGTCACCATTTGCAGTCAAGAAACGTAAATGAACTTAAAGATGCAATGTGGAATAGCTGAATAAAATTAACTTTAGTACATACTGTACTACTGTAATAATTTTGTACTACCTTCTGTTGCTATTGCCATGAGCTCAAGTGAGATGCTAATTATCTCCACATGAACAATTCCTCTCTACAGTGAATTGTATATCACAGTAAAAAGTGATCTCTCAACAGTTCTTGTGTATTTTTCATCATGTTGAGTGCAACACCTTAAGCCTTGAATAATACCATGGGACCCATATGAAGTGCCACCATGGCTACTCCAAGTACTCACGAGAAGCAGAAAAAAAGTTGTAACATTACAAGAAAAAGTTGAATTGCTTGATGTGTACTGTAGACTAAGGCCTGCAGCTGTGGCTGCCCACCGTTTCAGATGGACAATTTAGTTTGTAAACAAATGATGTAAACTTACTGTACTGATACAGTACTAGAAATATATTTTCTCTTTCTTACAATTTTCTTAATAACTTTTCTCCAGATTACTTTATTGAAGAATAAAGTATACAACACATATAACATACAAAATAAGTGTTAACCAATTTATGCTATCAGTAAGATATCTAGGCAATGGTAGGCTACTAGTAGTTAAATTTCGGGGGAGTCAAAAGTCACAAGCGGATTTCAGACTGCACAAGGTGTTGTTGGCGGCACTAACCCCCACTCTGCTCAAGGGTCAACGGTACAAGTTTCCGATAAAAAATAAAAATGAAAGATGAGGAATGCATGTCATTCCACAGCTAAACGAAAGTTGCTACTACTGGGTTTTATTTTTAAAAACAGGGAATCATGAATCCTGACACTTGATATTCATTCTTTTCACTTTCTTAGAGCCTCGCTGAGTTCTTTCTATTCCACTATCTCATTCCTTTAAATCTTCTATCAGATAGCTGAAAGCCCATAATCTCTGATGGAAAAGCCAAGCTTCAGATATTACTGAATGTCTAAATCCTGAATGTTGAAAGGGCCTGGGCAGACAGGAAAACTTAGTATTTTTTATTCTTTAATCAGTCAAAGATATTTTAATGTTCTATTAAAAACATTAAGAATAACATTTTGGGAAAATGTATTGATGCCAAATTGCTACCACAGGAGAAAAAAAGGGGACTTTTTACTAATAACTCCGTGTTTACACCTTATATGAGGACAAAAATAAAACTATGGAATACATAAGCCAAAGAGTTAAATTTGTTTGGCAGCCACATCAGAGTGAAATCAACACTTGTCAAGATGCCAGTGCTTAAGTGAAACCATGACCCTCATTCAAGCTGCCCCAAGATTTTCACAAATGGAAAATACATACATATTTTTGGCAGCTACTGAAAAAGAACAAAATGAAAGCAGATGAAGGATTGTGACCTCACCTTATTAAAGACCATACTTTGTGAAATTAAAGGAAAACCAAGCACACCTTTCTGTAGATAAATTCAATAAATACTTGTTTCAAAGGAATGTGTGGCTCTTTAAATTAGTAAGGTTGGAAACAATCTCTTCCTTTGAGACAGAACGGGAAACCAGTTTAGTGGGATTTACTTTGGCCCAACATTTTGATGAAATCAATATCTCCAGACACTGCACAGAAAGAGTGAATACAGACCTAAGAGCCTTAGAGAATAATGTGAACTCACCCTGACAACTCTACTAAACCAGGCTCTCAACAACTCGTTCTCCCCAGCATGGGGCAATTTTCTCCCTCTCTTACCTCGACATCATCATAATGGGGCGGTAGGCCCTGGGATCCTGCGGGAGTTATGTACACATTCGAGCCAACCAAGGAGCCAAAGTAACATTCCAGCTTCTCCTGGATCCTCCAAAGCTCATCCTTTACAAAAAAGGAAAAAAAAGGGTGGTGGGTGTGGTGCAAAATGTATTAGAAATAAGAGTAAGAGCATGCTCTTGTTCACTTAGGAAGTCCTTACTGCGCAACTATTATATACCAGATACTGGGAATTATGCAATGATACAGCCAATAACCATGCCCTCAAAAATCTTCCATTCCAGTGCAGAAACACCATGCAACAGATGTGAACAGATAAAGGGGAGACTGACAAGGTGGGCAACTGGGAGTCCGGAAGGCTTTTAAGCAAGGAAGGACACAATCCAATTTCCAGTTTTGAAAGCTCACCCTGGTTATTGTGTGAAGAATGCACTGTAGAAAAGAGTGGAAGTCAGAGAGACTAGTGAGGAAGCTTCTCAGGCAGCAGCTCAAGCGAGAAGTGACCGGGGTGGTAAGAAAGGCATGGAGGGAAACGGAAGAGTGGGATGCACTCTAGAAGCAGGACAGACAGGACTTGCTGACAGACTCAACGTAAAGGAGAGGAGTTAAAAAAAAATACCCCTGAGTTTTTGACGTGGGCAGTCAGTTCCCCTTTCCATGTAATGAGATGCAAAAAACTTACAAAAAACAAGTTTTCAGGACAAAAAAAAAAAAGAGTTTTATATTAGAAATGTTAAGTTTGGGATGCTAAGACCCCCCCACATGGAGATGTCTTTAAGTCGGTCTGAAGTTCTGGCAGAAACGAAGTACTGAAGATTTACACTTGGCAATTGCCTATATAAACTGGATATTTAAAGCAATGGGAACAGAAATGATAACATAGGAAGAAGGTACAGACAGAGAAGGAATAACAGGCTGGGTAATGTTCCCTCTCTCTACTATCAACTCTTTAGAGCAAACATCAGACTGAGGGGCCTAGCGATGGGCCATATATTCCCATGAGAGAGAAAGAAGTCTGATTTTACCAAGGCTGACGAGAAGAGAGGAGGGGGCAATTAGGCCATGTAGATAATGGCACTTCTTATGTGCCAGGCACTGTCTCCAAGTGCTTTACACATATTAATTATGCAACCCTCACAATAACCCTGCCTCATAAAGAGAGTACCATCATTACTTTCCGTTTAGAGAGGGTACTATCATTATCTTCAGTTTACAGATGAGGAAACTGAGGCATGAGAACATACAACTAGTAAACGATGGCGCCGGGATTCAAATTCAGGCAGCATGGCTCCAGAGTCCATACCTTTCAGATAATTTAAGAAAAGACAAACCACACAGGACACTAAAGAGACTAAAGTTTTAAACATGAATGTACAGTGCCTGGCACACAGACTGCACGACAACGTATTTAAATATTTGCTGAGCGAACCGACGACCACAGCTTGGAGTCCCTTCTACCACAGGAGTGAAAAAGAATCCACTGTATTAAAAACATCAAGTGAGAAAGAACTGGGAAGAACTGGGTCAATACAAAAAAAGACTTTTTTAAGACATAGTCTGCTCTGTCACCCAGGCTGAAGTGCAGTGGTGTGATCACAATCACAGTTCAATGGAGCCTCGACATCCCAGACTTAAATGATCCTCACATCTCAGCCTCCCAAGCAGCTGGGACTGCAGATGCATGCCACCTTGCCCGGCTAATTTTTTTCTTTTTTTTTTTTTTTTCTCTTTTTGTAGAGATGATGGTCTCACTTTGCTGCCCAGACTGGTGTCAAACTCTTGGATTCAAGTTATCCTCCTACTCTGGCCTCCCAAAGTGCTAGGATTACAGATATGAGCCATGGACTTAGCCAAGGACATCTTTATACAGACTATTGGGCGTCTCTATTTATAATCTCAGAGTTTCTACTTAACACAGAAAAAATAATTTAGTATCATCTGAATAGCTCCAAAGAGTTAACAGAGCTCCAAAAGGGCCTAATTTATTTCAGGGAAAGGCCAACAGGACCTGGTTCTGCAATTATTTTTATATAGTAACTGGAACCACCAGAAAACCAGGCTTCTCTCTCTCTCTCTCTCTCTGATGGTGTGAGAGGCCTTGCAGAACTGTACAGGTGATTTTATGGTTCCCGACCCAACTATCAGGGTCTGTAACTGATGAATACGTCTCTTGTCTTCTTAAAGGTTACTGAAAATGCTATTAATGGCACAATTTTTCTATTTCACCAGGACCTTTAGCCTCTGAATCTGCCAACCGTGGCCTACTAGAAGAGATCTGGAGCCAAACTACCTCGGTTCAAGTTATAATTACAAGCAAGGTGACTTCAGTTGTTTATCTTTAAGATAACGATATTACCAGTCCCACTCAAACACTGTGGCGAACAGCATAAAACAACTTATCACAAATCCTATTTAAATTGCAAAGCAGTATACAAGCCATATTGCTTTACTAACATTGACTCAAGCACAAACAAGGCTCCTGAAACCTGTCTTCTCCTTTACCACAGGACTCGATATCCAGCGAGTCCAAGCAGGACCTAGAACAATGAAAGGGAGAAGGCGGAAGTCTCTCTCCTGGCTGGCTGTGACCTCCCCTCTCCACTGACCTACCCCTCAGAATCAAAACTCAAGGCCATGGCTAAAATAGAAGCCCACGTATATGCCTAAAGAAAGGCAAAAGCAAACATACAAAAAGACCTACTAAATTTCAATTTACATCTTTCAAAGTATGGTAGGAAAATGCCTTAAATTTGAAGTCAGAAACCCTTATCAGCTTGGAATAGCTATGGAAAGGTCACATCTGTGAACTCGTTTTTTCACACAGAAAATGGAGTCCACAGCCAGGTGCAGTGGCTCATGCCTGTAATCCCAGCATTTTGGGAGGCCAAGGCAGGTGGATCACAAGGTCAGGAGTTCGAGGCCAGCCTGGCCAACATGGTGAAACCCCATCTCTACTGAAAAAAAACAAAATTAGTCGGGTGTGGTGGCACGCACCTGTAATCCCAGCCACTCAGGAGGCTGAGGCAGGAGAACTGCTTGAACACTGGAGGCGGAGGCTGCAGTGAGCCAAGATTGCACCACTGCACTCCAGCCTGGGTGACAGGGCAAGACTCCATCTCAAAAAAAAAAAAAAAAGAGAAAGAGAAAAAAAGAAAATGGAACAAAAGCTGCCCTATTTCAAATGCCTGTTAGAAAGTTCAAAAGTTTAAATATATGAAATTACTTTTAAACTCTAGTCTGCTAAGCAAAATGCAAATAATTGTGATAATTCCTCTCACCAGGACTTTTAATATATGGATTACCGAAAGCAAGTGCAAACAACTTATTATGGTTCCCTGGTTACCCCCTTACTCGTTTTTAAACTAACTCTACTAATAAGCTGTGCACAGTCTGAGACCCAGTAAACCAAGGGTGGCATGTTCACTCTAACAGTCTCTCAACCTGGCCAGGGATAAACTGCTTCTAGACTTCCTCTATTCTGATGTTAATAAGCCCATTACTAAAGAAACATACACAATACCAAACCACCTCATAATATAGTACTTAGAATCCAGACTCTAGTGGAAGACAGTGAGCTCCTACGGCTTATAGGTCTCTCCAGTATGGGTGGTAGAAAGAGATTTAAAAAAAAAAAAAAAAAAAAAAGGCCCAGCACAGTAGCTCATGCCTGTAATCCCAGCACTTTGGGAGGCTGAGGTGGGTGGATCACCTGAGGGCAGAAGTTCAAGACCAGCCTGGCCAACATGGTGAAACCCTGTCTCTACTAAAAACACAAAAACTAGCCGGGCATGGTGCTGTATGCCTGTAATCCTAGCTACTAGGTGGGCTGAGGCAGAAGGATCACTTGAACCCGGGAGGCGAGGCTTGCAGTAAGCCGAGATCATGCCACTGCACTTCAACCTGGGCAAAGAGCGAGACTCAGCCTGGAAAAAAAAAAAAAAAAAAAAAAAAAAAAGGCACAACCTAGTCTGGCCTGAGGGCTGAATTTGCCCTGAGAAAGCTCATCCTTCCTGCTTTAATAAACTCAGCCAGAGCCTAGTCAACAAGGCAAAAGAAACAGGTTCTTGGACACTGGAATCCCAGACGAGGAATGTGCAGGGCTTAAGTGGATGAGCAGAGAAAAGTCCTGGGGGGAGATGATTCTAAAGTAGAGAAATGACAGCCACAGTGGATACCACACATATGCCAAACATCACCTCTCTGCTGGTCTATAACCAAAGTACACGCAATCAAATTCACTGAATTCATTGATGTTTAGAGTTTTCAGGTTTCTAAAAAGCGCTCTTACAAGTGCTACTTCTAGTCAAGGACTAGCTCAGCGAGAAGCATTTTATTGATGGTGTCCATATTTTCTGAATTCAAATCATAACTTGGTCTGACAAATGATTTGTAAATTCTTTTTGAGTGCCTAGGCCACAAGGTTAGCATTTCAGGGACATTTCAACTTCGTATGATTGCTTGAGATGGAATAGCTGGAATCAGGACTTGTCTTGAATCTAAGAGTATTCATACTTCACACAGAGTATGAATAGGTTCAAGATCTTTTAGACAGGAAAGAAAGGGAGGGGTATTCACCAGATGAAGGCCGGTGGGATGTAACAAGCCACCTCAAGTTAAATCACCGGAAACACTATTGGTAACTGACAACAGAGTCCCAGAAGCCATCAATAAAGCCAGAATTCATTCCTCTCAATATGGAACCTCACAAACCCCTCTCTTTCTCCTCCCATGTTGCCATTTTGCCTTAACGGAGGGTCACAGAAGGGGGTTTCTGAATGGGGATCAAAATTTATCTAAAATTTAGAACAGCCCCTCACCTGTTCTGGGCCATCTGTCATGAGATGAGATACAGATCTCACACCTTGAGGAAAACAAATTAGCTCATACTAAACCTGCATTTTATAAATGTAGAAATCGAGCATAGAGGAGGCAAATTATTTCCCAAATGTCAATCCCTGATATAGAAATAAAGCAAAAATTTGCCAGTCCTCTGCATTTGCAAAGCAAAGATTTCCTCCATCTATGAAGCCTTACCAGGAGCAGTTCCAGGACCCTGTACCTCAATGTCACCCATTCGGGTGTCATTAAGGGTGAAGTCTCTTTATCGAACTTGCATCTAGCATGTGATCTGGTCATGGCTCTGAAGCCTCTACTTAGACGCAGGCAGTAAAGGGACGCAACTTCGGGAAAAAATGATCACCTTGATGCTATCATGCCTTAAATTACGGTGATGTGACAAACCAAATAGAAATGTCTATCATATAGAAAAACATAAACTGGCTCACAGAACATACTCCTGCAGTTGTAGTGCCACTTTCATGACTTTATAAACTTGCAGTATAGTTTTTGCAGCTCGATGATACCCAACAATGTCTACCCTGAGTTGCTGGAGTTTCTAACAGTTTAGCCAAAACATAACACATAATCTTAATCCTAGTTAGAATGCATTTAGACCAAAGAGGTGCTACCCCTTCTCAAACTGGCAGGAAGCTAACCACCATCAAACTACGTATTCACTCTTGAGCTGATATGTGGCCAAATGTTAGTACTTTAAAATGTATGAGGATTCTGCAATGGGGAAACTGGTTACCTTAAATCTCTGAGGTTGGTGAAACTGAATCGTTGCCCTTTTCTGATCAAAATCTTTTCTCAGCTGAAGAAAGTGTGCCTTGCCATCTTTATTTAAAACCTTCTTCTTCCCATTGACACACCGGCAGACATTCACGTCTCTTCCATAGTACATTCCCCGGCTGCACAGACTCTTCAGATCTGTTAGCTTGAACAGGGACCAATAGTATGTGGCCAGTGCGGGGTCATCTCTCTGAATGAGAAGGGGCTTCTGCTCCCAGAATTCCTTGAAAAAAGTCTCTGTCTTGATGGGCGAGATTAAACTTTCAAAGAGACTACTGGGACTGTCAAAGTTTAAAGCTGAAGGCCCCCCAGCTGCTTCTACCTTCACCTGCTTACAGGGAACCGGGCCCTCTTCCTTCCCACTCCCTGCAGGCTTTGCTTTCTTTGGCATCGTTCTGTCTTCAAGACAAAGCAATAAAGAAATGCAAACCTACCAAAAGAACAGAACACACATGGTCAGGTGCCAGCATTGGTGTTAGTGGATCGCGCACACACACAACTGAATGACCATTACACCTTCATGAGAACTCTCATAGGTCAAAGCTACTTCCCCCAGGAGAGGAGACAGCCTTAAGCCAATGTCGTTTCTTCTAAGATATGATTCAGCCTCAACCACCACTCAGATGACATATTCATCTAAAGAAGACCGTGTTTTTCTTTTACACAAGCACTATGTCATGGTATTATTTATTGGGCAGTATAATTATCCCAAATAAACCTATTCAACTGTCTCAGCAGTTCCTACTCATAGGTTCAGCCTGTGGTCCTTGACACAGCAAAGTCAAATATCTTGGATTTGGCTCCCATCAGCATCAGAGCCCACATCTAATTAGACGTACTCTGAGTTACAAACATTTGACTGGAGAACAACTAACAGCCGCCCACTTCCAGGTGCTCCTCACCGCAGCCCCACCCCAACTGTTGCGCAGGTCAGTCAATGCACCCTGGACCCACAGTGTCTCCTGGTGGCTGGAGCAGGCCACTGCCTTCTCCTGTCTCCACTAACCACCTGAACCTCCTCACTTCCAACTCTGAGCTTATTCCTGAAAACTGCCACTTTTATCAAAAACTCCCCTTCGTTTAAAGAAACAAATAAAGCCCCTAAAGGCTGAAAAGTGAAGGTTAAAAGTAGTTACATCTCAAGTCTTGAAAAAACTATAACTTTTTAACTGAAGATATTAAATAATACCAATATCATTAACCCCTAACACAGCACTTCTCCAACTTTAATGTGCACACAGATCGCCTGAGCATCTCAATAAAATGCAGGAGATGATTCACTAGCTCCAAGGTGGAGCCTGAGATTCTACATTTCTAACAGGCTCCCAGGTGATGCTTCTGCTGCTGACACTGCTGACTAGCAGAAGCCACTCAGCCAAGCCTTGCAAAGCTCCTTCAGAACTGCCTCCAAACCACAACTATTGATACTTAAAGGCTAGGTCTCCCTCATCTGTTTCCAAGAACTGTAATTCAAATTATTTAAATGTCCTGAGACTGCAAAATTCTATCTTAAAGTCCTTTCCCCCTGGGAAGAGACTCCATTGCCTTCAGCAGATTCTTAAAGGAGTCCCTGTCTCCCAACAAGGTTAAGAACCACTGTGCTTATAAAAACCAAAATTTCTCAAAGACTTGTTATTTATAAATGGTATCTTTTCCTACTTTGGTGAGTTATCAGAATTGCAAGAATACTGTTCTCTGCTCTTTTGTCATTAGAACTAAGCAGTATTTCAGCTACACTGTAGACTAAGTGGAACTAATGTTCTGGCCTGGGAAGTAAGCATCCTGGAACGATGTGTTGCATACTGTGTGATGTGTTGCAACTTATGAAAGAACCTTTAGAATGAAACCCAGATGGAAACTGCACAGATTAAGAAAGGAAATGTCAAAATATAAAACCCTCTAAACAGCTCAGTTCCTTCAAAAGGCCAAGTGTTTTTGATAAGGAAACGCAGGACATGGTGGAAAATGAATACAAATTGATACTAAAATCCTACAGGAGAGGGGTAAAGCTTTAAGCTTAGGAAAAAAAAAATAAACTTTAGTGTTTAGGATATGTGGTCAGTAAGACAGATTTTCTGAAAATGTTTCCTTTAAGTGAAACAGACCAGCTTGAATTCTCAAGGAAAGAACTAAGGCTTCGGGAAGGCACGGCATAGCTAGTACATGGAACTCTCAAGTGATGTAGAAATACAAAGAGATACAAAAATGGATTCAGCAAGGGGTACTGCTTATGCAGAAGAGGTTCCATAGCAGGCCTGACTGCTCTCCTTTGAAACTGCAGCTTGTGGCGGACGTCTGAGAACTTAAGATTTTGGGAGAGTTTCCACCACCATTAACTGATAGGAATGGCTCACCATGCCTAAAACGTACAATCATTACGGTTTATACCAACACCTGCCAGGCAGGGGTGGCCTAAGTGACCAGCCCCCAGTAAAAGCCCTGGGCACTGCGTCTCTAACAAGCTTCCCTGGTTGGCAACATTTCACAAGTGTTGACACAACTAACTGCTGCAGCAACTGAGCGCAGCCGGTGTGGCCGCTCGAAGACCCTTGGAGTCTTGCACTTGGTCTCCCCAGAACTTCATCCATGTGCCTCTTCCCTTTGCTGACTGTACTTGGCATCCTTTCCCTGTAATAAATCAGCCAAGTCCTCCTAGCAAATTGCTGAACTAAGGATGGTCTTGGGGACCACACACATTGCTCACGTTTAATTTTTAAAAACCTAGATGGGTTTATTAGGTTTGTATTACTAAAGGCACCCTATACAGTAATTTTATATTCAGCCACACATCTCTTATTGCTCACAATTGTTCCGTTTAAAATTTAAGGGGAGAGAGCAGCAGGAAGATGCAAACAAAAAGCTTGTTTTCTTTAAGCATAATGAATACAGTATAAGCACATTCACCAGAAAGGGTGGCTAAACAAAGAATGCAAAACACTTATGCCGAAATAAAATCACTTAAAAGAATCTTTCCCATCTACAATCACTAACAAAATATACCCCAATACTGTGTAACAAATGCTTTCCTTAGAATATAAATTTCACTACCCATACTGCAAAAAGTTACATCATTTGTTTCTCTATGTTCATGTTGAAATGATTTGAGGCTCCGTTAATTGGAACCTAAGCTTAGAGGTTTCTGGGCAAATACACTATTTCTCTGATTCTCACACTACTCATACTGAAGACAACCATTCCTTTTAACAGCTTTCTAGAGCAGAGGGGAGAAAGATGAAGCATCCTACCACATTAAACATATGAAAGTCTTAAGGTACACATCACAATTTCGGAAACAGCAAAAAGTAAAACACATTATCTTAGAATCCAATACTATAGTAATTAAAGAAGACAATGCTTTGTCTAGAATAGTACAGCCAACACAATCTTGCCCGTAAGCCTCAGAGACCACCCCAATAGGAGTAAATATTTCTATAAAATCACAGAAAAGTTTTTGAAGAGCAATTGTTTTCCATTTAACTATAAGCATTAAATGTAAAAAGACTAAAAGATTTACGGTTCATACTTTGGTGACTACCCCACAGATAATCCCTATAAGAAAATCAATGTTGACAACCATACTATAGATAGTCACTATATTTTAAAGGTACCCTAAACTCCTTTTCCATAATATTTGAGGACATGAAGACGCGAGGAAGCTTTTGAAGGAAAGGATTTGTATATCCCCAGAAACAAGCAAGGTGTGGTACAGAGGTCCTCAAGAAATGTTTGCTGAATTTTTCATGTTTTCATCTTTTGTCTCTATACAATTTTGGAGACAAATCACAAAGGCCTTACACAAAACAGTTACGGAAAAAACAGATGGTTTGTGCAGAGGGGATTATTTTTCTGCTGGCAGCTGTCACTTCAGGATTCAACAGTATCGTAAAAGCTAAAAGGCACTTTAGACATCAGTAGTTACTACTAAAGCGGGGGAGGGAAGTATGAGTTTCCACATTCCCTGGGCACTGTTTTACCGAATGTAGTTCAGAGTTACCAGCAAGGTTGTTAGCATGCAAATTTCTGGGTCCCTTATCAAGCCCACTGGATTGCCACTTCTGATGGCTGCGGCCCAGAAATCTGCATCAACATAATACGCTCTCTAGATGAATTTCACGTCCACTAACGGAGGACAACAGTCAAACGCAGCTCAGTTAAACACACACGGCTGTCAGAAATTATATATTGTTTGTAACAAGGTTGCCCAGACTGACCTAAAACATTTCTTTTTGGCTCAGAGACATGTTAATCAATCCAGAGGGAAAACTGGTTCTCCTATTGACCTAAAGGGGTGACCAGCAGCTATTTTTTAATTTGATTTTAGAGAGGAAACGGACTATACCTCAATGTATTTTGGTGACCTTGATGTTACAAAGCTTGATGTCCTGGAGGCAAAAACCCGCACCAGCAGAGGCTGGGTCAATCAAGTTCCTCCGCTCAAAGATGAGCCCAGTGACATGAAACCCGAGGCACCAGATTTACAGCTAATGAGTGGTAAAATCAGATCCTCTTCCTTCCAGTCTATCCTTCCTGAAAACAGTGAATTACCTGGTCTCAGTAACCTGTTGGACAACCCAGCTGTCGGCCAATCGTTGTGGAATTATTTGCTGATAAATGAATTGGAAGCATATGATGTAATGCAGCTGCCCTTCTCCCCACACACCTGAACTTCAGGTTTCCCAGCTGTAGAGCCTGTCTCTTAGGCCCGACCTGACGCCTGGCGGCGCAGCCCACGTGGAGGCCGCGCTCGCACAGGCAGTTCTGCCACCACCCGGCGGAAGCCGGCACCACCCTCCTTGCCAAACCTCCAAACTTTCTGTGCGCTCGTTAACCGGGGTTGCGACCATCAGCCGGGCACTTGTGCGACTCGCTGTGCCCAAGGCTTCCGCGACCATAACCCTAGATCCGGGCTGCACCCACCCTGCCCCGGTCTCCGGGGAGGTGGGGCGCCTGGGCGCGCGTCCCAGGTCCGGCAACCATAAAGCCTGCCACCAAGGCTTCCCGCTGACCGGCAGGTCTCCCACACCCGCACCCGGGCCCAGGTGTCTAGAGCAGCAGCGCGCGTCCCGCGGGATCCGACACGACCAGGCGTGCCCCGGCGCTAGACTAGACAGCCAGCGATAGCGACCCACTCACCCGGCACGGCCTGTTGCGCGCGGCCGCGAGCCCACAGCGCGACGGCGCGGCGGCTGGAGGCGGGGCGGCGTGGGCACGCTCCGGGCGGTGCTCCAGCCCCCGCCCCGCCCCGCCGGCCAGCCAGTGATGGGAGCCCCGGGCCCTGGCTACCCCGCGGTGTTCGGTGTTCATGCCCGGGCGTTTCTTTAGTCCATATGGAAGGAGATAAATGGACTTGTTTTTTTTTTCTCTCTTTTTTTTTTTTTTTTTTTGGTATGTGAGACAAGGTCTCACTCTCCCCAGGCTAGAGTGCAGTGGTGCGATCTTGGCTCACTGCAACCTCCACCTCCCGGGCTCAGGCGATCCTCCTGCCTCGGCCTCCCAAAGTGCTGCATTATAGGTGTGAGCCACCCACCCGACTCTCCTTTTTTTCTTTTAACTTGGGGCGGGAGGAGGGGATTTGGGGGAGCGTGTTGCTGCAACCCCGCTCCTTTTATGAATAGAGAAACAGGCCTGAAGAGGGAATACCAGCTGTGCAACTTTAGGGAGTTGGTGGTCCGGATTCTCCCATAGCTTTCTTATGGGCTGTGTGGCTACACAATGCTGATTTGTACAAGCCGAGTGTCATTTATATCATCTCGCTCCGGGAGACAGAATCAATCCTGGTTTTAAAAGATAGTGGAAATTCGTTGCGACTATGGCTATAGAAACAAGAATTGCAGTTATTTGAGTCCTTTCGGCCTAACACTCTCTACTTTGGAACATTTGGGTCCGTTTGGGAGGCACAAACGAGTGGGCAGGGAAATGAGTGGCGGGCCTGTGCCTTTCTTTGCTCTGTAGACAGCCAGAGGACCCAGAGGAAGTCGATATTTCATTCTGTCAAGGTAACTGAGACCAGTGGCTGCTTCTAATGGTCAAGTAGCACATGAGCAGATGGAAACAAAGTACACCCTTGTCTAACATTTGTCTAAAACTAACAATAATAGCGAGTCTTGAATTGAGTTCTTCCTGGCTGTAAGGCACCACGCTAGGTGTTTCAAATACTCCTCACTTCATCCTCACCACAACCTTGCAATTACCTCCATTTTACAGTCGAGGAAACTGAGTCAGAAGAGGTTAACTAACTTGCACAAGGTCACACAGCTAGGAAAATGCAGAAACAAGATTAGAGCCAAATCAGTCAGTCAACTGTTGGTCTTTTTCACGTTTTACTAATACTTGTGTAACTAGTAAGCTTCCTGGCAGGTTCCAGTTGGAAAAACTCAAGGGTAACATCAAATTTAACCCTTACAGGAAAAAAAAAAAAAAAACAGCCAACAACAAAAATCACTAGTTGATATGATATTGGTAATGTACTTTGCTCTTTATTTTGACTGCAGAGTATCTACTCAAGATAATATAGAATAATATTGCTGTTCCTGGGATTCAGATAAAGGTAAATTCTCACACGTCCACCAGTCGGAAAAACAGTACTGTTGTAGAAAAAAGTTACAATGTCAACATAAAATACCATTTTCTCAGCATATAAAATGGCCCTAGGATGTCTAACAGAACAAAAGTACATATTGAAGTCAACTCTGCGGGGGGAAATCATACATCTTGTGTAGGAGTTCCTCTAAGGCAAAATTAGTCTATCAGTATGTTCTGTCTGTTTTTTTCATTATAATTCCGATTTCTTAGCATAGCAAGCAAAAAAAGTCATGATAGTCCCATCTTCACAGGCATGATCCTATCATGCCTTCACAGGCATGTTCATGCCTTCACAGGCATGAACCTATCATGATAGTCCCATCTTCACAGGCATGATAGGAACCTAAACAGTTCCTATCATGCCTGTGAAGAAAAGGAGGAGGAGCCGGGCGCGGTGGCTCACGCCTGTAATCCCAGCACTTTGGGAGGCCGAGGCGGGCTGACCACAAGGTCAGGAGATCGAGACCATCTTGGCTAACACGGTGAAACCCCGTTTCTGCTAAAAATACAAAAAAATTAGCCGGGCGCGTTGGCAGGCGCCTGTAGTCCCAGCTACTCGGGAGGCTGAGACAGGAGAATGGCGGGAACCCGGGAGACGGAGCTTGCAGTGAGCCGAGATCGCGCCACTGCACTCCAGCCTGGGTGATGAGCAAGACTCCATCTCAAAAAAAAAAAAGAAAAAAGAAAAGAAAAGAAAAGGAGGAGGGACCGGGTGTGGTGGCTCACGCCTGTAATCCCAGCATTTTGGGAGGCTACGTGGGTGGATCACCTGAGGTCAGGAGTTCAAGACCACCCTGGCCAACATGGTGAAAACCCGTCTGTAACATAAATACAAAACAATTATCCAGGCGTGGTGGTGCCCGCCTGTAATCCCAGCTACTCAGGAGGCTGAGGCAGGAGAATTGCTTGAACCAGGGAGGTGGTGGTTGCAGTGAGCTGAGATTGCGCCACTGCACTCCAGCTTGGGCAATAAGAGCAAAACTCTGTTTTGGAAAAGAAAAAGAGAAAGAAACTTAGTTTGTGCTTGGGCGACAAGAGCAAAATTCTGTCAGAAGGAAGAAAGGACGGAAGGGAGGGAGGGAGGGAGGGGAGGAAGTAGGGGTGGGGTGGGATGGGATGGGAGTGGAGAATGGCTTGCAACCTTGCCTGAGAGGAGGAAGAGGAGGTGAGGAAGTAAGGGTGGGGTGGGACGGGAGTAGAGAATGGTCTGCAGCCTTGCCTGGGAGGCTTCTAGAATATGTGGCCTTCCTAAATGTATTGTTTCTGGGTTTTTTTTTTTTTTTTTTTTTTTTTTTGGAAAAGTTCTTCCAGAGAACAAGATGCAGACTGCTATCCAGTTCCCAC
This sequence comes from Piliocolobus tephrosceles, assembly GCF_002776525.5. Lineage (NCBI taxonomy): Eukaryota > Metazoa > Chordata > Mammalia > Primates > Cercopithecidae > Piliocolobus > Piliocolobus tephrosceles. Next base: position 9,504,130 of record NC_045435.1, on the reverse strand, counting down.
CAGAGGTTCATTTAAGTCAGTTATTTTGTTTCTATAATTAATTTTCTCATGAAAACAATGCTGTAGATGGCAGCTCTCAAGATCTGCCGGGAAAAGTCTTTAGAAGCCTCCAGATTTCTGAATCAATGGACTAGCGCTCCTCCTCTGGATCTGGGGAACAAAATGCCAAGGAGACAGGAGAAAGGAGAGAATTCCCTTCATGACTTGGTCATAAACCCTGAAACAGACTTGTCCATGAGCCTTATAAAATAAGTTACATTTTGGAAGAGGTGCTTGATGCTCACACCCTTTGGGTTGCTTTGTTAAAAGACTCTGCCAAGTTTGTCTTCCGCTTCTGTGGTCTCTTAGGCTCTTCTTCCTGTAGAGCTTTTGGTTTTTAGCCACCTCACTGTGGCTCTGCACCTGTCCAGCCTGGGCATCAGGCTGCCAAAGTTCATCCCTGTCCTATTCCCACCTCCAGTCACAATGATGCTGGGTGCAAAAAAAAATCTAAAAATGGTAGTGTGTAAATGTAGTTTTTATGGTTATTAGATCTAACTCTGGAGGGGCCAGGTATATGAATTTGGAAAACTCTCTTTGCTAACATTCACTTTCCTCATTTATAAAGTAAGATCGCACCAGATGTACTGTGATATCCCTGTTGGCACTCGAATTCCATAAGCTTAAGGGTCTGTGCTCAAATTTTCAAAAGGCATTAGAAGAAAAATCAGTCTGATTGGAATTACCTTCAGTCTATAAATACTGCAGAACTTATAAAATGATTAATATTTGTATGTTTGTTTAAAGCTTTATTTTATAATGCTACTGTGTCGTAAAGCTCCAGGAAACACACATTACTTTAAACTATGTGAGTACTGCCCCCTATGTGTTTGTATTCACTTTGGTCCAGAAAATACCTAAACCATGTCTTTCTTGTATATGACTTTAATATTTATACCACTATATTGGCCTAGCTTTTTAATATAAAGAAACAGACATATCAAAATTAAATAACTTGCTCAAAATTACATCATTTGATAATCCATTTTTTTCATTTGGGCTGCTATAAGAAAATACCCAAGACTGGGTGGCTTATAAGCAACAAAAAAGGACTTCTCACAGTTTTGGAGGCTTGTTCTCTGGTTCATAGAGGACCCCTTCTAGCTGCATCCTCACATGGTAGAAGTGGTAAGGCAATTCTGTGGGTCCTCTTTATAATCCCATTTTTTTAATTATACTTTAAGTTCTAGGGTACATGTGCACAACGTGCAGGTTTGTTACATATGTATACTTGTGCCATGTTGGTGTGCTGCACCCATCAACTCGTCAGCACCCATCGACTCGTCATTTACATCAGGTATAACTCCCAATGCAATCCCGCCCCCCCTCCCCCCTCCCCATGATAGGCCCCGGTGTGTGATGTTCCCCTTCCCGAGTCCACGTGTTCTCATTGTTCAGTTCCCAACTATGAGTGAGAACATGCAGTGTTTGGTTTTCTGTTCTTGCGACAGTTTGCTGAGAATGATGGTTTCCAGCTTCATCCATGTCCCTACAAAGGACACAAACTCATCCTTTTTTATGGCTGCATAGTATTCCATGGTGTATATGTGCCACATTTTCTTAATCCAGTCTGTCACTGATGGACATTTGGGTTGATTCTAAGTCTTTGCTATTGTAAATAGTGCCACAATGAACATACGGGTGCATGTGTCTTTATAGCAGCATGATTTATAATCCTTTGGGTATATACCCAGTAATGGGATGGCTGGGTCATATGGTACTTCTAGTTCTAGATCCTTGAGGAATCGCCGTACTGTTTTCCATAATGGTTGAACTAGTTTACAATCCCTCCTATTTCTCTGCATCCTCTCCAGCACCTGTTGTTTCCTGACTTTTTAATGATTGCCATTCTAACTGGTGTGAGATGGTATCTCATTGTAGTTTTGATTTGCATTTCTCTGATGGCCAGTGATGACGAGCATTTTTTCATGTGTCTGTTGGCTGTACGCATGTCTTCTTTTGAGAAATGTCTGTTCATATCCCTTGCCCACTTTTTGATGGGGTTGTTTGTTTTTTTCTTGTAAATTTGTTTGAGTTCTTTGTAGTTTCTGGATATTAGCCCTTTGTCAGATGAGTAGATTGCAAAAATTTTCTCCCGTTCTGTAGGTTGCCTGTTCACTCTGATGGTAGTTTCTTTTGCTGTGCAGAAGCTCTTTAGTTTAATTAGATCCTATTTGTCAATTTTGGCTTTTGTTGCTGTTGCTTTTGGTGTTTTAGACATGAAGTCCTTGCCCATGCCTATGTCCTGAATGGTATTACCTAGGTTTTCTTCTAGGGTTTTTATGGTATTAGGTCTAACATTTAAGTCTCTATTCCATCCTGAATTAATTTTCATATAAGGAGTAAGGAAAGGATCCAGTTTCAGCTTTCTACTTATGGCTAGCCAATTTTCCCAGCACCATTTATTAAATAGGGAATCTTTTCCCCATTTCTTGTTTTTCTCAGGTTTGTCAGAGATCAGATGGCTGTAGATGTGTGGTATTATTTCTGAGGACTCTGTTCTGTTCCATTGGTCTGTATCTCTGTTTTGGTACCAGTACCATGCTGTTTTGGTTACTGTAGCCTTGTAGTATAGTTTGAAGTCAGGTAGCGTGATGCCTCCAGCTTTGTTCTTCTGACTTAGGATTGTCTTGGCAATGCGGACTCTCTTTTGGTTCCATGTGAACTTTGAAGCCATTTTTTCCAATTCTATGAAGAAACTCATTGGTAGCTTAATGGGGATGGCATTGAATCTATAAATTACCTTGGGCAGTATGGCCATTTTCACCATATTGATTCTTCCTATCCATGAGCATGGTATGTTCGTCCATTTGTTTGTATCCTCTTTTATTCATTGAGCAGTGGTTTGTATTTCTCCTTGAAGAGGTCCTTTACATCCCTTGTAAGTTGGATTCCTAGGTATTTTATTCTCTTTGAAGCAATTGTGAATGGAAGTTCATTCATGATTTGGCTCTCTGTTTGTCTGTTACTGGTGTATAAGAATGCTTGTGATTTTTTTTTTTTAATATTTATTTATTTTTTTTTTAATTTTTTTTTTTATTATACTTTAAGTTCTAGGGTACATGTGCATAACGTGCAGGTTACATATGTATACATGTGCCATGTTGGTGTGCTGCACCCATCAACTCGTCAGCACCCATCAATTCATCATTTATATCAGGTATAACTCCCCAATGCAATCCCTCCCCCCTCCCCCCTCCCCATGATAGGCCCCAGTGTGTGATGTTCCCCTTCCCGAGTCCAAGTGAGCTCATTGTTCAGTTCCCACCTATGAGTGAGAACATGCGGTGTTTGGTTTTCTCTTCTTGTGATAGTTTGCTAAGAATGATGGTTTCCAGCTGCATCCATGTCCCTACAAAGGATGCAAACTCATCCTTTTTAATGGCTGCATAGTATTCCATGGTGTATGTGTGCCACATTTTCTTAATCCAGTCTGTCACTGATGGACATTTGGGTTGATTCCAAGTCTTTGCTATTGTGAATAGTGCCGCAATAAACATACGTGTGCATGTGTCTTTGTAGTAGCATAATTTATAATCCTTTGGGTATATACCCAGTAGTGGGATGGCTGGGTCATATGGTACATCTAGTTCTAGATCCTTGAGGAATCGCCATACTGTTTTCCATAATGGTTGAACTAGTTTACAATCCCACCAACAGTGTAAAAGTGTTCCTATTTCTCCACATCCTCTCCAACACCTATTGTTTCCTGATTTTTTAATGATTGCCATTCTAAATGGTGTGAGATGGTATCTCATTGTGGTTTTGATTTGCATTTCTCTGATGGCCAGTGATGATGAGCATTTTTTCATGTGTCTGTTGGCTGTATGAATGTCTTCTTTTGAGAAATGTCTGTTCATATCTTTTCCCCACTTTTGGATGGGGTTGTTTGTTTTTTTCTTGTATATTTGTTTGAGTTCTTTGTAGATTCTGGAAATTAGCCCTTTGTCAGATGAGTAGATTGCAAAAATTTTTGCACATTAATTTTGTATCCTGAGATTTTGCTGAAGTTGCTTATCAGCTTAAGGAGATTTGGGGCTGAGATGATGGGGTTTTCTAAATATACAATTGTGTCATCTGCAAACAGGGACAGTTTGACTTCTTCTTTTCCTAACTAAATACCCTTGATTTCTTTCTCTTGCCTGATTGCCCTAGCCAGAACTTCTAACACTATGTTGAATAGAAGTGGTGAGAGAAGGCATCCTTGTCTTGTGCCAGTTTTCAAAGGGAATACTTCCAGTTTTTGCCCATTCAGTATGATATTGGCTGTGAGCTTGTCATAAATAGCTTTTATTATTTTGAGATACGTTCCATCAATACCAAATTTATTGAGAGTTTTTAGCATGAAGGGCTGTTGAATTTTGTCAAAAGCCTTTTCTGCATCTATTGAGATAATCATGTGGTTTTTGTCTTTGGTTCTGTTTATATGCTGGATTATATTTATTGATTTGCATATGTTGAACCAGCCTTGCATCCCAAGGATATTATAAGGCTTTACCCTTGTGACCTAATCTCCTCCCAAAGGCCCCACTTTCTGATCACATTGGTGATTCTGTTTCAGTGTATGAATCCAGGGTGGGGACAAACATTCAGACCATAGCACCCATACTGCCTATCGAGTAATATTCTTTGAACTTCTATTTATGTTTCTCCAAAAGTGGTTAATTTCACCTAACTCAGAAAGATGTCATGAGCTTCAGGTGAGATGGAGTAAGTAAAAAGAGTTTTAAAACTGTAAAATGCTATTCAGCGTGAGAGGCATTACTGTTAAATCCCATATGACATCTTGAACATGATTCCATAGAATGAATTCAATGCATTTGGGCCTTTTATACATGCATACTTCACTTAATTTACACAACTCATCAAGCAGGGCACCTTCAAATTGATGTCATATCACCATGGGATAATCTTGGTGCCTTAGTGCCTTCAGAAAAATCAAATTTGTTTGAGAATGACCCAGGCCGAGGTCTTTCAAGACTATACAGTTACGATACAGCTCATAGAACTCAACATATTCAACTTGATAACAAGCATACCATCACCGTTTGGGATTATATTTTTCATATTTATATAACTATGGTTTAAACTCATTGGGAGCAAGAAATGTGCTGCTTTAATTCTGAGAACTGCAACAGAATTCTTCACAGAGTAGTTACTCAGTGTTTACAAAATTCAATTGAGTAAGTATTCCTATTTTCTTTTCTTGCTTAGAGTCCAATTTCTTTTACAGCCTGTGCCTACAGGAAAGTTGGTGTTAGGCTGCATGACTTAAATGATTCTGCAGACCTCCTTTCTCCAACAACCCAGCACTTGCAGGTGAAAATATGCCTCAGGATTTTCCAATGACTTTTCCTTACAGAGATGTTTTCTTACTTAACATGTTACCATAAATCTTGAAACTGACTTGCCCATGATTCTTATAAAAATATATACTCCTGCAGAGGTGCTTTCTGCTCATACTCTTTGGGTTGCTTTGTTAAAAGGTAAACAAGCTCCTATTGAAAATGTTTCCTACAAGACTGACAGAATGTACATATGGGTGAGGAGCCCCCAACATTATGATGCCACATTAGTTTACTTATTTTCCTTTAAAATATCATAATGACCTAAAAGTGACCAGCTAAGGTGGTACTAGTCAGGTACTGATGGGTCTGTTAATGAAGTTTTTAAAAAAACTTTCAAGGAAGAGAAAAATATACCTCATATAAACTGTTTCTGAATATAGAAAAGGAAAATAACAGAAAAAGAAAATTACAGACAAATGTTATTTATAGACCTAGAGGCATATAACCTCTGTGGGATTTTGGCTTGAAATTTCAGTTGAATCCCCCAAACTGGAGACAATATTCTTATTTTTTATTTGGTCAACACTTGCCACTTTCCATTTTCCAGGCCCTTTTAAAAGACTGAGTACATAAGCTTATTAATACACACGACAATCTAAAAGGAAGATACTATAACTCTCCAAGTTTTACATGTGAGGAAACTGAGGCACCAGGAAACTAAGTTATTAGCCAAAGGTCACAGAGTAATAGGAGATAGAACCAATATTTTAATGGATGCCACCTGGCTTTAGAGCAGGGTTTCTTAGCCTTGGTAATATTGACATTTGGGTCTGTAATTCTTTGTGTGGGAGGCTGTCCCATGCATTGCAGGATGTTTCACAGCATCCCTGGCCTCTACCCACCAAGTGCTGGTTGTTCTTCTACCCCTAGTTGAAACACCCTAAATTTATCTAGACATTGCTGAATTTCTCCTGGGGGCACCTTCTACCCCATCTTTTAATCTCACACTATACTGCAGTTAAACAGCACATTTAAATATATTCTCAAGAGGAGATGCTAGACGTTGCCCTGTAGGTCTTACTGAAAGGCCCAAGACGGTCCTGTGACCATCACTCACATTCAGGGTATATAAAGAGAAGGAAAGTTAGGGGAAATTTGTGGAAGTAGGGAGTTTGGGGAATCATAGATTTTCAGTCTAGCTGAAATTTCTGTAGCATGTCCCTTCCTCCCCCAAGCCAAGTGACAGGGACTCCAGAGCCCAGGCAGGGAGGCTTGGATTCTCTGCAGGAGGGTGTCTGACGTGGTGCTTGCTGAGCTGTAGGATCTGCTGGTCTGCTCTGGGGCTGCTGTCAGAGAAGATCCTATTGGGGTTGGAAAGTTCTTGCACCCCAGAGATACGGCCCTGGGAATGTGAAGGCTGCTTCTCACCTGGAATATCCTGAAGAAAGAGTTGGCTGGTGACCTCATCATAGCACTCTGAGGCAAAAAGGCAGTGTGGGGGCAGCCTGCTCTCACACAGATTGTCACATCAAGGACTGTCGAACATCTTCTGGGCTGAGTGGTTGCTGTGGAAAGTAGTTAAGCTTGGACCACCAGGAAGGTGACAAAAAGAGTGGCATAGTGGACCAGGAAGCAGGGGGGTCCATTGGCCCAGACAGGAAAAGAGACACAGGGTCTCAGGCAGTCTGTCAGAGATCTCAAGGTTAATTTCAATAAACCCAGTACCTCCAAATCAACCTTCTCCTTGTCAACTAAAGAAAAAGCTAGACTTTCAAAGAATTAAATTAGTTTCATTTAGAGTCTTACTGACAACTTCAACCAAGGAGAGCCTTTCAGAGTTCTGTTAGACTGTTCCAAAGGAGTATTTCAACCCATACCTTATACATTACATGGTGGAGGTTCCGTGCGTGTTCAGAAGTTACATAAAATGTACTCAGAAGTTACATTAGAGCAAAATCTCATCAAAGTTTGGGTGCAAGAGTACATCTGGCTACGGATCACAAAGATATAATTATTAATCCTGTCAGATGTTATCTTATGGACAGGAAGAGACAAAATGTAGGATCAATGAACTTATCTTTTCTAAAAATGCAGTGATTCAGGCAAGAGATGTGGGAATCTGTGCTCTGTTCTGCTTACCATCTTCAAGGCATTCTTCCGGAGGGCTGCGCTTGTCACTGAGCCAGGGGTTTCTGAAGGTAGGCTGAGGGGCAGAATGAGCAAACATTGCTTCTTCACAGCAAGGGTGACGTGGCTGGCCAGAAGCAGACATTTGCTACTTTATCTCACACCCTGCATCCCTTGAGAGCTTCCACATTTGAATAGCTGTCCCTGGGGCCAGCTACATAATTTGTGGGACCAGTTGCAAAATGAAAATATAGAGCCCCTTTTCAAAAGAGTGCCATTAAAGGTACTAAAATGTAAAACCATTCCCTTCTTTTGTCTCTCATTCTTTACTATCAGGGTGGCATCTTTTATTTGCTACTAAATGCCATGCTCTACCCTGGTGCAGGAAGGTGAGTGCCAACATTCATAGGTACCCCGGGCTCTGCAGGGCCATTGGGTGCTGCTAAATTAAGAAAAAAAAATCATAAAATTGGAAAGGAAAGGAGACTTTATTTCCCATAAACGATTATACCCTGCAAGGTGCCCATCCCTCAGACAGGGAGGTGTGCCTCTGGCTAAGACCAGGGAGAGGCACTTTCGAAGGAGCGGGGGTGGGGGTAGGACCTTAATGCTGAACCAGTTGGCTAAACATACATTCCCAGCAGGTTATGGGGAATAGCTATGAATATTCATGAAGGTGGTCCTGACACTTGCGTATTGAACCAATATGCATGTATTTAATAACATATGACCCAGGTTCACTTTGAGGTGGAGACTTAACATTTAAATATATTGCAGTTAGGCGCTATATGTTAACAGGTGTTTTTAGGATGCGAAGTCAGGCAAGTGCACAACCTCTTAAGCCGGCCAGAGCTGGTCTATAGTTGGTGGTTTTCTTATCAGGAGAAAGTCACTGAAATCTTCTCTTGTCCAGTCAAAGCTGAAGTTATGGCTGGTAGAATAGGAGGTCAGTTAGTTAGTGTCCAGTGCTAAGCTACGATTGTTTTAATATTGCTTATCTCAAGGCCAGTACTTGTTTAGCTGCTAGAGAAAAATAAAAACCTTGTAGCAGTTAGAACATAGTTTATTTTTCTTCAAGTGCAGGGGTGAGTGTCTTAACCCTTGCGTGGTATGGCCTCAGGTCCTGTTTATAATTTGATATCTTATTGCCACGGAGTCTGCTCTGTCAGTCTTAAAATCTCTATTTTGCCATACTTTCAGGCCAGTTGTACCAAAACCGTAAAAGGGAGGGGCATAGAATGAGGCTTTTCTGACCTCCTGTTCCGTCATGGCCATGAACTCAATTTTAAGGATTTTCTGGGGTCCCTTTCCCTGCAGGGAGTTCTTTTAGTCAGGAAGGGGCTTAGCATTTTATTTTTCGTTTAGTGCCCACGAGTGTGCAGGAGCACATGGTCACAGGCTGCTGCCATCTCCCCGCTGCTAGCCACTGGCTCAGCACTGCTGTGCCTGGCCGGGGATGGGAACATCAATCTCCCCACCCCTCAGCAGATGGGTGAACACCAAGAGATGGCAACCTCCCAGCCGGGACACACTAATTACTTGAATAGGGAGTGGGCAAGGGGTTTGCTCCAGCCTGGTGGCTCTCCAAACACACTGTAGCACTGACAGCCCAGGGCACAGCTGGCTGCCACCATGACCAGCCCCAAATGCTATGGAAAGTGCATCCCATCCCAGCCTTCTCTGCATCTGTGTCTAGGCCTCTACCTGGGGCAAGCAGCAGGGCATTGGGCCTGGCAGGAGAGGGGGTTGGGAGGGAGAGATCCAGAACCATCCCACAAGGTGGAACAGAGGCAGAACTGCACGTGCCACACCTACATACCTGCAGTTTCCTCCCTTCCTCCTTCAGACTTCATTCACAAAACGAATTCTAAGATTAGATTATTATGAATTTCAAGATGGTGACTCCAAAGCATTAAACCCCAAGGGTGAGGCTCCTGGTGAACTGCATACTCAGCCCTGCCTGCCACCTAGGGAACAGCAACAAACCAGTTGAGCTAAAGTACATATCATTAAGTAAATAGACTTCTGCAAGTTCTTTCCCTAATCCTGTCCATCCATTCCCCACTCCAAACCCAGTGGAATGAAGAAGGATGGGGGAGAGGTATGTGTTAAAGACCAGATTCTACCTTATTCCTTATTCCTAGGACAGTTTCCTCAGTCCAGGGTTGAGGCCTGAACTAGTTGGGGGGTGGGGGTAGGGAAAACACACTAAAATCAGGCAAGGCTTTATAAATGACTCCTGATATCCCAAAAGCTGTGAGATCAGCCTGAGGTGTCAGCAAGAGGCAGAGAAAGAATAGCCAATAGAGCATGTTTGACAGCAATTGGTGAAAAATAAAGCCATTTTCTGTCTGTACCTACTACAAGTTCAGATTATTTCGTGTAAAACACGGTTCAGCAATATAATATGTATAGCTCACATTAACAAATTAGAACTCACCAGGAATTCCATCAGTACAACCCATTACATAAAAGGGGTAAAAGATAACATCATGATAGAATCAAGTAATTCAAATAACTTGAGTGATTTGAAATGGGCTGATTATTTTGGTCACAATGGCATGTTGTATTGATTACTTGGTGACCGACATGCAATTAATTGCTCTTATTGCACAGAGACACATTATCTTTTATACAAATGAGCAATAATAATCTGACTCCATTGATATAGACCAGGGTAGTATTCCAAATAATCAAATAGACTTTATACTATTTTCAAATTCAAATCTCGCCTGAAGATATACGCTATGGGACTTTAAGGACATCATTTTGTAGAGCAACCATATTTTAAACTTCTGTCCTTGTCTTTCTTTTACCTTTTTCTTCTTACCTGCTTCTAATTTATATTATCTTTATAAATCATATTCCATTATTAAAGTTCCTTTTCACAAAACATTCTCATTCTCTTCTGTCTATCTGAACTGCATATTTATTTAAAAGCAATTTAGCTGGTCCCAAGGCTACTTTCCCATTGATTCATGATTTAATTTAGATATGACCTTACCCAAGATACAACCTAATTAAAAAAATATTTTAAGTTATTTTGGGCAGTGATCATTGCTCCAAAAACTTATTTGATGTGTGGGTTTCTGTTTATAACACTTCTTTGAAGTGCAAAATACTTGAAACACCTGCCTTGATGTTCTCTGATGAATTAAAAGAAATTATGTAAGTGTAAGTACTTCCTCCCTGACTTAGGGTCCCTTGTTGCGTTAGCTAGTTTTGGAATTATTGGAACATATATGTCACTTTTAAAGGACACTGGCTTGTACCTCAAACTTCAGAAAGTCTTATTTCACAATACCAAATGTGTTTCAAAAGAGTTGCTAATGACATTATAATTTCACCTATTTTTGATTGTCTAAGGTAAGGAGGGGTCAACTAGCACCACAATTTTGTAGAAAAACTTTGAAACACTCTTGCAGAAAATAAGTTTCTATAATGAACTGTACTGATCCTAGAATTAAGAATAATAGCAAATCCTTCAAATAACCGAACTTAATATTATGTATAATATTAATAAATAAAATGTAGTTCAGTCTTTCCTACAACAAACTAAAAATCAGTATATTAAAAAGAAAACTATTGTGATTTTTTTCTCAGTGACTTTGTGAAATCTCTTTTCTACACTTGGCCCCATCATTGACCAGAAATAGCATTATGATTCAGCAGGGGATTGAAAGGGAGGAATAACTGACAATGTTGTCCTGACAATGCTGAACTTCATCTGAGCCTGTGTGTTCCTGGAAAGTATCAAAGGTCTGGAAATCCCCGCCACATTTTGTATTCTGAGAAATGACCACTCTGTTCTCACATATTCCAAGATCAGACCAATCTCTACCCTTCCCCAGTGAATGTGACTCACTTGCATACCTGGCTCTTTGAAGCTCTTGACCTCCTTCCTTTTCTTTGAGATGTTTCTCATTAATAAATGCCCTTTCTATTGCAGTAAACTGAAAAAAAATCATCTTCTTAAATGTCCGGTGCATTTTGTTTTTCATGGTTTCTTTAAGAGAAAAAAATTATGTTTAAGTTATTTGTTAAATCCAGGAAAGAAAAAATTTGCAGTTGGAAAAGCAAGGCACTTTAGTAGTGTTTACAGAGAAAGACTAGGTGGCTCCATTCCATAAATGAGGTAGTTGGAATATAACATTTCCTGCTTTGCCTAAGGCCTTGCCAAGAAATAACAGCAGCACCAGTAGAGAATTGATGATGAAATAGCAGTTTTCATGTCACTTCTTTTCTCTTGCTTCTTTGAGGGTGTTGTTTATTCTCATTGAAACGTTGATCATAGTAGTAGTTATTGAAATAAATATAAATAGATGTAATTCTTTCTCTAATTTATCTCCGTGTTAAAAAAAATTGTGTGTACAGGGGTGTGTGTGTGTCTGCGTGTGTGATTTGAACAGGCTTATAAGTGGCACAATAAGGAACAATAGATCTTACTCCATGAAGATTAACCCACCTGCAAGGATTAAGACAATGCAGTCACAAGTTAGTTATGATTTTGTAGCAACTCATATGCAAATATTTGCAATCTCAGTTACTCTCTTACTTAGAAAGATGGCAAAGGTTTGCAGTGGTGATAGCAGTCATGGAAAGAAGCAGGTTTTCAATACATAGGACTGCTTTAATGTAAGTATTTTAGACAATGCAGAAACTTCCATTATGAAAAGGGAATGCCAGCAGACATATATAAGAAGGCTCTGCTTCGTGGGGAAAATGAACTAAAAATTTAAAAGGTTCTTCAATTACAGTAATCTACACCTCAGAGCTTCTAGGCAGACCCATGAGTGAGTCTGACATGGCAGGTTCTAGTTCCAGACAGGGATTCTTCTAAAGGAAATAAGTGCAGAAATTTGAATATGGCTAGACATTTCATTCTATCGAAAATAATTTTACTTCTAAATGTCCTTTAGATTGTTAGTTGCAACCCATTTGTAATAGCATACAATAGGAAATGACAATAATGTCCTACAGGATGAGATGGGTTAAGTAAACTATGGTGCACCCATTCAGTGGACAGCTCTGCAGCATATAAAAATCAGTTTTCAGGAAAAAAGACATGAGAAGTTGTTTAGAATGTAGAGAAGAAAATCTGGCTACAAATAGACACTTTCCCCAACACAATGTAAGTTCAATAAGGGGAGGAGCCATGTCCAGCTGTCGGTACTGTATCCCCAGCAGACAGTGCTTGATACAAGTGCTTAAATAAACACAAGTGTTGACAAAAGGGTTCCATTTGAAAAAATGTAAATGATGTACAGAAAACCTCTAAGAATGTACATTAAAATGTTAACTGTTTAATTCTGGGTAGATTTTTTTTTTTTTGGCCAGTTGGTATTTAAAATTTTTTTAAATAATGAAGCTTTATTTTCTAACCAGAACAGAAACAATAAAACTAAGTTAAAATATACAATTTCATGGGTTTTCCAAAATAGTTCCTATAAAATAGCCCATTTCTATATTTAGGCAGTTTACAGAGCTAGCTGGCTTCTTCTTAATCATAGAAAGCAGCTTATTTTCTGAAATCCTTGCATTTTATCCAGGCTTATCCCTCAGTGAACAATCATGCACAGTCTGTTCCGGATTGTGATGAGTAAATGAAGTGAAAATCAAAATGAGGTAACTCTTATATGCTGTCTTCACTCTCATATTTTTCAGGTAAACTGTGGTTTCAATTCTTCTTGGAGTAAGAACCAAACAGAAATCTTGTTGCTACCAAGAAGAAATGAAGCTAATGGGAACAGCCCTCTCTTCACAGTCTTCACAAGCCACCAATCTCAAGAGAAGAAAACTGGCAAAACTCCTAGGAGCTCATTCCAAATGCTCTAATAATTCCCTTGAGCAGTAAACATATTTTCTTTCTCAGTGTTAGATGTACATTACTGAAGAATACAATGCCTGTATTGCTAGCCATTAACAAAAGTTATATTTGATTGGCTAACAACTGTGCATTAATGCTCCTCCAGAGGAATGCCAAGTGTGTGGGTGTGATAGAGACCCATTCTCCTAGACTAGATTGCCAAATGCATTCAGTGATGCGTTTGATTCAAAACAAGGAAATGAATATGCCCAGGGGAAGCATTCGACATATTGAATGTTACACTTCAAAGTATATGAAAAAAAAAAACAGAAGAGCCCAAAGAACCTGAGTATTGGATGAAGAGAACAGTGGAGATTTATTCTGTTCATTTGTATATTTGTCCCTTTTTAAACATCTGGTTTTGTCAAAATCAGAAATGTAATGCAATTGTAGTGCTTGGCTAAATAATAGCTACAAAATGCCTGGCCATCTAGGATATTAATCTGTGCTGTATTTTGAAAATATAATCCTACCAAAATACTACTAGTAAATCAAACTTAAAACCCATTAAATAAATAGTTTTTTAAAGTTTATTTATGGTCTATCTACAATGAAATGGAGAAAAGTTTTAATACATTATATTAGCTCAATTTCGCAGAGTATCCTATAAAAATATAATCCTTGGGAAGTTTCAAAAGAACTGGAAAAGTTGTATTAAGAAAATAGAATGAAGTATCCCAGAGTTAGCCTGCTTGTGAGGGAAGTCATAATAGAAAAATAATTTTCCTTTTAATATTTTGTACCCAGGAGAAAGATACTTTTCTAGAACCCTTTGTGATTCACAACAGAGAACCAAAACCAATGTTATTGGTTTAAAAAGCAGAAAGTTTTTGTCTCTTCACCTGGTGAAAAAAATTCAACTCATTTTGATTTACTTTATGGTGAAATAAAAGGAAATATACTGAAAGTAATACACCATTTAATTTATTTCTCTTAATTCAATCCCAGCAATCAAAATAGGTATGGGAGTATTTCCTGCCAAGGGCTTTTCTTTAAATTAAATCTTGTTCAGAAAATACTTAAAACAAAAGCATGCACACTGCCGATCTGCAAAATGAACACTGATCATAGGAGGTTTTTCTACTTAACAAACATTTATTTAATATCCACTTGACCTGGTTTACTTGGTTCAACCAAAGATATTAAGGATTACCATGGGATAAATACATTTTGTTCAGTTTTTTCACTCAATACAATACCTGGAAGCATCTCCAGTTGCTTATCAATTGAGAGTCCACATCCCTTTGGAGATGTTCTTTTCCTTTCTTTGGTATCCCCCTTTCAGAACTCACACAAGACAGTGTACATACCTCTATTTTAACATTCGTTACATGTGTTATAGCTCCAGTTCACTGCTCCTGTTGGCTATGCACTTAGAGAAGGCAGGAATGCTATTTCATATTCATTTTTTCAGTACATAACACTTAGTAAAGTGCCTGGCACACGCAGGTGGTCAATAAACATTTGTTGAACAAAGTGATTAATTAAAAACCTCTAAAAAGTTGTGAAAACAATACATCGTCTACAAAATGCAAGATGTTATTATTGATGACTGATGCATTAATTTAACTTAGAATGAGAAGAATGAGTGGAAATTTACTTCCCCTCTCCACTTATGCTCATAAATATATGAAACAATATTTATTTATTTATATATATTTATTTATTTTATTTATTTTTTGAGATGGTGTCTCACCCTGTCACCCAGGCTAGAGTGCAGTGGCGCAATCTCAGCTCACTACAACTTCTGCCTCCCACGTTCAAGTGATTCTCCTGCCTCAGCCTCCCGAGTAGCACAGACTACAGGTGCATGCCAGCATGCCCGCTAATTTTTGTATTTTTAGTCGAGACAGGTTTCAACATGTTGGCCATGCTGGTCTTGAACTCCTGACCTCAAATGATCTGTCCACCTCAGCCTCCAAAGTGTTGGGATAACAGGCGTGAGCCACCGCACCTGGCCTGAAACAATATTTAAATAAGAATAAAGACTTGACTGGAGAAGGAGATTGAAGATCCTTCATAGGATTCTTGACTGTGTGAGTGCGGGTGATGCCACCTCAATGTGGATGTTCTTGCCTAAGGATGGTTGAGCTCTGGTAGATAACCAGGCACTTGGCTGGTAGTAAGAAACAAAATATCCTTGCATTGTTGTTTATAGTCCAGCTTTCTTCCCTAGTTAAATAAAGAACATTTCATGAAGAAAGAAGGAGAGTTCACATGAAGTAGTTACAAAGCCCTTCCCAACGGAAAACTGTTTTTCCCGTAATACACATGCCTGTAACTCTCATTTATGGAGTCAAACTTTTCTAGGGCCTAAACTCTTTCTTAGATGTAAATAAGTCAGCTTTCAAATTTTCACTAGGGCAGGAGAGGTGACTGGCTCTTTCCCAGTTCCATCTAGGACTATCCACCTCATATTCAAGAGTTTTGTTTTGAAACATCGTCTGGCTTTAAAGTTGTATACATGTGAAATTCCCCTTCATACATATACACCCCAGTAAAACAAATTAAATAAAATATACACAACGGGGAACAAAATCCTAGAATAGGTGTCAATGACATGGTTGTTTTCCAGAATGATTCTACCAACATGTCCTCCTAGGGATTTTCTTCTCTTTATCCGAGATGAATCGGTGCTGGGGCTGCGTATCGATTTTCTTCTCATGAAGTCTTCTGAGTTTAGAGAGAGGGAAGTCTGGTCCATGTCAATCTCGCTGTCATGGTAACAACCATCGAAGGCCATGGCTTGAACTGCATCAATATTGTACATCCTAGAAATCTGTCAAAAAAAAATTTTTTTTAAGTAGGTCTTGAATATGGTTTTACAAATAGGAATTACAGTAAATAGTGTTAATAAAGTTAAATATGATTTATCAGAACAGCAATATCAGCCAATTGGATTTGTTTTTCAACTTATTTTTCCTCTTTGTAGAAAATACAGCAGTATCCTCAGTCAGTGTATACACATTTTTTGGTCCAAAACTAAAACCATGTCATCGGTGATCCATTTATGCTTGGGGATGGGATAAGGAAAGGTTTTAGCTGCTCCATTCAAATGCAAATTAGCCGGGCCTTCCCATTTTTGCTTAAGAGCACCTATAAATGATCCTAACATAGCCCAATTAAACAACATAGAATTGGTTTATTTTTCTGAAGGAGCAAATTATCAATGCTTTCTGGCTCCAGTGCCTGATTGAATCAAAACTAAACTTTTCTTTAAGGTTTCACTCTGAGGAAGATAGCGGTTCTCACTAGTTTAGAGCCGTGTCTACAAAGCAGCTGTTACTAATTGCTCTTGGAGAAAACAAAATCACTTCTTGATTCATAGGGAAGTTCAAAAATGAACAAATAGAGAGAGGCTACTACTGGATGAAATTATTCAGAATTCAAATTGGAGGCTGCAGAATAAATTCTGCCAAAACATGTATTTGATTTATAGTGATTTCAAAACCTAATATTTTTCAAAAGACATGAAGACTCTTTTGTGCAGTCAGTGAACTAATTAAGGACCCATACTTGAGTTATGTTGTCCCTTTTCTTAACTTTTAAATTAAAATTTATTATTATTTTTTATTTATCGAGACAGGGTCTCGCTCTATCATCTAGGCCCGAGTGCAGTGGTGTGATTATAGCTCACTGCAGACTTGACCTCCTGGGCTCAAGTGATCATTTCCACCTCAGTCTCCTGAGGAGATGGGACTATAGACACACATCACTACACTAGGCTAATTTTTTTTTTTCACTCATTCTCTTTTATTTAAGCAGGGCTTGATCAGAAAGAAGAGCTCAGAGGAGTGAGGCAACACCAACACCAGGGCATACGATTCATCCAAGGCTCCCCGGACACCAGTTCCAGCCCAGATGGGGCTTGAAGTGGCTTGGAGTGCCCTGCTATGCTGGGGCAATGGAAAACATGAAAGCCAAACCTTAGGACCCGAAGAGTAATATGTCTACAAAGGCATCATCACTGTCGGGCACCCCTTGCAGACGTACACAAAATAGATACATCCCCAGAGATAGTATTTTATTTTATTTTTAGTAGAGATGAGGTCCTGTTATGTTGCTGAAGCTGGTCTTCAACTCCTGAGCTTAGGCAATCCTTCTGCCTTGGCCTCCGAAAGTGCTGGGATTACAGGCATGAGCTACCACACCCGGCCAAGAAAGAAAATAGTTATTTTTCCTCTTTCTGAGCAATGGTCAGCACCAGGGATACGTTTTCCAGACCAGCTGTTCTTCCAGTTCTGAGTATCTCGGGGAAGGAGGTGGTAGGAATGTGTATATGAACATGATGGTAGTGGATGGTAGTGGTGTGTGGTGGTGGATGGTAATAATGTGAGATGGATGGTGGTGGCAGATGATGGAGGTGGCAGATGATGGAGGTGGTGAGTGCTGGTGGTGCGTGGTGGGTGGTGGTGGTGGTGAATGGTGGTGGTGGATGGTTGTGGGGGTGAATGGTGGTGGTGGGTGATAGATGGTGGGTGGTGTTGTGTGGTGGCAGGTATTGGTGTCTGGTGGTGTTTGGTAGTGGTGGATGGTGGTCATGGTGGGTGGTGGTAAGTGGTGATGGTGGATGGTGATGGATGATGGTGAGTGGTGGGTGGTAGGTGGTGAATGGTGGTAGTGGTGGACAGTGGTAGTGGTGAATGGTGGTGGTGGGTGGTGAGTGGTGATGAATGGGGGTGGTGGTGGTAGGTGGTGGTGGGGGTGGTAGATGGTAGTGGTCGTGGTTGGTGGTGTTGGTAGGTGGTGGATGGTGGTGAGGGTATATGGTAGTGGTGGTGGGTGGTGAGGGGTGGTGATGGTGGTGGATGGTGTTGGTGATGGTATTGGTGGATGTTGGGTGATGGTGGTAGATGATGGTGTTGGATAATGGTGGTGGGTGATAGTAGGATGTAGTGGTGGTTGATATGATGGGTGGTGGTTGGTGATGTTAGTGGATGGTGGTGGTACTGGTGGATGGTGGTGGTGGATGTTGGTGAACAGTGGTTGATAATGGTGTTGGGTGGTGGGGATGGTGGTGGTGGATATGGGGGATGGTGTGATAGCAGGTGGTAAGTGGTGGTTGGTAGTAAGTTGTGGTCAGTGGGTGAGCAGGTGTTGTGTGGTGGTGTTGGATGATGGTTGGGGTAGACAGTGGTAGTGGGTGGTAAGTGATGGGTGGTGAGCAGTGGTGGTGGGTGGTGGGTGGTGGTGTTGGTGGATGGTGGTAGAGGGTGGATGGTGCTGGATGGTGGATGATGGTGGTGGTTGGTGGATGGTAGTGGTAATGGTGGTAGGGGAGTGATGAAAACAAGTTTTGCCTGATTTGTTTTCATACAGAGGAACTCCATTGTGAGGCCTAACACTCCAGCCCTTTCTCAACGTCCCTCAGTCACTCTACTGTACTGGTCTGGGAAAAGAAACTGGCATGTTTGGCTCAGTCCCTTTAGAGTCCTCCATTTGGTGTCTGCATTGGTGTCCAGGTCTCTTCTCTGAAATGAAGTGAAAAGATACTGTCCTTCCAGGGATAAGCCTGAACATTGTTTTGCCAGTGACCAAGACAGTGAGTACATTTAAGCTAGTGATGAAATATTAGCGAGCCCTCCTGTTCACAGATCTAAGCAACATTCTCCAAACTGCTTGACATTGTTATATCCATATATCTGGCTCCCACAACTGGCTCCCTAATACTGGCTTCCAACTCCATATGTATAGAGAGGTGTCATCTATTAGCCCCCAAACCCACAGACATTTCTTCTACCCAGCCCCTCTCATTGCATCCTATTTCTTCCAAGGGATCTCAAATCACTGGATTTGTTCCCACTCTTCCTAGTAATACTCTTACTCCGTCAGGGCAGGTGTTCTGGGCACTACTCACAATAAGAACTTCCGGAGCAAGATGGCCGAATAGGAACAGCTCCAGTCTTCAACTCCCAGCACGAGCGACACAGAAGACCAGTGATTTCTGCATTTTCAACTGAGGTACTGGGGGTCATCTCACTAGGGAGTGCCAGACAATCGGTGCTGGTCAGTTGCTGCAGCCCAACCAGCGAGAGCTGAAGCAGGGCGAGGCATCGCCTCACCTGGGAAGCGCAAGGGGGAAGGGAATCCCTTTTCTTAGCCAGGGGAACTGAGACATACAACACCTAGAAAATCGGGTAACTCCCACCCCAATACTGCACTGTAAGCACAGGGGCACACCAGGAGAATATATCCCACACCTGGCCGGGAGGGTCCCACGCCCATGGAGCCTGCCTCATTGCTAACACAGCAGTCTGCGATCTAACCGCAAGGCAGCAGGGAGGCTGGAGGAGGGGCGCCCGCCATCGCTGAGGCTTAAGTAGGTAAACAAAGCCGCTGGGAAGCTCGAACTGGGTGGAGCTGACAGCAGCTCAAGGAAACCTGCCTGTCACTGTGGACTCCACCTCTGGGGACAGGGCATAGATAACAACAACAACAACAAAAGCAGCAGAAACCTCTGCAGACGCAAACGACTCTGTCTGACAGCTTTGAAGAGAGCAGTGGATCTCCCAACACGGAGGTTGAGATCTGAGAAGGGACAGACTGCCTGCTCAAGTGGGTCCCTGACCCCTGAGTAGCCTAACTGGGAGACATCCCCCACTAGGGGCAGTCTGACACCCCACACCTCACAGGGTGGAGTACACCCCTGAGAGGAAGCTTCCAAAGTAAGAATCAGACAGGTACACTCGCTGTTCAGCAATATTCTATCTTCTGCAACCTCTGCTGCTCATACCCAGGCAAACAGGGTCTGGAGTGGACCTCAAGCAATCTCCAACAGACCTACAGCTGAGGGTCCTGACTGTCAGAAGGAAAACTATCAAACAGGAAGGACACCTATACCAAAACCCCAT
>NC_045435.1:9482082-9483859 GCF_002776525.5 Piliocolobus tephrosceles | reverse complement strand
AGCCCATCACCAGCAATGGATCAAAGCTGGTCAGAGAATGACTTTGACGAGATGACAGAAGAAGCCTTCAGTCCATCAAACTTCTCAGAGCTAAAGGAGGAATTACATACCCAGCGCAAAGAAACTAAAAATCTTGAAAAAAGAGTGGAAGAATTGACAGCTAGACTAATTAATGCAGAGAAGGTCATAAGCGAAATGATAGAGATGAAAACCATGACACGAGAAATACGTGACAAATGCACAAGCTTCAGTAACTGACTCGATCAACTGGAAGAAACAGTATCAGCGATTGAGGATCAAATGAATGAAATGAAGCAAGAAGAGAAACCAAAAGAAAAAAGAAGAAAAAGAAATGAACAAAGCCTGCAAGAAGTGTGGGATTCTGTAAAAAGACCAAATCTACATCTGATTGGGGTGCCTGAAAGTGAGGGGGAAAATGGAACCAAGTTGGAAAACACTCTTCAGGATATCATCCAGGAGAACTTCCCCAACCTAGTAGGGCAGGCCAACATTCAAATTCAGGAAATACAGAGAATGCCACAAAGATACTCCTCGAGAAGAGCAACTCCAAGACACATAATTGCCAGATTCACCAAAGTTGAAATGAAGGAAAGAATCTTAAGGGCAGCCAGAGAGAAAGGTCAGGTTACCCACAAAGGGAAGCCCATCAGACTGACAGCAGATCTCTTGGCAGAAACTCTACAAGCCAGAAGAGAGTGGGGGCCAATATTCAACATTCTTAAAGAAAAGAATTTTAAACCCAGAATTTCATATCCAGCCAAACTAAGTTTCATCAGTGAAGGAGAAATAAAATCCTTTACAGATAAGCAAATGCTTAGAGGTTTTATCACCACCAGGCCTGCCTTACAAGAGACCCTGAAGGAAGCCCTAAACATGGAAAGGAACAACCGGTACCAGCCATTGCAAAAACATGCCAAAATGTAAACACCATCGATGCTAGGAAGAAACTGCATCAACTAACGAGCAAAATAACCAGTTAATATCATAATGGCAGGATCAAGTTCACACATAACAATATTAACCTTAAATGTTAATGGACTAAATGCTCCAATTAAAAGATACAGACTGGCAAACTGGATCAAGAGTCAAGACCCATCAGTCTGCTGTCTTCAGGAGACCCATCTCACATGCAGAGACATACATAGGCTCAAAATAAAGGGATGGAGGAAGATCTACCAAGCAAATGGAGAACAAAAAAAAGCAGGGGTTGCAATCCTAGTCTCTGATAAAACACACTTTAAACCATCAAAGATCAAAAGAGACAAAGAAGGACATTACATAATGATAAAGGGATCAATTCAACAGGAAGAACTAACTATCCTAAATATATATGCACCCAATACAGGAGCACCCAGATTCATAAAGCAAGTCTTTAGAGACTTACAAAGATAGACTCCCATACAATAATAATGGGAGACTTCAACACTCCACTGTCAACATTAGACAGATCAATGAGACAGAAAGTTAACAAGGATATCCAGGAATTGAACTCATCTCTGCACCAAGCAGACCTAATAGACATCTATAGAACTCTCCACCCCAAGTCAACAGAATATACATTCTTCTCAGCACCACATCGCACTTATTCCAAAATTGACCGCGTAATTGGAAGTAAAGCACTCCTCAGCAAATGTAAAAGAACAGAAATTATAACAAACTGTCTCTCAGACCACAGTGCAATCAAACTAGAACTCAGGACTAAGAAACTGAATCAAAACTGCTCAACTACATGGAAACTGAACAACCTGCTCCTGAA
>NC_045435.1:9463964-9477082 GCF_002776525.5 Piliocolobus tephrosceles | reverse complement strand
TGGTGGATGGTGGTAGAGGGTGGATGGTGCTGGGTGGTGGATGATGGTGGTGGTTGGTGGATGGTAGTGGTAATGGTGGTAGGGGAGTGATGAAAACAAGTTTTGCCTGATTTGTTTTCATACAGAGGAACTCCATTGTGAGGCCTAACACTCCAGCCCTTTCTCAACGTCCCTCAGTCACTCTACTGTACTGGTCTGGGAAAAGAAACTGGCATGTTTGGCTCAGTCCCTTTAGAGTCCTCCATTTGGTGTCTGCATTGGTGTCCAGGTCTCTTCTCTGAAATGTAGTGAAAAGATACTGTCCTTCCAGGGATAAGCCTGAACATTGTTTTGCCAGTGACCAAGACAGTGAGTACATTTAAGCTAGTGATGAAATATTAGCGAGCCCTCCTGTTCACAGATCTAAGCAACATTCTCCAAACTGCTTGACATTGTTATATCCATATATCTGGCTCCCTAATACTGGCTTCCAACTCCATATGTATAGAGAGGTGTCATCTATTAGCCCCCAAACCCACCGACATTTCTTCTACCCAGCCCCTCTCATTGCATCCTATTTCTTCCAAGGGATCTCAAATCACTGGATTTGTTCCCACTCTTCCTAGTAATACTCTTACTCCGTCAGGGCAGGTGTTCTGGGCACTACTCACAATAAGAACTTCCGGAGCAGGATGGCCGGATAGGAACAGCTCCAGTCTTCAACTCCCAGCACGAGCGACACAGAAGACCAGTGATTTCTGCATTTTCAACTGAGGTACTGGGGGTCATCTCACTAGGGAGTGCCAGACAATCGGTGCTGGTCAGTTGCTGCAGCCCAACCAGCGAGAGCTGAAGCAGGGCGAGGCATCGCCTCACCTGGGAAGCGCAAGGGGGAAGGGAATCCCTTTTCTTAGCCAGGGGAACTGAGACATACAACACCTAGAAAATCGGGTAACTCCCACCCCAATACTGCACTGTAAGCACAGGGGCACACCAGGAGAATATATCCCACACCTGGCCGGGAGGGTCCCACGCCCATGGAGCCTGCCTCATTGCTAACACAGCAGTCTGCGATCTAACCGCAAGGCAGCAGGGAGGCTGGAGGAGGGGCGCCCGCCATCGCTGAGGCTTAAGTAGGTAAACAAAGCCGCTGGGAAGCTCGAACTGGGTGGAGCTGACAGCAGCTCAAGGAAACCTGCCTGTCACTGTGGACTCCACCTCTGGGGACAGGGCATAGATAACAACAACAACAACAAAAGCAGCAGAAACCTCTGCAGACGCAAACGACTCTGTCTGACAGCTTTGAAGAGAGCAGTGGATCTCCCAACACGGAGGTTGAGATCTGAGAAGGGACAGACTGCCTGCTCAAGTGGGTCCCTGACCCCTGAGTAGCCTAACTGGGAGACATCCCCCACTAGGGGCAGTCTGACACCCCACACCTCACAGGGTGGAGTACACCCCTGAGAGGAAGCTTCCAAAGTAAGAATCAGACAGGTACACTCGCTGTTCAGCAATATTCTATCTTCTGCAACCTCTGCTGCTCATACCCAGGCAAACAGGGTCTGGAGTGGACCTCAAGCAATCTCCAACAGACCTACAGCTGAGGGTCCTGACTGTTAGAAGGAAAACTATCAAACAGGAAGGACACCTATACCAAAACCCCATCAGTACATCACCATCATCAAAGACCAGAGGCAGATAAAACCACAAAGATGGGGAAAAAGTAGGGCAGAAAAGCTGGAAATTCAAAAAATAAGAGCGCATCTCCTCCTGCAAAGGAGCACAGCCCATCACCAGCAATGGATCAAAGCTGGTCAGAGAATGACTTTGACGAGATGACAGAAGAAGCCTTCAGTCCATCAAACTTCTCAGAGCTAAAGGAGGAATTACATACCCAGCGCAAAGAAACTAAAAATCTTGAAAAAAGAGTGGAAGAATTGACAGCTAGACTAATTAATGCAGAGAAGGTCATAAGCGAAATGACAGAGATGAAAACCATGACACGAGAAATACGTGACAAATGCACAAGCTTCAGTAACTGACTCGATCAACTGGAAGAAAGAGTATCAGCGATTGAGGATCAAATGAATGAAATGAAGCGAGAAGAGAAACCAAAAGAAAAAAGAAGAAAAAGAAATGAACAAAGCCTGCAAGAAGTGTGGGATTCTGTAAAAAGACCAAATCTACATCTGATTGGGGTTCCTGAAAGTGAGGGGGAAAATGGAACCAAGTTGGAAAACACTCTTCAGGATATCATCCAGGAGAACTTCCCCAACCTAGTAGGGCAGGCCAACATTCAAATTCAGGAAATACAGAGAATGCCACAAAGATACTCCTCCAGAAGAGCAACTCCAAGACACATAATTGCCAGATTCACCAAAGTTGAAATGCAGGAAAGAATCTTAAGGGCAGCCAGAGAGAAAGGTCAGGTTACCCACAAAGGGAAGCCCATCAGACTGACAGCAGATCTCTTGGCAGAAACTCTACAAGCCAGAAGAGAGTGGGGGCCAATATTCAACATTCTTAAAGAAAAGAATTTTAAACCCAGAATTTCATATCCAGCCAAACTAAGTTTCATCAGTGAAGGAGAAATAAAATCCTTTACAGATAAGCAAATGCTTAGAGGTTTTATCACCACCAGGCCTGCCTTACAAGAGACCCTGAAGGAAGCCCTAAACATGGAAAGGAACAACCGGTACCAGCCATTGCAAAAACATGCCAAAATGTAAACACCATCGATGCTAGGAAGAAACTGCATCAACTAACGAGCAAAATAACCAGTTAATATCATAATGGCAGGATCAAGTTCACACATAACAATATTAACCTTAAATGTTAATGGACTAAATGCTCCAATTAAAAGATACAGACTGGCAAACTGGATCAAGAGTCAAGACCCATCAGTCTGCTGTCTTCAGGAGACCCATCTCACATGCAGAGACATACATAGGCTCAAAATAAAGGGATGGAGGAAGATCTACCAAGCAAATGGAGAACAAAAAAAAGCAGGGGTTGCAATCCTAGTCTCTGATAAAACAGGTTTTAAACCATCAAAGATCAAAAGAGACAAAGAAGGACATTACATAATGATAAAGGGATCAATTCAACAGGAAGAACTAACTATCCTAAATATATATGCACCCAATACAGGAGCACCCAGATTCATAAAGCAAGTCCTTAGAGACTTACAAAGAGACTTAGACTCCCATACAATAATAACGGGAGACTTCAACACTCCACTGTCAACATTAGACAGATCAACGAGACAGAAAGTTAACAAGGATATCCAGGAATTGAACTCAACTCTGCACCAAGCAGACCTAATAGACATCTACAGAACTCTCCACCCCAAATCAACAGAATATACATTCTTCTCAGCACCACATCACACTTATTCCAAAATTGACCACATAATTGGAAGTAAAGCACTCCTCAGCAAATGTAAAAGAATAGAAATTATAACAAACTGTCTCTCAGACCACAGTGCAATCAAACTAGAACTCAGGACTAAGAAACTCAATCAAAACCGCTCAACTACATGGAAACTGAACAACCTGCTCCTGAATGACTACTGGGTACATAACGAAATGAAAGCAGAAATAAAGATGTTCTTTGAAACCAATGAGAACAAAGATACAACATACCAGAATCTCTGGGACACATTTAAAGCAGTGTGTAGAGGGAAATTTATAGCACTAAATGCCCACAAGAGAAAGCAGGAAAGATCTAAAATTGACACTCTAACATCACAATTAAAAGAACTAGAGAGGCAAGAGCAAACACATTCAAAAGCTAGCAGAAGGCAAGAAATAACTAAGATCAGAGCAGAACTGAAGGAGATAGAGACACAAAAAACCCTCCAAAAAATCAATGAATCCAGGAGTTGGTTTTTTGAAAAGATCAACAAAATTGACAGACCGCTAGCAAAACTAATAAAGAAGAAAAGAGAGAGGAATCAAATAGACGCAATAAAAAATGATAAAGGGGATATCACCACCGACCCCACAGAAATACAAACTACCATCAGAGAATACTATAAACACCTCTACGCAAATCAACTAAAAAATCTAGAAGAAATGGATAATTTCCTGGACACTTACACTCTTCCAAGACTAAACCAGGAAGAAGTTGAATCCCTGAATAGACCAATAGCAGGCTCTGAAATTGAGGCAATAATTAATAGCCTACCAACCAAAAAAAGTCCAGGACCAGATGGATTCACAGCTGAATTCTACCAGAGGTACAAGGAGGAGCTGGTACCATTCCTTCTGAAACTATTCCAATCAATAGAAAAAGAGGGAATCCTCCCTAACTCATTTTATGAGGCCAACATCATCCTGATACCAAAGCCTGGCAGAGACACAACAAAAAAAGAGAATTTTAGACCAATCTCCCTGATGAACATCGATGCAAAAATCCTCAATAAAATACTGGCAAACCGGATTCAGCAGCACATCAAAAAGCTTATCCACCATGATCAAGTGGGCTTCATCCCTGGGATGCAAGGCTGGTTCAACATTCGCAAATCAATAAACATAATCCAGCATATAAACAGAACCAAAGACAAGAACCACATGATTATCTCAATAGATGCAGAAAAGGCTTTTGACAAAATTCAACAGCCCTTCATGCTAAAAACGCTCAACAAATTCGGTATTGATGGAACGTACCTCAAAATAATAAGAGCTATTTATGACAAACCCACAGCTAATATCATACTGAATGGGCAAAAACTGGAAAAATTCCCTTTGAAAACTGGCACAAGACAGGGATGCCCTCTCTCACCACTCCTATTCAACATAGTGTTGGAAGTTCTGGCTAGGGCAATCAGGCAAGAGAAAGAAATCAAGGGTATTCAGTTAGGAAAAGAGGAAGTCAAATTGTCCCTGTTTGCAGATGACATGATTGTGTATTTAGAAAACCCCATCGTCTCAGCCCAAAATCTTCTTAAGCTGATAAGCAACTTCAGCAAAGTCTCAGGATACAAAATTAATGTGCAAAAATCACAAGCATTCTTATACACCAGTAACAGACAAACAGAGAGCCAAATCAGGAATGAACTTCCATTCACAATTGCTTCAAAGAGAATAAAATACCTAGGAATCTAACTTACAAGGGATGTAAAGGACCTCTTCAAGGAGCAATACAAACCACTGCTCAGTGAAATAAAAGAGGACACAAACAAATGGAAGAACGTACCATGCTCATGGATAGGAGGAATCAATATGGTGAAAATGGCCATACTGCCCAAGGTAATTTATAGATTCAATGCCATCCCCATCAAGCTACCAATGAGTTTCTTCACAGAATTGGAAAAAACTGCTTTAAAGTTCATATGGAACCAAAAAAGAGCCCGCATTGCCAAGACAATCCTAAGTCAAAAGGATAAAGCTGGAGGCATCACGCTACCTGACTTCAAACTATACTACAAGGCTACAGTAACCAAAACAGCATGGCACTGGTACCAAAACAGAGATACAGACCAACGGAACAGAACAGAGTCCTCAGAAATAATACCACACATCTACAGCCATCTGATCTCTGACAAACCTGAGAGAAACAAGAAATGGGGAAAGGATTCTCTATTTAATAAATGGTGCTGGGAAAATTGGCTCGCCAGAAGTAGAGAGCTGAAACTGGATCCTTTCCTTACTCCTTATACGAAGATTAATTCAAGATGGATTAGAGACTTAAATGTTAGACCTAATACCATAAAAACCCTAGAAGAAAACCTAGGTAGTACCATTCAGGACATAGGCATGGGCAAGGACTTCATGTCTAAAACACCAAAAGCAACGGCAGCAAAAGCCAAAATTGACAAATGGGATCTAATTAAACTAAAGAGCTTCAGCACAGCAAAAGAAACTACCATCAGAGTGAACAGGCAACCTACAGAATGGGAGAAAATTTTTGCAATCTACTCATCTGACAAAGGGCTAATTTCCAGAATCTACAAAGAACTCAAACAAATATACAAGAAAAAAACAAACAACCCCATCAAAAAGTGGGGAAAGGATATGAACAGACATTTCTCAAAAGAAGACATTCATACAGCCAACAGACACATGAAAAAATGCTCATCATCACTCGCCGTCAGAGAAATGCAAATCAAAACCACAATGAGATACCATCTCACACCATTTAGAATGGCAATCATTCAAAAGTCAGGAAACAACAGGTGTTGGAGAGGATGTGGAGAAATAGGAACACTTTTACACTGTTGGTGGGATTGTAAACTAGTTCAACCATTATGGAAAAGAGTATGGCGATTCCTCAAGGATCTAGAACTGGATGTACCATATGACCCAGCCATCCCACTACTGGGTATATACCCAAAGGATTATAAACCATGCTGCTATAAAGACACATGCACACGTATGTTTATTGCGGCACTATTCACAATAGCAAAGACTTGGAATCAACCCAAATGTCCATCAGTGACAGACTGGATTAAGAAAATGTGGCACATATACACCATGGAATACTATGCAGCCATAAAAAAGGATGAGTTTGTGTCCTTTGTAGGGACATGGGTGCAGCTGAAAACCATCATTCTTAGCAAACTATCACAAGAACAGAAAACCAAACACCGCATGTTCTCACTCATAGTTGGGAACTGAACAATGAGATCACTTGGACTCAGGAAGGGGAACATCACACACTGGGGCCTATCATGGGGAGGGGGGAGGGGGGAGGGATTGCATTGGGGAGTTATACCTGATATAAATGATGAATTGATGGGTGCTGACGAGTTGATGGGTGCAGCACACCAACATGGCGCAAGTATACATATGTAACAAACCTGCACATTATGCACATGTACCCTAGAACTTAAAGTATAATTAAAAAAAAAATAAAATAAGAACTTCCATTTTTATAGCACTTTACTTTAGGCCTTTTTATTATATCACGTGATCATCACAACAGCCTTGTGAAGTAAATGGGGAAGAAATGACACTATTGTGTAAGCACAGAAGGGGTTTAGGAGACTTAACCTGGAACACAAAGCTGGGATGTGGTGGATTTGGTTTGCCATCAAGACTTCCTCTTCTTCTTCTTCTTTTTTTTTTTTTTTTTGAGACAGAGCCTTCCTCTGTCACCCAGGCTGGAGTGCAGTGGTGCAATCACAGCTCACTGCAACCTCGGCCTCCCAGGTTCAAACAATTCTCCCGCCTGAGCCTCCTGAGTAGCTGGGATCACAGGTGCCCACCACACCCCCGGCTAATTTTTGTATTTTTAGTAGACATGGGGTTTCATATGTTGGCCAGGCTGGTCTGGAATTCCTGACCTTAAGAAATCCACTTGCCTCGGCCTCCCAAAGTGCTGGCGTGAGCCACTGCACCTGGTCTGCCATCTCTTCTTCTGACTTCAATCATTTCTTCGTTTTGTCCCACAAAGATATGAATGGCAAATAGGACATTCCTTTGAGATAATTGCATTTATTTGAGATAATTGAGGATGCTTAGACTGGTGGTTTCCAGGTCCTGGGGGTTGGGGAATACGGCAAGTTGCTCTTTGATGGGTATAGAGTTTCAGTTGTGCGAGATGAAAGAGCTCTGGGGATTGGTTGCGCCAGAGTTTCCCTTGTGCGAGATGAAAGAGCTCTGGAGATTGGTTGCACCACAATGTGACTATACTTAACACTACTGAACTGCACACTTAAATAATCAATTCAGATTGTAAAATCTAAGTTATGGTAATTTTACAATTAAAAATTGAAAAATAATTTTTAAAATGGAAGATGCTCATTACCTGGAAAGAAGTTCTGCATAGTGGTACACAAAAAGATAGTGTATGATATCAACAAGTATAAAACAATCAGGCAGTGTGAACATATGTTGTGTGGCAGGTGGGGGCAGGGAGTTGTAGATATTTTTGAGTCAAAGGACTAGATGGAGGTGAGCCAAAAGTACTTCAGTGCCTATTTCTTGTGTTAGCCACTCCCCGTATAAAAACAAAATAAAACAGGAAGAAAATTCTTTCCCTCCTTACACATTTTTCCTGTCACTTTTCACTTCACAGACTATCCAAATCATTGCTATCCAGTATGGGTAATAGACCAACAGCATCAGCATCACCTAGAGCTTATTAGCCATTCAGAGTCTCAGGTCCCACCCCCGACCTCCTGAATTAGAGTTTAACTAGGACCCAGGTGATGCCCACACACCACTGCCGCATACTGCTCTAACAGCTCCTGGTTTCCTTACACCTGCATAGCACTTACTGCGGGTATGTATGTGACAGGCAAACATAGTCACATGCTGCTAGCAAAGAAATGAAAGCATCTGCAAGAAAACAAAATCAGCTATTTTTAGAGCTTTGACTCAAAGGATGTAAAATCAAAGGATGAAGTGAGCATTCCATATCTGAATTGCAACTGCAGTTCTGTTGGCTGAGAATCTGTTGGCAAATCACTTCATTTCACTAGAATTCTGCTTTTTCATTTATAAAATAGAGATGATAATCTCTGCGAGATCTATACCGGGGGTTGACATGAAGGTTCGGTGTGAGAAGAGGATATAAAAACACTCTGAAAGTATGAGATGCTCTCAGAAGTAGAAAAAATATTAAATAATGTTTGGGTGCGTATAAATGCTCATGTGAAAAAAACCCTTAAACCAATGTGAATAGATTTCATTGAAGTTATGGGTGTACGTGGATAGCTATTCTCTATATAGGATGTGTATGTATACATATATACTATATGCACATATATATGTGTGCGAATGTGTGTTTATTCTCTTAAGGGTAGACTAGAAACGAATGACTTATCAGTTAAGTTTCTGAAGTACAATATCTTACGTAAGTTCTTGTAAAAGCAGGAAACTGGTGCCCAAATCCTCTGTGAAATGAAGCAGGTAGAGAGCAATCTATCTGCATTTATTAAGCAATGTCACAAAACACATGGATAACATTTACAGCCCAGAAGGCACCTCATTTCTAGGATACTGTCGGGGGAAGAACCTCTCTTTATGCTCTACCACTCTCCCGAGTGACAAGAAGAGAAAAGTAAATGCTGGCTCTCGGTGGCGAGAAACGTATCATTTACTGGTTGAGAGTACACACACGGCCTTTGAAGTCAAGGAGACCCAGAAGCAAAGCCCGATTCCTCTTCAGCTGTGTGACCTTGGCCAAGTTACCACCCAGCTGCATTCTGTGAAATGAGGGCAATAAAATACTGACCTTACCATGAGAGTTAACTGACACAATATGTTAGATGGTTCGTATGATGCCAATATATAATAAACCCCTATTATGTGTTAGCTATTATTATTATCATGATCATCCACTTGAAAGAATGTGGTTTGTATGTCAACCCCTTTTATTCAAAAGGTACAGCTGGGGGAAAGGAGCATATTGAAAGGAATTCTGCACACACAAAAACTCCTGGTGAAGGTGAGTGAGGATGAGAAAACAGCCAGCACAGAGCAGAGAGTAAGGTTCAATGTTAAATTGTCACCATACTGTCAACTTGCCTCTTGACAAGCACATGGACTTAACACAAAGGCTTACAACACTGTCAAGGGAGGGCGACAGATAAGGGTAGTCTTTTCCACATTCCCCAAGGGATCTGATAGTCAAAGCAAGGCTGTACCTTCCCTGTCTTCTTGAATTGTTTCCGCTCTTCCACCGTGGTGAGGTAGTTCACAGCTGCATACTCAATGACTGACAGGAACACGAAGAAGGAGCTGACCCACAGGTACACATCCACAGCCTTGAGGTAGGACACCTGGGGCATGGAGGCGCTCATGGCAGTGATGATCGTGGACATGGTCAGCACTGTGGTGATTCCTGCCATTGGAGAATAGTGGCAAGCTCAGTGATACAGACATTCATTTCCAGGATCTGGTGCTGAATCACACCAGGGGATGAATTTCTAGAACAATATCAACCTGGTGATCCAAGAGGAAGGAAGGTGTGTGCATGTTGACCAAGTACATACCTTGAGCCTAAACAAACACTCTTCTTGGATTTTTCTTTCTGTCTCTTTTTCTTGCCCTCACCCTATTGTCCAGAAGGTTTGCTTTATTCCATTTAAGCCTTCACAGAAACCAGAGTCTGACATTTCTGTTTTCCACCCTCAGAGGGGCCTCTTCGAAGCAGGCCAGAAAGGGAAACATGTATTCCATTTAAAAAAATTCTAAAATCATTTCCTCTAACCTTTCCCATTCTTTCACAATTTTTACTGTTCATAACTTGTCTTTATGTCTACCTTTAATATTTCATGCTTCCCTTTCCTTCTATTCCCCTCTCCCTTTCTGCTACTTTCCCTCTTCCCTTTCCTTTTTTCCCCTATTCCTTTTACTTCCTTGTTCTCTGGCATGATCATCAGAGGTAAGAAGATCAAAGTTCTGGGGAAAATGGAGAAAGAAGTGACTCTGAGATTTCCTTAATAAAATGCTGGCCATGGGGAAGGCCATTCAATGTCTACACTAATTTCTCAGAGGGATATTGCGAGAGTACCGCCTGGAGAGAAAACATACTATTGTAAATATTTGAAATGTACACTGGCTGGCATGGTTTTATTTCTTAATTTCCCACCAGGGAGGTGCAAATGGAATCCTTAATGATTTTTATAAGTTGTGAGGACATTGTAATGTCAACAGACAGAGTCCCAAACAGCAGGAAGAGCACTGTGATTTACTCCTAAATGTACAGCCACAGCATGTGGACTGCTTTCACTAACACCTTTCTATCTTTTCTGTAATAATTCTGTTAGACTCTCATCTGAGACAGTCCCATATCAAACACAATGACAATTCTATAGAGCCATTCTATTTCAAATACGATTTTTAGTTTGTATGATCAAGATCAACACAACTTGGCAATTTGACAGTACCACGGGAGGACTTGGAATCTCACCTTCACACTAATTTGAACTCCAGAATAAGAAACCTAAATGCTATTCCAGCTCTTGACATTGAACACAGGCCACTGTCTCATCAAGTCCCAGGTTTCCCCCAACAATGGTATTATCAACAATCTGCATATCAGAGGGTTCAGTCTGTATTCCCTGGCTCTGAAACATACTTGCTACATAAACATGGAGCAAAGCATGAACATGAAGCATGGAATTTTATTAAGCATGGAATTTTTACTAACACTACAGGTATAGCTGAAGCCAAGATTATTAAATAAAACCTGCTTACTTTTATCAAATATTTGCCTACCACACATCTAGGTAAATAATTAGCCACACATAGCAGAAAAGAAATAGGAACTGAGAGTGCCTAAGGGATTACCCCATATTTTGTCAGAGCAGAATGCAAATTATGTTCAGAGTGCAGAATTATGCCAACAGGCACAAAGAAGGCACTGTGCCTTTACTGTGCCATACTGACATTTTCAGTATGCCAATGTCTTACTCTCTTCAACATTTCACTGGTAGGAAGTGAAGGAATCATGAACTAATATTCCCACTTCGGTGCTAACCTCATTAGTTCAAACTTTTCATTTGTTTGTTTGTTTTGTTTTTTTTGAGATGGAGTTTTGCTCTTGTCTCCCAGGCTGGCGTGCAGTGGCACGATCTCGGCTCACTGCAATCTCCGTCTCCTGGGTTCAAGTGATTCTCCTGCCTCAGCCTCCTGAGTAGCTGGGATTACAGGCATGCACCACCACCCTCGCTTATTTTGTATTTTTAGTAGAGAGGGGGTTTCTCCATGTTGATTAGGCTGGTCTCAAACTCAAACCTCAGGTGATCTGCCTGCCTTGGCCTCCCAAAGTGCTGGGATTACAGGCGTCAGCCACTGTGCCTAGCTAAAAAATTTTCAATGTCTTCTTTTATTGTTTTTTTAAGATATAAATGATAGAACTTATTATTTTTTCAATGTGCAATAATATGGAGCTTAGTGGACAAAATAAGGATTTTGAGCAAACACACAAGTGTACATGCCTGATTGGTCTCGTCATGTACTTGAAATTGATAACTACTGGGCAAATAAAAAGGAATTGCACTATCTATATTTGCCAGAAAGCAATAAACTATTAATCATTTTCTCTAAAGGGTGCTTAATCCAACTAATTTACAATGGCCTTATTTATTTTAAAACCAGCATTCTAGATTTTCCTTCTTTAAGATGACCAATAAAAAAAAGAATTAGAGTGGAGAGGAGGGATTGTTGGGTAGGGGGAGTGAATGATGAGCAAACTGAGATGTAAATTCCTAAAGCAATAGAACTTGAAGTCAGGAGGATTATAGCCACATTAAATACACTTATTATGTCTTGAGCCACCCCTCAAAAATACATTAATCTTGACAAATAGTATCCCTTCCAAACCCATTAAAGTTAACATCCCAATAAAGGAGTTTTGAATTATACGAAGTGACCATTTAGTCAAAGGAAGGTCATGTGTTTGGATTAGAAAATCATCTTCTCCGCTACTGATGTTGCTACGCGTAGTTAGGAAAGTGTTATGAGAAAATATTTAGTGTGACCCTTTGACTCAGTTCCCCTGGGCTCTTGCAGCCTCACCCTATTAACTTTTAAAGACATGCATGGGGTCTTAAGAACCCTTTAGTCTGGGGAGAATCATGAATCTGTCAGTTTCATTGGCTATTTTCAGCCATGCATGGTGGAGAGTTTTGTTGACGGGTATGATAGCAGGAGGGCAGACAGGCATCACTTATGAAACCACTGAGTTTGTTCACCCCCTCACTAACTGTGTTGCAGGTAGTTGTTTTGAAGGGAGGGAGGTGTTTATATTCACCTTCAAGTGAGTGAAAATATTTTTCATATAGGCCTAGGCAGAAAGAAAATATTACATGATATGAAGGAAAGGAAGGGGGCTTGACATTCCAACATTTCTCTATGACCAGAAACTGACAGCCATTTTCTCATGAAGGTGGTGCAAGAGTACAGATAACTGTCTTTAGAAATTCTCATAATCTCTGTGATGGTTAAATGAACTGCTTTTATCCAGTTGCCTAAGTATTCACTTTTCCAAGTATATGGCATATCCTCTGTTAGGAGACGTTTTTTCTCTGAGAGTGACTACAGGCCTGAAAACTTTGGTTGTCTTCCTCTGCCATATCTGTTTTCCAGTAAAGGAGCCCGTTACTTAATGCATTCTATAGAGAATGGCATACCTCTCCAGAGGGATCAAGCAAGAATGATGGAGGCAAAGAAAGAAAGAGGAAA
>NC_045435.1:9434120-9463954 GCF_002776525.5 Piliocolobus tephrosceles | reverse complement strand
CAGAGGGATCAAGCAAGAATGATGGAGGCAAAGAAAGAAAGAGGAAAGTGGAAATGAGAGGAGAAAGTAAAATATTTAAACATCCTTGAACAACCTTGTAATTGTCTCACACTCTCTCCACACAAAATTGAATGGAGAGACATAATTGTATTTTTGACCTATCACACATTCCAAGTTATGTTAGCTATTATCTCTTATGAGAATTGCCTAATCACAGTGGATACTTCTATGCTACGTACCCTCTGTTGTTCTTTACCTGAAACATGGCAAATGTGGCAGGGCCTTCACCAGCAAATGAATCATCCTTTATCGTTTCCAGTTAGCAACTAAAAATATGGTGGTCTAAACACTGGCAACTTAACAACGACGTACTGAACATGAACTATGTGCAGGAGGACACTGTGCTACTCACTGAAGGAACAACAACAACAACAAAATGGTAATAGTGATCCTAGTCCTTAAGGAGCTCACATTCTAATAGAGGCCAAAAGATAAGCCACTCCTGTCCCACAGCAAAACACGAAATAGAGGAAGTAAGCTACTTAGGAGATACAGAAAGTGCCATGTGTTCAAAGATGACAGAGATCACGTGTGCTTGGAGTCATCACTAAAGGCTTTTGGCCATGTCGAGATGGCAGGATTTTGACAGAGAAAGACAGGTGGGGAGGAGGAGCCAATCATAATGCCAAAGGACACAATTCCAGATTCCATAATCCCAAAAGTTGAAACCCCAAAAGATCAAAATCTCTAAAGTCTAAAATACTAAAAATCACAATCTTGAAAGATCAAAATCCTGAAAATACTGTTCTAAAAATAATTTTGAAAAATTTAAAAGCTATTTATTTATATTTTAAAAAGGTTATTTAAGAAACATAAAAAAAGACATAACACTTCATAAGCCACTTTACACAGTAAAATAGGCAATAATAACACATGTATTTCTGTGAGCATAAATGCTCAGGTATACTAACAACAGTTGCACAGGCAGAACAGTTATGAGCAGATGAACCATATTGATAAAGAAGTAGGTCAAAAGGGAAACATATAAACGCATATCACTATGGTAGGTCATTGTAGGCACCCAGCTTTATAACTGTGGTCATCCGAAACACCGTGATGAACAACCTAAGTCTTCTGAGGATCGATCAAAAACCATGATGGTCGCCACCACATATGCAGTCACCCAAAGAGCTGAGATCTCATGAAATTTTATCTTTCACAAATGCAGATGTACAAAAAGGACATGTCTCATTGATTGAGAAAGTTTCAACATTTTTACATACATGCACAATACTCACATGCAAAGTTAATCTGATAAAGCACTTTCATGGAGCTAAATTTGCAAAAATGCATAATACAAATTAGAAATCTCTAACAGTCTAATTTCTTTATATCTCTACTACTAGAAATGATGCAAAGATGAAATACACAGTGTAGAAAATTATAATAATATAATTCTGACAATTTAAAATAGTAAAAAAAAAAAAAAAAAAAGAAAAACTTAAGAAAAACAGACCAAAAACTAAAAAGAAAATTTCATGTATGAAACAGTGTATTACAGTGATAGGTTATAGGCAATTGCATGAAGATAGTGCATAGTAACTGGCCTAACATGATGTAATTATCCTGTGATTGTAATTTTTGAGATTTTAGACTTGAGGGATTTAGACTTTAGGGGTTTTGATCTTTCAGGATTTCAACATTCAGGATTATGGCATTTGGTATTGTATCTTTTGAGATTATGATCCAAACCAGTATAATGAATTATGTAAACATTTAGAAGATCTGTATAACTCGGTGAACCAATATTTTCCCAATGACCAATGCATCAGTGAAAAATCTATTCAACGTGTAAGACAGACCAATGGATTGCAATCTAACGGAGTAGAAAATATTTGTTGACATGGTTCAGATAGCACATTGCAATTCAACTTTAAGGGACTATCACTCGCTGAGTTTTGGTGTAATGTGAAGGGAGGCTATCCACAATTATATGGAAAGACTATTAAAATACCACTCCCTTTTCAAACTATGTATCTGATGAGGTCAGATTTCTTCCTATATTTCAACCAAAACCTATTGTGATAGACTGAATGAAGAAATAGAGATAAGAATCCAGTGCCTTCTATAAAGGTAGACATCAAATATTTGCAAAAATATTTAAAAATGCCACTCTTCTCACTAAATGTTTTTGTTTTAGAAAAAATAATTATGCTTCATACAATGTTACCATGTTAACTTGTAATGAGTTGATTATTGCTAGTTTTAAGTGAATTAATACATTTTTTTTTATATTCTACTTTAACATCTAATATGGCTAATAATGATAGACATGACCCACAGCAGCAAAAGCTCTCTAGGGTCCTCGTTAATTTTTAAGATTGTAAACGGGTCCTAAGGCCATAGTTTGAGAATCACTGCCAAAGATTAAGAAGGAAATTGAGGTTTCAGATATGAAAGGCTCACCAAACTGGGAGGCCCCGAACAGAATGAGGAAAGTGAAGAGAATAAGTGGCTTCCCTGCTAACCCATCAAAGTAAGTTATTATTAAGACATGAACAGTATTATGTGAATTCGTTTGAAGGTTCTTTTTTTCCGTGATGTAAGGGTTTGTCACAAAAAGCTAAATGGACTTGGGTAATGCTTGGAAGAGTACCTAGAAAGGGAAAAGAAAAGATTTAAAAGTGAGGCTGTTTATGCTTCATACTTTCACCTTCTTTTCTTACTATCATCCAGCTACAGGTCTGTCGGCACATCTTCATCCCTGAAGTCTGGGTTCCCAAGGAAAAACTCAGTTCTAAACAGGATGTATGCTTGTAGTACCTGAAGGTGAAATCCAGCATACAATTGAAAGTAACCAAATGGAACATGCTTACATAGGGATAGAAGTTGGAATAAAAAAGTTTGTTCCGTTTGATAAGAGTCAAAAGTGAGCAGATCCTTGAGAGGGAGTTACTCATACTTAAGGAGTAGAAGAAAAAGCAGGAAAGAGAAAAGGAAAGAAAAGTCTTCGGGAGGAGAAAAAACTTGACTAGTGGAGAGTATTGAAAACTAACGCATTGTGTGTGTGGTTGCTTTTATCCAACACTATGGGTCAGGTATCAAGCTAGGCAGTTGATATGATTAAATTAATTCTCTCATTTAATTCTCATAGTGACCTTTAGGAGGTAGTATGAGTAATTTCATTTTGCAGATGAGGAAGATGAGGCTGGAACTCTTGACCACTAAAGTTGGTCATAGATTTGGAGAGGATGCCTAATAATGTCAAGGAGAAAGTGAAGGAAGGAGGCAGAAGAGAAAAGGTAAGTGGGACAGATGAATAGGTATTCATAGGGACCTTCCAGAGAATTGGGCAGCACAGCATTTGCAAAGAGCTAGGGAAGCGGAGGGCAAAGTATCTTTGAAAAAAACAACCGAGGGTGGTAGGAAGCAAAAGCCTGAGAGGGTAATAGTTTTATAGGAATAGTACTGTTCTCTTATTAAAATAATTTTTTTAAAAAGTGGGAGAGGTACACTTCTGATTTGCATGCATTTTACATACATCTGCATAGCAATTTCCTAACCCTAAGGGATCAGATGTGGTTGCAAGAA
This sequence comes from Piliocolobus tephrosceles, assembly GCF_002776525.5. Classification (NCBI taxonomy): domain Eukaryota; kingdom Metazoa; phylum Chordata; class Mammalia; order Primates; family Cercopithecidae; genus Piliocolobus; species Piliocolobus tephrosceles. Next base: position 9,460,363 of record NC_045435.1, on the reverse strand, counting down.
GCAGAGACTTTCAAGGGTGTCTTAAAAGTGTTTTAGTGTTCTCAATTCACTCCACCCTTCCATGGAAGTAGCTCTTATTGCTGTCATTTTCACAGTATAAGAGCAGAGCAGTCAAGTTCAGAAATCTGACTGAAAATCATGTTCATAAACCTTTATAGACTGAGATCTTTTCTCATTGTGTCTCGAGGGCTGGAAACGTGTCCTTAGTCTTGTATTTGGGTCTATGCTGCCACACTGCAGTACTGAGGTTAGGGCACATGCTCTGATGTGAAGAAACAGTTTAAATAATTTAATTACTTATTCAGATGGTATTTTTTCCTTGAAGATATTCCAGTCTCAAATACTTGTAGATTGAATCTTTTAATAGGGAAAGGAGGTGAGCAAATTGTTAATATTAATAATTTATGTCTTTCAAATGATCTTTTGAAGTATGCATATAATTTGTGAACATTAACTTACAAACCACCCTTTCTGGAATGAATTGTGTGATAATTACAATAATTGTAACAATTATTATAATGGTAACAATCTTCTCTCTAGATAGAGCACTACAAATGAAAGAACAAAATCAGATAAAATGAGGGGGCTCTGCCCTGACCAGCAAAAAAGGCAAGTGGGATTATCTCTTGGGTTCTCATTAAGTAGCATGTCATCTAACTGCTTAGCTTGGTATCTTCCACTTTCTAAGGTCTCAATAATTGCTAAGTGGGTCTGAAATGGTTCCCATAAATCAGTGTGTGTGACAGAGGCATACAGCATGTTAGATGGTGTAGATAATCACCCCTGTGTAGTGACTTAATGAGGCTGGCAACGTCTCTCCACCTAAAATCTCTTGCCAACTAATATGCCACTGTACCTGAAATTCCACTGCGGTTGATTCTGATTTGGGCCTTTTAGTTACATCCTAATTTCTAATCAGTATTCATATTTTCAAATTCAAGCATCCCCTCCACATTCTTGTTAACCCACCAAGGTAATTTATTATTAATACACTAACAGTATAGTGTGAATTAGTTTGAAGGTTTTCCTTTCTGTGATGTAAGGGTTTGTCATGAAAAGTTAAATGGACTTGTGTAATGCATGGGGAGGTTTCCTTAAAAAAGAAAAGAGATAAGCTTTAAAAGTGAAGTTGTTTATGCTTCATAATTTCACCTCTTTCTTTACTGTCACCCAACTGCAGGTCAGTCAGCAAAGACTTCATCCCTAAAATCTGGGTTCCCAAGGAAAGAACTCAATTACAATTTGCCCTTGAGGATGTCAAGACCAAAACTGCAACCTGGATGTTCATCTCTGACTATCCCTACTAAACCACCACTCTCTTTTCCTCTCCATGTATGACCCATTTTATTTACCTCCCTTGAACTTTCTCCCATGTTAGTATTTTATAAAGATGGGGAAAGATTTACCCAGGGAAACTCTTGCAGGAACAGCTCTTCGGTCAATCCAAAATGAAACCCATGACAGCATCACCATCAATATGGCTGGGAAATAGGTTTGCAGCACAAAGAAGAAAATATGCCTCCTTAGCACAAAGTTGATGAAAAGCCTATTGTACCAACCTATGGAAAAAAGCCAAAGTTTTCATTAGAGCAAGCTTCCCCTTAGAAACACTGCACTTAGTGAAATGACCTGCTTCTTTAGACTCCAAGCCCTTGGGGACATGGAATTTGACATACTCGTCTCCATTTAGTTAGGCCTGGCACTCCGTCAATGTTTGTTCAACCAGCTGAACTGCAGTTTGCTTAATTATTTGACTCAAAGATCCCCTTTAACTTCCAAACCCACAGTTCAGGGATGAATAGTGGTTATATTTTGTGGGATGGCCTCTAAAGATCTTTCTCCACAATATATTGTGCTGTGGCGTTTCTGCAAGAGGGAAAGTCTTCAATACGCGACTAATAATGGCATAAAAGAGCCAACAAACCATTTATTAGCTATAACAAATGAAAAGAAACATTTATCTGAATGAAAAGATTCACAGTAGGTACCAGGTCATTGGATTTGGACCTGGGATGGAGACAGCTGGGGATTCAAAGGGGAAAGAAAACGACATCCATAAGCTAGTTTTATAATTTTAAAGTCTCATGAATACCATAATTTGCGTATGACAAATCTGCAAAAAAGTAACCAACTGATGTTTCTTTGCTTCTTATTGAAATTATATAAACTCATGTTGGTAATATTGATTAGTTGTGCTAATTAAAAGCACCATTTGTGGTCACATCCACACGCACATTTTGTTCAGGTTTACCTCTCCCATTGACTACAAGGAAGTTTAAAGCCAAATTTTCAGACATCTACCAGACTTCTCTGAGCACCATTCTTTAATGACCACGTACCAGGATATATATAATACCTTATCCTTGTTTTTCTTTTTTTCTCATACATTCGAATGTATATTACCTTGCTTTATTTCACAATAACTATGTGCCAATCTTGTTAAATCTTCACTAAAATAAGGCAATAAATGAGGAAACAAGAAAATGCATCTTTTATGAATAAGTAGCAAGATTATGATTTTTTTTTCCGTGATAAATGCTGTTTATTTTCAGACAACATTATTCAAAACACAGGGACTATAGGTCAAAAGTTATAAAATAAAAATCATAGGTATTGCAGAGTTGGAAAACCCTTCTGCTAGTCTCAGTGGTAATTTCTTAGAAACCCAAGATGGCAAACCTATTAGATGGATCCCTTAAGTACTTAGGCATTTGGCCTAAGAAATACACCTGGCCAACCCACACTGAACTGGCAGACTCCACTCTCAGAATCCTATTCTCAATTCAATGTTCATTATCTTTTTCTTCCTTATCTAGTTCTAAGCTTCTAACAGTCAGTTGATATACGTTCAGGAATATCAAACAATTTTATTACCAGGAGTAATAAAAGATACATATATAGTACATTATATAGTTAAAATATAAATTAGTTTTTAAGTTTCTCATTGTTTTGTATCACATATATCACAGCCCCAATTTATTACTGTATACCACTGAGAGTTTCAGTGATGGCTGTAGAGTACAATAACAGCTATCTGAACTTACAACTTTATATAATTATTGTCAGGTTAAAAGAAATAAGGAAAACCTGTGAAAGAAATTCAAAAGACAGACAGTATTAATGTATATGGTTTTCTGTTCATTATTAACTTGAAATAAAAGTAGTTAACTGCATCCTTTCTTTATTCATACTTTTCTGGAGAACACCTTTTTTTTTTTTTTTTTCCTTTTGGTGGGGTGGGGGCAGGGTGGAGTAACCAGGAAGTAAAACTGCTGCTCTGCCTTGTGGTTTTAGACTAGGGGTGGTATTTTAGTTGAACCTGCAGGTCATGGGGAGTCCATTTCCCTATCAGGAAAGGTGGTGCTGCCGTGGAACATTGTGGAGCCTTCATTTTGGGTAGTACAATAAAGAGGAGTCTGATTCTATTTTTGAAGTTTGACTGAGAAAAGCTCTCAAGCCCAACTTCTCCTTCTGCCCTACACCTGAGCAAGTTAATAAAAAAGACTAGGTCTCCCTTTTTTGGCACCTGTGAAAAATTCAAACCATGCATCTTATCCTACGACAGGCAGCCTTCACCCTAGCTGCACCCCCTAGCTACCATAAAAATGCAAGCCAGTAGCCCCTTCCTATTCTCTCAAGCTATTTTTCATTTCAGACCTACTTGGGAACCTGCCCATCTCTCTCTAGAAAGCCTCATTATGTGAGTAATAAATCACTTCATACCCTTTTGTCATATGTATGGCATCATCAGTTTTGGCATCTGAACTAAATTTTGGATGGGGACGGGTACATCTGCTCCATCAGTTTGCCATACAGGAGAAAGAAGAGGAGTTAATAAAAGAGAGAAAATGACTAGAGAGTTGGCACCCAAGGAAATGGAGGACTGGGCCAGTATTTGGGGAGTCAGTCCCAAGACAAGAATAAAGAAGGTTTTTATACCTAGAGACAGTCACCTTCAATGGTCCTTTGAAAGTAGGCCTTAATACTCTCTATGAAAAGGATCAAGATAATGTGGATGAAAACAGGATGATGATAACAGCTACTAACTAATATTTATTGAGCCTCTATTATATGGCAGACAACATTCTAAGGTACTTAACTATATGACATCATGTATCCTCACAACCCTGTGATGTAGAGAGTATTTTGAAACCCATTTAAAGATGAGAAAGTTAAGGGTTAGAGAGATTAAGCAACTTGTCCAAGGTCACATTGCTAAAAAATGATAGAGACAGGGTTTGAATTTAGGCAGTCTCTTTCTACTACTTATACATTTAGCCACTAGATTATGCTATGAAAAAAAAAATTATTCAATGCATCCCTTAGGGGCAGGAGTCATTTCTTTTTTCTTTGCAAATTTATAGTGCATGATTTTGAGAATTTTGAGAAAGGGACCAGGAGGCAGAAGCCCTCACCTGCTTGTTAATATTGCCAGGTCGTGGTGATTTTTGAACAGTGGCAATGGTAGTGGTGAAGACCAAGGAAAAATAAAAAACACCCTGTTGTTTGGCTATAAAATGGAAACTAAGGTCCTACAACTATATTTCTGGCTCTTATAGCCAGAGTCAGATGTATAGTTTTTCCATAAAGTTGATATGGGAGTAGTAGTTGTGGCTAGTAGTTGTAAGGATAGGAGTGAAGAAAACAAATCAAAAATTATTTTTGAGGAAGCTAAAATATTTAAACAGGAAAGTAGTCTGAGAAAGACACTTGAGTTTGACTGTCAGAAGATTATGTGTAATGATTCGTGGATAATGTGAGGCGGAGCTATCACACGCTCATGAACTAAAGTAAGTTTCTAAATGTAATCTTTCTGAAACCTAAGGGATGGTTAAATGAACCAGACACGGTTATTAATTTAATATTTGAATACAACTTCCAAAATGCTTCCCTTCTGCATTTTTCCTACCATCTCTGTCATTAAAAAAAAATGGGTATATTGTAACAAATTAAAACATGCAAATGTTGAAAATCTCCCCAATTAGTACCTACTTCTCGGACGTATCTATTGTTAATCTTTTAACACACGCACACACACACAAACACACACACACACATACACACACGATATGTATACATATGTACATAAACACTCATAAATATGGATAAATACATTCTTCAATAACAAATATGGGATTTTAAAAAATATATTCTTCTGTAACTTGCTTTTAAAAAATATTAATGTATTATGGATAAGTCTCCATCTCATGTTACACAAAGCATGTACATTTGAACCTAATTCTATTTTTTTTCATTTTTCTTAGCAACAGGAATGTTATTTCTTAAAAATGTAACTACATTTGAATGTCAAGGATGTGTAAGTTCATTTTAAAATGCAAGCATCTTTGGAAGCAGTAAGTTTTTCCATGCCAGTATTTTGCCAGGCTTTAGAGAGATTCTAAAACATGACCAGAAAAAGATAAAAATCAACTAGTGTTGGAGCTGCCTGATAGGACTCAAAAACTCTGACAAGCACCAATAAAATTATAGTAGAGCAAATGGAATGACTTAGAGGTAAAGTTAGAATTTTGAAGTGAAATTTAACTTCTTGTTAAGAGGATGGTTGGATATATGTTACTGGATAATTGTGCTTTAAAAGCTAAAGAAATGCCATTGTTATTGTTGTATATTTTGTATATGTTCTGTGCAGGAGACAATTCTTTTGCATTTCTATGTTTCATATATATCACATGATATTAGCATTAAACATTGCAAATATCTATTTACAATTTATCATATGCCAAAGTTATTTTATCATAGCAATAGTAAAATGAAAAAACATCCTATACATTATACTTCACATATATCATGGTTCATTGCACACATTCTTTTATTTAAATATTAATTTAGGATTAAGAACATTAAGAATCCTGACAAATATATGCCTATATTTATTCATATAGCGAAAGACAAAGTGAGAAAAGAAGGAGAAGGAGGAGCAGAAAAATATATCAAAATAATAATATAGTTTATCTCTATGAGGTAGGATTACAAACAGATTTTCCTTTAAATTTTTCTGAGGTCTCTTCAAATTATCTAACATTTATTCATTCATTCAATAATTAGCCTTTGAGCATCAACTATGAGCCAGGGATATATCAGTGATCAAAACAAATAAATATGTGTTACTTATATAACCAGAAAAGGCAATAAACATGATTAAAATTGATAGTATCATTTGCTGAATCCCAAGCAATGTAGACAAATAATGGAGTGAACTAGAGAATTTATTCTGGGTCTAAATAGCTAAATAGCTGTTGTTCCTAGAGAATCATTTAACTTCTCTGCAATGTAAACTTCTACTTCTCTCTTAAAGTTACAGGTTTTTAGATAAAAACTTGATAACTACTCTCCAAGATCTAAGAACAGAGTGGAGAATCTCTGAAGAGAAAAGGCACCACCATCAAGGCAGAGTAAATAAAAGCATTGTAGCCAGGACAGCTCTGAAACTCAGGGACAGCTGTTGGCACACCTTCTGGCTAGCCTGAGCATGGCTGCATCGAATCTGATATGGCATTTTATATGGATTCGGCCTAAAATGACCCAGAATATTAATATCCAGCAGGGGAATGATAGTGGAGGGTGAGGAAGGTAGAGGGGAGCAGAAGGAGGCTACTTCCAACTTTAGTCAACGGGGATCACATTAACTTTAAAAGGTATCTTGGATAAAAGTTGTCAATTCAGAAACACATCTGTCACAGTAAAGAGTACTATACAGGCCCAATTTCAGATGGGTTTTCTGTTTGGGGCAATGATGCACTTTATGGATGGATTCATTCAACTGATTTTTATTGAGTATCTATCATGTGCCAAGCACATTCCAGGTACTGCAGAAGAAATGGTGAGCAAGGCAGACAGATTCCCTGCCCTTTTCCTGGCAAGACACTCACACAACAAAGCAGTCAAATAAATGTATAGTTCAGGTGATGGTAAGTGCTGTGATGACAGAGATAGGGGACGGTGAGAAGGGAAGCCTGTTTTACACAGGGTTGGTTTGGTTAGGAAAGCACTGTTTCAGAAGCTATTTGAACAAAGCTCTGACTGAAGTGAGGGAGCTGGGCATGAGAATATTGTGGGAAAACATTCCAGGCAGAGGGAGAAGAACGCCAAGCAGAGGCTCTGCAGATGGAATGAGGTGGGCAAGCAAAAAGGCCAGTGTCGGGAGAGTAGCCGGTGGTGAGGGGCAGAGGGAGTGGGTGAGTCCCACATTAGGCAGGAGATTGATCACGTTGAGAAACTTCCATCTTGTTGTAAATGTGATGGAAAGACACTGGAAAGTTTAGAACAGGAAAGAATTGTGAACTTCACGTTCCAAAGAGATTACTCTGTCTGCTGTATTGAGACCGGAGAAGTCAAGAATGGAAGCAAGGCATCTAGTTAGAGATGGTTGCATGAGTGGGAAAGAAATGATGTATGGAAAGGTGGAGGTTGCTCCCTGTAAAAGGAGAGGAATGATGGTCCTGGCCAAAGGGGACACTTGCTTGGATTCTGGTCTTTTCACATGTTGTGGTGCTCTGCAAACAGTAGATGTCCAATAAATGCTGATGAACCACCCATGTAAAATGCTGTACCTGTGCTGCTATAGAAAGCTAATCCACTAGATGCACTGAAGTCTTCAATGAAGAACTGAGAAAGGGACATATGCTCTTCAGTATTTAAGGACTTGTTTCCATGTTTCCAGTATAGCATTAGGTCGTCCTCATTGTAGGCATCTAAAACATGAAAAATACCAGTCTTGTAAGTGGAATAAGCTCTTGTACGTTCGATGAGTTCCATAACTATGTCTTATGTGACTCTGTATCCTTAGTGCCTAGTCCAGTGACATGTACATATTAGGTGATACAAATATGTTTGCCAGTGGACTGATCACACACACACTTTCAGGAAGAGGAAAAACAATCTCTAAAAGTTAGACCCTGTTGACTAGTATAATGTGGATCTTGTGCCCACACAATGAATTGAAACTCCCCAGATAGCTGCTCCAACATTTGTGTGCATTCTCTTAGAGCATTATGCCAGGCCTCAGAGTGACACCGTAGCATCTCCTCACTGTCACAGGCCTGACTTCACGCCATTAGTCCCCCTTTGTTTTTAGTTTCCTTGGATGAAATTCCAAAATGGGCTAATCTTACAAGAAATTTTCTGAAGTCAAACCGTGGTGTGGAAAATTTCTAATGGATTTGGGGCGGAGCATCTGTGGAGTAGACATCTACTAAGATTCCCAGCATTTCAGACACATTTTCAAAAGTTGCAGTCAGCTTTTAAGATCTTCCATCAAAAATAGCTGATCAGTAAAAGTGATTGACAGCTCAGATGCCCTGATGGGGCTTTGATTAGGGGGTCTATGTCTACAGTTAGATTTTTCTAGGGAATCCAAGTCTACTTAATGGAGGATAGTGATTCATCTGGGAACATGAATTCCAGAGCTTTCTAAATGTGGAAAGTCTGTGTCAGTCTATATAACAACATTAGCAAGAATAGACATTTTTAGGGAGCTGTTCCTTTACTGTGGAAACTGTAGAATATGCAATTATCAAAATGCTTCTCCCCTGAACCTTCTCCTTTAACAGACAATCTACCATCAACCTTCATAAAAAAAAACAGAAACCAAAACCAAAACCAAAAACAAAAACCCACAACTGTTTTGGTTTTGGATAAATATATCAATATTTTAAAATGCTTGTTAAGAGCATGCTTATTTACATGTAAGTATGTGATGGTGTGTTCAAATGATGTGTACTCACTCCACCAGGAAGTGAGACTTACAGCTTTCCAGTTCAAGAGAACAATTTTGAGTGTCAAGAGGAAACCTGCTGAAATCCATAAAGCACATGGCCGAAACCGTTATCCTATAAAAAGAATGAGAAAAAGAAAACTACAGATCATTTAACCATCTGGCCAAATGAGCATGCGACATTGAAGCTTTCTTACTATTTGCCGGTTCTGTGTGTCTTTCTAGAATAATGCAAAACAGGCAGTATTATCTTGTGTCCAAATAACATTCAAGGAAAAAAACTCAGGAGGACGGATGATTTTCTTAAGACACAGAGTCAATGAGTGAATTCAGCTCTCATACCTGCTTCTGAGTTCACCAATTCCTGATCAGCCCCCTCTGTATTTTCTGGCTGTGATGTCTCTAGAAAAACACTCTTCAAAGTGAGAAGACTTTTAAACAGATTTAAATATTTTTTGCTTTTTGGAAGATGCACACATAAATAGTCTGTAGTAACAAAGGGTTGGAATGGTGGCAATAAAAACCTATAGTTAAAGGTTTCCTTCACAAAGCAAGTTTACCTGAGGATATTCTTTTTCCAGTAGTGAGTGAAAAGCCTGGAGCATTCTTAGTTATAGATCCATGTGCACAATGCATAATTCAGGTAGAATTAAGCCAAAAGGCTTGCATACTGATGAGAATTGTTTTTTCAAATGTTATATCCTCCTAGATTTTCCTGGCTTCAGGCAGAGGCTGCTTTACTATGACCTTGCCTCAGAGTAGAAACTTTGGTACCCACAATAGCAGATCAGAGGTTCATAAAAGGCCCCTGAGCAGGTTTGCAAAACACAAAGGCAACAGATGCTCCTACCTATGGTGCCCTTGAGTTAATTAGAGGAGTAGGGACATTTTATCTTCTGTGGCTTAATTCTACTGTCAATAGTCATACAACAAAACATCAAGCCAAGGATTACTTTGTGCCACAAAACATATTCGTTTTGGTGTATTCCTAGTACTTTAAACCTAGAAGGGACCCTCTGAGGTGTTTCAGTCCACTTCCTTCATAGTACATGTGAGTGACTTAATGACCAAGGAGACTAGGTGGCTAGGTAGTGTCAGAACCAAGCCGGAACCAGGGGATCTGGCTCTGGGCTTGGATTGGCTCTACTGTTGGCTGGAAGAGCTGTGCTGACAACAATTTTGAGTTCCTCCTGTGTTAGAGGATCTCCAAGACCACTCTCAGGGTCAGTGATTCACTAGAATGACTCGCAGAACCCAGCAAAGCTGCTGTAATCTTGGTTACCTATATTATAATGAAAGGACACAGATGAAAACTGACAGTAGAAAGGAGCATAGGGCAGGGTCCAGGAGAGATCAGGAACATATTTCCAGTTGTCCTCTCCTAATGGAGTTATGTGGTTGGTGCTTAATTCTCTCAGCAATGATATGTGACAACACCCTGGGGACATTACCAACTAAGGAAGCTCACCCAAGCCTTGGTATCTACACTTTCAACTGAGAGTAGCCACATAGTAATGACTGACCACTCACATGACTGACCTTAGTCTCCAGCCCCTCCAGAGGTCAAGCTGATATCCAGTGGCTCAAAGGCTCCACTGTAAATCACATTGTTAGCAGAAACTATCTGGCTCGGCCCCCAGCCCCCAGGTAAACAAACATATTCTTATCAATTAGGATATTCCACGGGGTTAGAGGTTACCCTGCAAGAGCCTGGCAAGGGCCAAATATTTCCTGGAATGTGCAGGGTAAGAAAAATTCACTGAGTTAATTATTTACTGGACCTTCCCCCACCAAAATTAATTTAAAACAATTGATTCTTTGTCCAGATAGTACCCTTCTGCTCCTGATTCCTACTGAGGCTTGACTCCAGTACGTATGAGTCCTATGCTACTCCTGATTTAAAAGTCCTATTGAGGCCAGGCACGATGGCTCACACCTATCACACTAACCCCAGTGGTTTGGGAGGCCGAGGCAGGTAGATCATTTGAGGTCAAGAGTTCAAGGCCAGCCTGGCAAACATGGTAAAACCCTGTCTCTACTAAAAATACAAAAATTAGCTGGGCATGGTGGCGGGCACCTGTAATCCCAGCTACTCAGGAGGCTGAGGCAGGAGAATCACTTGAACCCAGAAGGCAGAAGCTGCAGTAAGCTGAGATCGCGCCACTGCACCCCAGCCTGGGTGACACAGTGAGGTCCTGCTCCTCTCCCCACCCCCACCAAGAAAAACCCATTGAAAGTGATATTTTCCTTTAATTGCATTTTTAAAAACATTGACAGCGCTTATAAAATGCCTGGCACCAGCTCTGTGCTGAAGTGGGTAAGGTATTTTTAATGAGTAAAAATAATCTGAGTTTCCTACTGCTGCTGTAATAAATTACTACAAATTTGGTGGTTTAATACAACAGAAATTTATTCTCTCACAGATTTGGAGGCCAGAACTCTGAAATCAGTATCATGGGGCTGAAATCAAAGTGTCATAAAGGACCTTCTCTCTTAGTAGTTCTAGGGGGAAAATCCATGTGTCCTGTAGCTTCTGGTGGCTGCCAACATTCCTTGGCTTATGATCACATTGCCTCCTCTTCTTTTGTATGCATTAAAGTTTCCTCTACCTTTCTATTATAAGGATACTTATGATTGCATTTTAGTCCCAACCAGATGATCCAGATAATTTCTTCCCTATTTCAAGATCCTTAACTTAATCATGTCTGCAAGGATTCTTCTTTTTTTTTTTTTTTTTTTTTTTTTGGTCATACACGATAAGCTTCACAGGTTCCAGGAATTAGGACTTGGATATCTTTTGGGGTATCATTTTTTCACCCTACTTTAGAATTTTTCTAAGGTTTGTAGGACATTAAAAAAGCTGAGTTGCTTGGGTTTACCAAACATTTTTAGAATTATCCATGATAAGCCACTCAATATGCACAGGACTCATTTGACTAAAGGAAAATATGGAACATTAGAAAGGGAGAGCTGTTACAGCAAAGTGTTGGAACGTACATTTTAAATTAAAAGAAAAGAAAAAGAAAGCAAATTGGTGTTAGCTTGAATGGCAGCTATAGCTTCCCATGAAAAAATGAAGGAGACAATTAAGAAAAGTTATTTAGCTAATCCAAGGTTCCAAAACTGCTTGGTGGGGTGCAGGGGCGGGGTGGAGCTGGTGAGGAGGAAAACAGGCTTGTTTACCTATAATATTGTGTGCCAGATTTTAGGAGCTCCATAATTCAGCTCCACTCTATCTGTCTAACCAACATGTACCCAGACTGGGTATAGTTAGAATAGCAAATCATTTTTAAAAATCAGGATGTTAGAACCAGGGGAAAATCACATCTTATGCTTGTGCCCCAATCTCCAGCAGCATTAAACAGACAGCAACATTGTGAGTTTCATCTGAAATGAGCGTCATCAGCTTTGGTGCAGACGGCTGCAGTACAAGGAAGCCAAAGGCGATAGGCAGCTCTCCTTACCTGAGACTTAGGAGGACGTTTCCATCAGGGTGTACGCGCAGCATGATATTCTCCATAGTTGTATCATGGATGAAGGATCTTTTAGAGTGGACAAAAAAGATATCAGGCACCCAGATCTTTCTGATCAATCTATGATCAAATGTCATGCTTTTGTTTGCTGTGCTAGGAAAGGAGAGCCTCTCGTCTTTCCAGTAATGCCTGAGATAAAAAGTCATTGTAAAGTCCTAGACAGAGAGAAAAAGAGACCAATCAAAGCCAGTAGGAATATGGTTCAGGATGAGCACTCAACACTGTCAGTCCCAGGACTCATTCCCATGGCGTTAATGACTTTTAAATGAATGGCTAATATTGTAGTTTCAGGTTGAAGCTAAGAAGGTTGTGCTTTGAACTTCTCCTTCACATGAAGTCTAGTGAATGTTGAGAATTTCTGGGAGTTATAACAGAATATTCAAGTTGGGAAAGGGGAACCAGGTTATAAATGGGAAGCATTTCTGTGTAAGCATTCTGGTAAATAACCTAAAGAGATTTCAGAAGAAAGGAACCTGAAACTTTACTATTTTATTGTCCATTATTTTATTGTGATTTCCTTTTTCATTCTAAACAAATCACTTTTAAAATTGATTTTGTATTGATACTCATGTTATTTTTGTTAAAGAAGTTTTCCCAAATCGAATAAACTATAATCCCACAAAAACATGGATACAATGTTTATTAGAGCTATTCGTGTAAAGCAAGTTGTCAGAAGTCCTGGGACAGAGACAGAATTGTCCTCAGCTTGAGAGACAGAAAGCATATTGTGAAATGGTAGTTCTCAAAGTTTAGTGTGCAGAGATTAACTTTTGAAGTTTGTTGAAATGGCACATTTCCCAGAAGCTAGTTCCCAGAGATTCTGATTCAGTATAGCTCAGGGATTTAATTGTTAATTGTAAGAATGTATTGTTGAGAGGAAAAAACTGTACTAGCATTATATTAGAAGAAAATTTATTTCATTAATAATTTGAGTTTTGTTTGGCTCTCAGATGTTCCAAATATTTGGTTGTTTGAATAGAAACTCCCCTAGCTTCATCCAAATTATTGGCTGTTGGACAACCACAATTTCTTACTTCTTACTATTTTGCAATTGCTTACTTCTTACTATTTCACAATTGCTTACTTCTATCTTTTTTTTCCAACGATAATCAAATTTTTCTTGAACTAGTGCATATCATAGAACTTTGGCATTTATTATACAAACAAAGGATACATTTCAGTAAACTCTGAATGAGTCACCAATTAATTATGAGCTAGTTTGTCCTAGGTTCAGAATAGAGCTATATTGATTTATGGCTCTGGATTAATCAAGGAACATTAGCCATGTCTAATTTTGAATTAGGGTGAGGGCAAGTAAACCGAATGGTTCTTTCATTAACATAATACAAGGAATTGTGTGGGTTACTGCACAGAGTGCCTTAATAAGCATATATTTAGAATTAGATGCTCTGTCTGATCTGAAGGTCACTAGGCAAACATTGAGTTTATGCAGTGGAATAGCAGATGTTGGTGCATGTCTGTGATACACCAAGTCACCACACACTGGCCCTATCATCAGGAGCAGGCCAAACAGCATTCTGGGAGGCAGGTGAGACAAAACTTAAATGGATCGAAAGTGAAGTTAGGGTGGACAAGAGAGTAGAAAGATGATAAATGAGAAGCAAAAACAAATAAACAAAGCAACAAAGACAAAAAAACAACACTAGTGGGAGAGGGCGAATCACTGACAATTAGAAAGCATTTTCAAACGGGGCATGTGAACCCAGTTTGATCTGATACGGACTAGCACAGCTAACCTTATTCGGGGGTAAAGATGATGTCCAGTTCTGGGTGCTGCTGGTTAGAAACAATAAGGATTTTAGATGCAAACTGCGTCATTCAGAAATGATTTGGATAGGCTGGGCGCGGGGGCTCAAGCCTGTAATCCCAGCACTTTGGGAGGCCGAGACAGGCGGATCACGAGGTCAGGAGATCGAGACCATCCTGGCTAACACGGTGAAACCCCGTCTCTACTAAAAAATACAACAAACCAGCCGGGCGAGGTGGTGGGCGCCTGTAGTCCCAGGCTACTCTGGAGGGTGAAGCAGGAGAATGGCGTGAACCCGGGAGGTGGAGCTTGCAGTGAGCCGAGATCTGGCCACTGCACTCCAGCCTGGGCGACAGAGCGAGACTCCATCTCAAAAAAAAGAAAAAGAAAAAGAAAAAAAAAAGAAATGACTTGGATAATATGCCAGGAGAGGGGAAATAAAAGGTTGATCTCAGAGCACAACAGGCTTGAGGAAATATCAGTAAAAGAGCTGCCTTTGGGTAGGAAAGCGGCAAAATCTTCTAAAACAATCTTTTTGAGTAGCAAGTCCTCTTAGTGCTGTTCCCTTTTGGAGGGGAATGGCAAATGAATCTTTAAGGCTTACATTGAACTGAAATAAATATTGAATTAGATAATGATAAAGATGAGGCAAACCATTAGCTGAAGAGTTTACAGACTGAAACAAGGTGTAATGGGTCATAGAAGATTTTGTTTAGACTTTTCTAGAATTTTTATGTGTCCTGAACTTTTCCTTTAGTTATTTGGAGGAATCACTATACATAAAAATATGGATTAAGGATATAGATGAAAGATTATTTGATTTTAGTGATTGATATTTTCTAGGTCTCTCCATTAACAGCTGTTTGTTCACTTTCTGTCTCTTTTTATCTTTAATTGCGGTATTTGCATTATTACAAAAATAATACATAGAATCTAAATTTTAAAATGTAACACTCTGAAAATCACTATATATGCTAGAGTTTATGTATCAACAATACTTACTCTAAAGTATATATAAAAGCAACTTTTGAAAGTTTTATAAGAACGTGCATATAAAATATTCCAGAAAATGGAATGAAATTCAAGGATTCATGTACATAAAAATGGCCATCAAATGAGTAGATTGGATAAACAACAAAGTAAATCTTTTCAGATGGAAAATGGCGTTTGAAAAGAAAATAATTTAACTTTTCCCAATTCATGGAAGAGGTACTCTTTGGTTTGGTTTTATTAAAAAACAAACAGAAAACCAGACTGCCATGTTTAAAGTAGAAAATAAAGGACGATAAGCATCTGGATAAGAGCTGTGATCTCAAATGACTCCAAGGACCAGGTGGGCAAGTTTAATGAAAGAAGCAGGCTGACTCTAGAGCAAAGCAAGGCACGGGCTCCAGGACAAACTGGAGGGCACAGGCCCCATCTGAAGGCATTCAAACTTCTTCTTCTTCTTTTTTTTTTTTTTTTTTTTTTTGAGACAGAGTCTCACTCTGTCACCCAGGATTAAGTGCAGTGGTATGAACTTGGTTCACTACAACCTCCACCTCCCAGGTTCAAGTTACTTCCCTGTCTCAACCTACTGAGTAGCTAGTTCTACAGGCATGTGCCACCACACCCAGCTGAGGTTTTTGTGTTTTCGGTAGAAACAGGGTTTCATTATGTTGGCCATGCTGGTCTCGAACTCCTGACCTCAAATGATCTCCCCACTTCGGCCTCCCAAAGTGCTGGGATTATAGGCATGAGCCACTGCTCCTGGCCCAAACATTAAATTGTTTAGTACTTTGAGTAGAATGGAGAAAAATACTAAAATTCAAACCAAATACAAAATTGAAACCAAACCAAAACATATTCATAAGCTGCATCTTACTAGTAGGTACCAGTTAGGGCCTTTGTCATTAACACCTGAAGGTGGCATAGCATTGACAGAAAACGAAAAAGATCACGTGATAGAGTCTGGATGTTTGTTCCCTCCAAATATCGTGTTGAAATGTGATATCCAGTGTTGGAGGTGGGGCTTGATGGGAGGTGTATTAGTCCATTTTCACACTGCTATAAAGAACTACCTGAGACTGGGTAATTTATAAAGAAAAGAGGTTTAATTGACTCACAGTTCTTCATGGCTGGGGAGGCCTCAGGAAACTTACAATCATGGCAGAAGGCAATGGGGAAGAAAACATCTTCTTCACAAGGCAGCAGAAGAGAGAGAGACAGCATGTGCAGGGGAAACTGCCACTTTCAAACCATCAGGTCTCACGAGAACTCTCTCACTATCACAAGAACAGCATAGGGGAAACTGCGCCCATGATCCAATCACCTCCCATGAGGTCCGTCCCTCAACATGTCAAGATGAGATTTGGGTAGGGACAGAGAGCCAAACCATATCAGGAGGTATTTAGGTCTTGAGTGCAGATCTTTCAGGAATAGCTTGGAGCCATCTTGTTAGTAATGAATGAGTTCTCAAGTATTTCCCATGACAGTCTTCTCCCTTCCTCACCCCTGCTACCCGGAGCTGGTTGTTGAAAGACCCTAGTACCTCCCCCGACCCCCCATTCCTCCTTCTTATGCCATGTGATGCCTGCTGCCGTTCACCTTCCACCATGAGTGGAAGCTTCCTGAGGCCCTCACCAGGAGCAGATGGCAGTGTCATGCTTCTTGTACAACCTGCAAAATCATGAGCCAAGAAACCTCTTTTCTTTATAAACTGCCCAGCCTCAGGTATTCCTTTATTGTAACACAAACAGACTAAGACAGCAAGGAAACAGCCATTGAAAATTTGAAGCTATAAAGGCACTCTTTCTTTGGGATAGAAAAACAAACTAAAGAGGGCTCAACCAAACTCTGAAACTACATGAACAAATGAACAGAACAAGAATGGGTAAAAAGGAAATATATCTGAAAACAAATATGTAGGTGTTTGTATGTATAAGCTAGCAATGGTATTAACTATTCTTTCTTAGAGCAAAACAACTTGAAAAACCTAAAATCACTAAAATAAAAAATGTCTCTGGTAATTATGTAAACAAGGAAGGTGGTCCTAAATTGGGAATAGAGAAAATAAAATGGAAAATTACGGTTGATAGTATTAAAACATAAAAATAGCTAAAGTGGTTAAGGGATGGGAAGAAGAAACAAAAAAGCAATGCATGCAAAATGTCATAAAAGACAGAAAAAGGCTAACAGGAAGGTTGAAGATAAGGGGTCAGTTTCAAGTTTTATGGATATTGAGTGAATAATACTCTAGGAAAATACAGATGTTTCATTGCAAAATTAAATAATGGCAATTTCTTTTAGATCTCTAGAAAAATACAAGGGAATAGACAAAATTCGAATTAAATTTTTAGTCCCATGAATTTTAAAAAAGTATTTGTCCCTCTGCTACTGGTTGTCTACAGGTAAGCAAAATTAATATCATTTGACATATCTGAAAGCAGTCCATCAATGCTGGTTCAACTGTTTATTATTTTATGGGCAAAGACTCATGATTTGGATTTCATATTGCACATATAGTATAGTCATCCTTCTGTTTATACAATTGTTCCCAGTTCTTGCTACATAGGTAAATATATCTCGATGTTCTACAGTATTCCACCACTAGAAAACCATTAGAAGGAAAATAGAAAAGTAGAAAGGGAATGAGAATTGTAATCAACGATAGAATGAAGTAGACAGAAGCGAGCAGAGCAATTATGACCTTATTATTAGGCAAAGTAGGAGACATAAATAACATACATAGTTAAAATGACTTATTAAAACACTAGTGATTTTGACACTGCCGAGTTTCTGTCTTTTCAGAAAAAGAACAATATCCCGTGAAGAAACTTACCATGTTAGTCTCTGAAATGCTGTCAATGCTTTCAACATGGACGTCTATACCTACTGGCACTGGGGACCCTTCAGAAAGAAGAATGAGTAAAATGCTGAGAAATGCATTATAATCATTGAAAACCATTCCAAACAGAGAGATTAAGGCTCTTGGACAACAACTGAACTACTTTTAAAGTTTTTTAAAACAACAAATTTCTCCATTATTTATTGAATCAGTTATTATACACTCAATTATTATAATAAAGGCACATGTGTAAATAAATGGTATTCCAAAAATCATTACTCATTTGCTTGAGATCATGTCAATATTTTCCTTCTATAGTATAAAGTGGTGTCTCCAGTTTTTTTTTTTTTGTTTGTTTTTTAATTTTATTCTTTTTACCTACTAGTGATTTAAAAAGGAAAACCGTTTTTGAAAACATGTCTTACGAGTATGTAGAATTATGTAGTCCATATGATGATGATGGTCATATCTCATAGTCAGGGAGTGGCATAGAATCCCTGACACGGGCCATGTTGGAACCTTTTCTCTGCTGTCAAAAATATCAGCCTTTTCCACTTGTGCTGTGGTTGGTGGAGTAGAGGAACACAGAGGAAATTTCATAGAGATTGAAAGTACAGTACCACACAGGGACACCACAGATCAGATTCAGAAGTGTCCCTTTGCAGGTCAGCAGCAACCACAGGCTGCATTTGGGAAGGAGCAAATATCCTTAGAAATCCATTTAATGAGTTAATACTGAGAGTCAGAATTGGAGCACTTTCAGACAAAGCACTGCTGACACTCGTACAGTTGAGTTGCCCAGAATCAGGTCCACGGGCCCAGAAAACCTGAATGATAACCCAAGAGAATTCAGACTAGACTGACATTTCCTAGTTACACCTAACAAATTACACCACTTCCAGCGTGAGGTGACATTGATGTTAATAACACCAACATTTAGTTTTGCAATGGAAATTTTATGTATATATGTGTTAAAATAATTTATATATTTATATATGTAGTCTTTCATATGTTCTCTTTCCACATAAGCCATTCTCAATTAAACTTTATTGTCTATATAGTCCTGAGTTTCAAAAAATGCTTTCACTTATGGTTGAGAAAATATAAATCCTGCCTAAATGGATCCAAGCTCGTTGTATTAATCAAGATTCAAAGATTTAGGCCAGGCATGGTGGCTCCTGCCTGTTATCCCAGCACTTTGGCAGGCCAAGGTGGGCAGATCACTTGAGGTCACGAGTTTGAGACCAGCCTGACCAACATGGTGAAACCCCATTTCCACTAAAAATACAAAAATTAGCCTGGTGTGGTGGTGTGTGCCTGTAATCCCAGCTCCTCGGAAGGCTGAAGCACAAGAATTGCTTGAATGTAGGAGGCAGAGGCTGCAGTGAGCCAAGATGGTGCCACTGCACTCCAGTCTGGGTGACAGAGCTAGACTCCCTCTCAAAAAAAGAATAAAAATAAAAATAAAAAAGAAAGGAAAACAAAAGAAAAGAAGATAAAAGAAACAAAGAAAGATTTAGAGGAGTCAAGCCTGAAAAGCTTCCCTAATGAGGCTGAGGCTATGTAATGCCTGGATGTGCTACGTGGAACAGGTATGCCTATAATTTGACAGCCCTTTACATGCATAACACTATAGAAACCCAAGGTATGTCTTGCCAGTCCCTGTATCTTTTCTGTGACTCTTCCAGGAATTAACTGATGTCACTTTCACTTTATTAACAAATTTCCTCTTTTGGATCCTCAAGTCCGTGCCCTCGGTATCATTTTTTTATTTTGAAGGTTTTCAGTTGGCCAGGCATAGGGATGACATGCAAATATATTCCTGCTTCAGGCTTCTGGAATACCTCAGTTGCATCTTAACTTCCATCTTCTTCCTGATATATTGGATCAATTACTATATATCCTATAACACTAATTATGATGATTTTTTTTTTTTTTTTTTTTTTTTTTTTTTTTTGAGACAGAGTTTCACTCTGTTGCCCAGGCTGGAGTGCAGTGGCATGATCTTAGCTCACTGCGACCTCTGCCTCCTGGGTTCAAGCGATTCTTGTGCCTCAGCCTCCCAAGTAGCTGGGATTAAAAGCATATGCCACCACACCCAACTAATTTTGTATTTTTAGAAGAGATGGGGTTTCACCATGTTGACTAGGCTAGTCTCAAACTCCTGCCCTCAAGTGATTTGCCCGCCTCAGCCTCCCAAAGTGCTGGGATTACAGGCATGACCCGCTGCGCCTGGCCAAATTATGACAATTCTTACATGGTGTTTAATGGTAATTTTGATTAAGCATTAACTTGGGAACATCTCACTATTATTCCTTCATAGGGTTCTGCTCTGGTGCTTTTTTATGTCTATGTGCCTTTTTTCTCGAATTAGTAGAATAATCAAAATAACAATTCATGAAAATATCGTTGCCATGGCTCCACCTGGTATTTTAGATTGACTAAATCTTCCCAATAATTCCAAAACTCCAAGGGAAGAAAAAATTTGGAAAGGTCTTGGAGGAGTGGCAGAATGTCCCAAATGAAGTTCTAGCATTAAAGTCACTCAGGCTAGAGTTTGAAACCAGCTCCACGATTGTTATGTGAATGAGAGTAAATAATGTCTCCAAGCTTAGTTTACCTGATTTATAAAATTTGTCTAGTAATACTCACCGTGGAGACTCATTTGAGGATTAGACATAATACAGTTACCGAACTTAGTTGGTAGTCAACAAATGGCATATCATAAATGTTATCACTACTGCAATTAAGCAAAAATGTAAACCTGCCCCTTAGGAATGCAAGCCGCTACTCCCAATCCTACACACATTTAGATAATGAATCCAATGTTCACTAAAAAAAGAAAAAAAGAAAAAGATACAGTGCTTCTCATCACTTTTTTTTTTTTTAAGCCAGAGAGCAACTTGCAGTCAGTACCTCATGATTTATAAATAGATCCTAGTTGCTGACAACTGTCTCTACAAGCCTGGGGACAGTCATAAAACTGTCCTCCAAAGACCTACTCATGCCACTGCTGCCCAAGCACTGGAGCCTAAGGGTTGTTTGCAGGCTGATCTGAGATCGGGGTTAAAACATGGCTTGTCTGTTAGGAATGGGTTTCTGGAAATAACTTCAATTTCTTCCTTCAGTCCTCCAGATTTATAGTGGTTCTGGTGGGGATGAGCTCTTCCGTTTGCAAGGAAAATGTATGCTCTTGGGTGCTGTCTGGCCTCATTTCTTTCTCTTTTTTTTTTAGATGGAGTCTCACTCAGGCTGGAGTGCAGTGGCGCAGTCTCAACTCATGGCAACCTCTGCCTCCTGGGTTCAAGCAATTCTCTGGCCTCAGCCTCCCGAAGACCTGGGATTACAGGCATGTGCCATCACCCCTGGCTAGCTTTTTGTATTTTTAGTGGAGACGGGATTTCACCATGTTAGTCAGGCTGGTCTCGAACTCCTGACCACAACTGATCCACCCACTTCAGCCTTCCAAAGTGCTGGGATTATAGGTGTGAGCCACTGCGCCAGGATGTCACTTCTGCCTCGTTTGAGCTCCATGTCGCACTGCACCTTACTCACGGGTTTGAGGAACTGTATTATGCTCTAGCATTCTTGAGGACAGAGTAGAGAGTGAGCAGCATGTAAAGCCGAGACGCAGAATCAGAGTTTGGGAGCCAGATAAAAGCTCCAAAGATCATTCTTTTTACAAAGAAGGAGCTGAGTCAGAGATAGAAGGTGGCAATAAGCATATGGATTAAAATCCGTGGAATTTGTAGCCATATAAACCTGAGGTAGTGCCAAACTTTTGTAAATACCTCAACTCCTCATGTAATCTGTAAAACAGAACCAAATATATGGTACCTACTTTATAGGGTTGCTGTGATTACGTGAAAGAAAGCTTGTCAAGTCCTTAGCCTAACTCCATTCAGATGTATCAAAACCAACTTCTTCATTGTCTATTGGCTCAGTAATAAATGTAACAGTGTAAATAATTTTTAGGTACTTTGATTAATTCAGTACCTAAAGCATTTAAAATATAGTGAAAATTAAATACATATTAACCATTATGATGACGGTTCACTAACTAGGTAGTAGTACACACATTTATAATCCTTTCTGTGTATGGAAAGATATAGCATCTATTTGGTTTTTATGCAGGCTGGAATAATGAAGGCTAAATAAAAGTTATACATCTGACTTATATAATGCATTTAAAGTTCATTATATAATATATCATCTAATCTTTTAATTATAGCTGCTTTGTGAGCTAGAGAGAACTGATTTTAGCTCCACTTGACACGAAGGAGTGCATACTCAGAGAGGTTACAACACTTGCCTGAAACCCAAAGTTAGTTAATGATTGGAAAGTAGCCAGATCCTTCGGACTCAGTGTAGTCCTCTCCTTTGACAAGCAAAGACTGTGCAAGCAGCTTTTATAACTTTAGCTTTTGTCTTGACTCTGTAGCCAGTATCTACATACTGAAATGATTTCACTTTGAAGAAACAAAGAAATTATCATCTATAAAACTAAAACAAAAAGCCCTTAGTTATGGGAGATGTAAAAGGTAGGGAAAACATAAATAAAGAAAATGAGCTGCAATTTATAACCCAAGTTAAACAAAAAGCTCCCTTAAATTTATATCCTCCTGTTTCCACATAATGAGTCAATTAATCTTCTAATGCTTTATAAAAGTAAAAAACACTGCAGTAGCAGCTGGTTTTAATGTTAAAGCTAATTAGGAAAACACATTAAGGCAAGAGAAGTGCTGAAGTTACATTTAGCTCAAGAGGGAAGAACTATGTGCGTGTGTTTGTGTTGCGGACAAGCATAAAGAAAGAAGATAAATTAAAGCTTGTCTTTGATATCCTGCAGTCTGATTTCCCCAAGGAAGGCAGCCGTGAGAACAGAGAAATGGGTCACTGGTGTAAGTAGCTGCTCTGACCAAGACAGGCAAGAGAAGGTTAAGGAGTGTATTTCACAGAGCTACCAGACTGACACTTCTGACTGAATTTATGGATTTTTCTGCTTAAACTGATAAAACACACAAGTCATTTGGACACCATTTTGCCCCAGTCTATGATTGTCAGAAAAATTTCTTAATCATGGGATGATTTGCACCTGCCACTAAGCAGCACCTTTCAATTGCATTTTTAATGACTCCACAAAGTTGCCTTGGGAAAGAAAGTATTTTTTAAAAAATGCGTTTTCGTTTAAAAAAATATTAAAATGTATCTCTAACAGATCAAGCAGAGTCGAAATTTCAGGTCAATTTCATGTTTTTCTGGGGGGTGAGGACGAGGTAGGGATGGAGAATGAAGGCATACATATTTTAAAATAAAAGAGGAGAGTTGGCTCTTCGTCACCTACAGGAGTGCTTCTCAAACTGTAAGATTTAGGGGAATCACTGCAGATTTTTATTTAAAATCCTGGGTTGGGACCCGTGCATCTGCATTTCTAACTCCCAGGTGATTCTGCAGCTGGTCCACGGACCACTTTGAGTGTCAAAGCCTCTGTAGACCGCTTGGTTCAAGGTCTGCATTCAAGGATAGTAATTTTTCTCTCAATCTTTCTTCCTTTCCACGGCCTCAAATAATCTCCATAAAAACTCTTTCCTCTAGCATAGGAGCGAATTTAATTGAGGAATCTAACCTGACTGGAATTAGGGCAGGTTTTTGAATTTGTGTTGAAAAGAGCACATCAGGTAGAGAGCTTCCAACTGTGGCTCTAGAGAGGCCAGTTTCAAGCCATTCCTGTGTGACTGGTGTCCCCTGGTGGCCGAAAACCCACGGCCAGGCAAATTTATCGACTGAAGATTCTGCTTGTTATGTGGTGGAAGGGGAAATATTTTAAAGAGCTTTTGTAAAATTACAGAGACCAAGGTACAGAATATTTGCGTAGTAGTTGTAGAGCCTATTATATAAACTTTGGAAAAATTTGATTGGAGAAAAACAGTCTATTGAGAACGGTCGTAAGGAAGATACATAAGAGAAGTAGTGAAGTAAAAAAGTCTCAGAAGAAAAAAAAGACATATTTCTAAACTTGCTTAATCTCAAGCCTTCTTAAATCTTAAATTATGATTCAATAAGTGTGAAAAATGCTCTGCAAAACAAAAAATTCAACTCACCATGATTTCTTCTGATGCTGATCACCTAATACAGTGGCTCTCAAATTGTGATTCTCAGACCAGCAGCATCACCTAAGAATTTGCTAGAAACGCAAATCGTTGGCCCCACCCAGATCTAGTGCGTCAGAGACTGCGCGGGTGGAACCCAGTAAGCTGTGCCTTCAGAACCCCCAGGTGATTCTGATACTTTCTAAAGTTTGAGTCACAAATGTGATGAAATCAAGTTCAGACCTTTAGAACTGGCCAGCACAATGGCTCACACCTGTAATCCCAGCGCTCTGGGAGACCGAGACAGGTGGATTGCCTGAAGTCAGGAGTTCGAGACCAACCTGACCAACATGGTGAAACCCTGTCTCTACTAAAACATGCAAAAATTAGGTTGGCCTGGTGGCACGTGCCTGTAATCCCAGCTACTCCAGGCTGGAGAATCACTTGAACCCAGGAGGTGGAGATTGCAATGAGCCAAGATTGCGCCACTGCACTCTAGCACTCCAGCCTGGGTGACAGGTGAGACTCTGTCTCAAAAAAAAAAAAAAAAAACAACAACAAAAAAAACAAAAACAAAAACCAAAACACACAGTACTGGAATCAAAAGGATTTCAGGAAATTGATAAAACAACCAACCACCCCCTAAAAAAACCCAATCTTAAACATAAGAATATTTAACATACGTTTTTGTTTTGCCTGTTAACAAGTTAGCTCTCTGCAGTACCTACATGCCTATTGAGCTTTCCCTGGTCATAACCACATCATGAGAAGAGTATCTCCCGCCCTGAACACTTGCGGTATTCATTATTCATCAGAAGGATGTATCTGTTCTACTGCCAGAGGATCTTGCTTCTAACCCTCATCCATAGTTCCCTCATCTCCACATCCCTAGGATTCTCAAAAATTGTCAGTTCAGGAATTGTGGAAGTGGAAGGCTCCGTCAATGAAAGAAGAATCAGGATGGATTTAGCTGTAAGTCAGAGAGTTTAACCTGATGGTTTCCCCATACCCTGTGTATTGTTGGAAAACTTGGTACCCTCAGTGATGCAACTATGTGTACACTAAGCAGTCTAAGGAGAAGAAAGTCTTTGTTCCAATTATGTACCTATAATATGAATTTTCATCTTCTTTACCTGCCATTGCAACTCAGCTCTACCACTTTCTGTTTTCATGGCCTTGGGCAAATCTCTTATCCTCTCTAAGACCCAGTTTTCATATTGTGATATTAAGTATCATGATAGTGCCTATTTCATAGGGTCACTGCGAGGATAGAATAAGATAGTACATTAAGGAGTATTCTGACACTGGATCAATCTTAATTGCTAGAAGTGATAAATAATTTTTAAAAGACAATTCAGCAGAGTATGTTCAGAGGGAGCCATGGCATTTGCCATACTAGTTCTTCCCCCAAAGCGAGACATTCTAGCTCATAAGAATATTCAGTAAGATTTTATAAATAACATGTATCCAATTTAAGGGTTTTAGTTAGAAAATAAGTTGGTGTATAGGCAACATATATCCATTCTCTATTTATGGAACACATACTATTCACTATAGTGTGCATAGAAGGAAAATGAGTTTTTTGGTCAATTTAAAATGGATAACTCATCAATTGTTCTCACTAAAGAGACGGTGATTATAAAAGCCTTCTTTTTCTGTTTTAAACCGATGGTCTTTACTTGCATTTTGGTCTTACTTATTTCAAATTTTCACTTCCATTTTGACAGTATGATGGGTTTTGAGATGAGTTTTGAGAGGATAATACTAACCTCCAAATCCAGGTCTCATTGCAAAATCGTTGTCCTCTATATGGAGAAGTTGCTCATATTTCTGAGGCCGCACTTTGGTACTGTCATCTTTCTTCATTCTAGTTTCTTGTTTGCTGTTCCTCCAAAGGGGGGAAAAAAACTTTTGAATACATATGCTTCTGGATATTTTGATTTAGGTTAGCCATCTGTGCTCAACATAGCATGTTCTGAAATACATACATAAAAGCTCATTTTCTCAGTTCATATTAAGCCAAATAGCTGTCAACATTTGTTCTTTATTATATAAGTGTGGAGCAAATAAGGTAAACCAAATTTCAGAGCACCTTAAGTGACAAACTCACTTTGGATTTAATGCACAAACTTGTATTGTTTCTCTGAACATGGTTTTTCGACCTGGAAAATCCCAATGACCTGAGTGGAGATGATCAAAACTCAGATTCATGGATTCCTGTCCCAAATCAACTAAATCAGTCCCTTAGGAAGCAGGGCCTAGTAATCTGCACCCAAACAAGCTACCTAGGTGA
>NC_045435.1:9433348-9434110 GCF_002776525.5 Piliocolobus tephrosceles | reverse complement strand
CGACAGAAAATAAAAAAGACCGCAAGATTGTAAACAGATGAAGGCAGTGTTTTATAAAGACTAAATGAGCAGAAAATACAGGGTACAGGTTGAGAGCACACCGGGCAGAATTCCCACCGGGGGTTCTACAACCTGAGGGATGGCAATATTTACACCTGAAGCCAGGTCAAATTGTGAAGTAGGTGATGTCTGTTTTTACCTACAGTTCTCTAGGGCAAGGGAAAGCAGGCAGTGGCCTCTTGGCCCTAGGTGTCCTGATTGGGAATAAGGCCCTGTCTCTCCCTGTGTCGGTGAGTTTAGGCAGGTTGCTGGACCACCCTGGTTTGTTTTCTGCACTGTGACACCTACTTCTCAGCGATCCTGTGGGTGTGGAGGGGGAATGTCTGTTGTAGCATAGCTCCTTTGTGAGCAACTTGCAGCAGCCTTCAGAGGGAGACCTTGCTCAGCACCTCCTTCCAGAAAAAGGTGGCGGTCATCATCATCATCACCACC
Organism: Piliocolobus tephrosceles; assembly: GCF_002776525.5. NCBI lineage: Eukaryota > Metazoa > Chordata > Mammalia > Primates > Cercopithecidae > Piliocolobus > Piliocolobus tephrosceles. Next base: position 9,433,618 of record NC_045435.1, on the reverse strand, counting down.
ACCACCATCATCATCATCATCACCACCACCATCATCATCACCATCATCATCACCACCACCACCATCATCATCATCATCATCACCACCACCACCATCATCATCATCATTATCACCATCATCATCATCACTGTCATCATCATCACCACCATCGTCATCACCATCACCACCATCGTCATCATCATCACCATCATCATCATCACCACCATCATCACCACCATCGTCGTCATCACCATCATCATCACCATCACATCATCACCACCACCACCATCA
>NC_045435.1:9427701-9433338 GCF_002776525.5 Piliocolobus tephrosceles | reverse complement strand
CATCATCATCACCACCATCATCATCATCACCATCATCATCATCACCATCCTCATCATCATCACCACTATCATCATCACCATCATCATCATCACCATCATCATCATCACCATCCTTATCATCATCACCACCATCATCGTGGGCAGCAGGAGCAATAACACAAGACCCTGAGGGCTCTACTAAGTGAATCCTAGTCATTCTGAATAGCTGATATGCTTTTGTATTAAAACATGTCTTCTTCAGGAAACCGATGTGAATTTTAATATAAGACATGTAGGTGAAATTTCTTACACAATAAAGTGACTTTGATGGGGAGAATTTCAGAAACTGGAGCAGCTGCTAGAAGGAATATATCTTATGGGCACCTGAGATCACCCAGTGTGGTCTTTCAATAGGGAAGTTTCTGGTTGAAACCATCAGAGGTTTATAGATGTATATTTTATCATGGATAGAAATGCGGAAGTTAGGAAAAGGAATCTGTTTTTGGTAGAAGGCAGTGAGTTTTATTTTAAACATGTTAAGCCATTATATCCCATGAATAATTGAACACATACAACTATTTTTTCCAAGGAGTTAGAATTAACTAGAAAAGTTCTTCCAAGGAGCTAGAATGAACAATTTATTAAAAAAATAATAGCAGCTAGCTTGTATTAAATGCCTACTATGTTCAAGGCACCAAGCCAAAGTAAATATTATCTTCATTGGCGTACATCCAAATTATGCTCTATTTGGGCCCTATGCCCAGGGTTTCTGATTCAATAGGTTTGGGGTATGAGAATTTGCATGTATAACAATGTCTCAAGAGATCCACTGGCCTAGAAAATAGTAGACATTTAATAAAAGCTAGCTACTTGTTACTATTTTAAGAAAAATGGAAATGTAACTATGAGTGAAAACTCATGAAAATCTGTAAACCCCTTTGGTAATAATCTTTTAATGACATGTCACTATTGTGTCTGCTCAGAAGCATACTTATCCATGAGATTGAAAAGGATAAATCTTAATTAAGAATCCCAAGAATGCCAAAGGCAAAGCCCACTGTGAAATGCTCTCTTGGCAGCATGCGAAAGCACATGCACCTGTTCTAACTTGAGGGCTTTTCAGGTACACAATGAGATGTTCCATATTTATCTACTTTTGCCTTTTTTTTGTATTTTTTGTATCTTCTATTTCCCAAAAAGGATCTGCTGTTTAAATACTCTTTTAATGAATTTTGAAAATCTATATATTCCCCTCACACATATTTAAATAGACATTTACATTTCTTCATCATAAATTTTGAAATTACTCAAATATTGATGATTTCAAATAAAACATATTGTTCCTTTAAGTGTATCCAATGAATCTAACTACACACATTATGCATTTAAATATACCTGAATAAGCTTTTTAAAAATCAGATATTTTATTGTACTCTTTTTTAAAAAAAATTTCTATCTCCATTTTATTTACTTCGTATAATTTTATCACTCCATCATGTATCTTTTTAAGAAAAATGTGTAAGCAAAGAAATTGACCTTTTTATTTTCTATGACAATTACAAGTGGAATAAAATATAATTTGTATAAATATTGATAATTATTAAAATTAAGAATAAAATTCTATTAAAAGTGCATTTATTAATGAAGTGATGATTCTCTTTCCCCAATTATTCTATGTATCAGCAAATGGGTATTACTCATTGCTGAAATAAAGCTGGGTTTTTGCATTAATTCTATTCTTATTTTTTAATCTTTATAGATGAAAATATTGAGAAAGTTTGTTCATATATGTGGAAGTACATGGAATTTGAAGAAATTTTGTTTCAGTATTCTTTTAACAATGTAACTTAATTATTTAAACTCCTGGCTTATTTTTCAAAACTCACACTGTAGAGTTTATCTTCAACAATTATTTTAATGATTTAGAATCTGACAAATTAATTAGTTCCTCCATCAATTTTGTTAAAAGCAAAAAATAGAGAATTGCTATTAAGAAAAGGATGTCTTCTGTAGCGTCATCCACTATCTCAACTACAATATCTGTAATGATCTCTTTGTACCCAGGAACTTTTTACACACTGGGGCAATACTTGTAGGATTCAGGAAGAGGGAGAGGGATGCCTGTATATTGCCAGGTAGGAAACAGCAATCATTAAACGGAGGTAATAAAGGAGACTGCAGGTGGCGAACAGATCAGTTTTAAGAAAGAGGTCAGAAGGAAGTTAAAGATCCAAAAACTGTTTTAAAACTACTCATGTCTACATGCCCCTCAGATACCTTGCATCTACCCTTAGAGGCATAATACATTGTACCCCAGGAGGATAGGCACCCTGGTTTGAAGGCCTCTGATGCATACACAGGAAGGTTAATAAAATGAAAGATGAAATAAAACCAAGGAGACAGAAGGAAATTTGCTTAATAAAGGATCACTATATAATGCAGCATCAGATTTAGCTCAGTGTTCTAGTCTTATTCTATACACATATCACTTTAAACCCCTTTGTGTCTTCTCCCCTCTCCCTCATTCTAGAAAAAAATGTTTTCAGTTTAGCAGCTACCAAGAAGAAGCTTTTGGATATGTTCTGTCTGAGCAGAGGATCTTCTAGGGGTCTGAGTCCTGATGGGATCAAGCAAAGATATCCCAATTCAAGGGAGAGCCTCTCACCAGCATTCCTCATCTTTGTCCTTTCCCATAAAGTATTATGAAGATTGAGTAGGTGTGAGTCTTGGTAATAGGTGTGTTTTTTCTCTTTCAATTAGGGCTTTTTCCTTCCTGGGTCACACAAAGAAAACATATTTCTATGCTCCCTCTTCTCAGTGTCAGAAACTCTACTGTAATTGTGTGACGAAGAAACTGGAGGTCTGGGACGAGGGAAAGGCTGGATTTTGAGTGGTCTCAGGGGGACTAAGAGGGTCTTTGAAGAGGACATAGTAGCCAAAGGATTAAAAACTATAACTGGTTGAGGAAAAGGAAACACACCTAACTTATTCTGTGGCATTAGAGTTTTATAAGTGGAATGATAAAAAATCATCTGACTTGAGTCACAAACACTCGGTTGGTTGCCTTATAAGACTGCTTTCCCTAGAGCCTGGAGGCCTGTATATTTGATGGATATAGACTAGAATAAAGAACTAGGTCTGACATGAAGAGACTACTTACCCAAGGGATGACAAAATTAATAAGCATATTTAAAAGTATTTAATTGAGGGGGTCAAGAGTATGATGCCAATTGAAGCCATCACTCTCATTTTATACCTATTAAATTAGCAAAAGACAAAAAATAATATTAGTGCCCCATGCTGTGAAGGATATGATGAGGCCAGGTGCAATGGCTCACACCTGTAATCCCAGCACTTTGGGAGGCGAAGGCGGGTGGATCACTTGAGGTCAGGAGTTCTAGGCCAGCCTGGCCAACATGCCAAAACCCCATTTCTACTAAAAATATAAAAATTAGCCAGGTGTGGTGGTGGAAGCCTGTAATTTCAACTACTCAGGAGGCTGAGGCAGGAGAATCACTTGAACCTGGGAGGCAGAGGTTGCAGTGAGCCAAGATCGTGCCACTGCGTTCCAGCTTCAGCCTGGGCGAAAGAGTGAGACTCCGTCTTGGAAAAAAAAAAAGGGGATATGATGAAATGCAAATATTTATATTTTGCAGGTGGGAGTATACATATTGGTAAACTCCCCTAGAAATTCATCTCAAGAACTATAAAGATATTTCATGTGCATTACTCAATTATTCAATTCCAGAAAAATTATAATTTTCTTGGTAAAGGAAAAAATGACATGTGTGAAAACATTTATTGCTGTTTCTTATCTTAGTGGAAACTTGAAAATAAATGCTCAGAAACAAAGGAGACAATTCTTGTCCTTTAATTCAAATCAATAATATGGAGTGATTAAAAATACCATTATGGTGCCTGTGAAGAAATGTGAGAAATGCTGAAGTGAAGAAAATACAAACTGGTTTCTATGCTATGATTTTAAACATGAAAAAATCATGTCGTTTCATGAATAATGATTAGACGTGAACTTGGAAAAACAAAAGCCTTGAGATTCTAGGTATTTTTTTCATTATTTCATTATTCATTTTTTTCATCCATTATTGCTAGTGTTATTTGTATTATAAATTATCTAGACCAAATTGGACTTGCCATTTAGAATCCTTTCCAAATAAGAATCTGGTCAACGCTCTCCACCTTATCACTCCATTCTTCCTGTCATTCTAGAAGCATGGCCTCTTGAAAACATGGACGTTTTTCTCAGTCAAGCTTTATTGTGAACCAGTGCACACTGAAGCTCAGTTAACTGTTCCAAATAATGTAAGCAACATTTTAAAAACCTTTTGTAGGGTTATTGTTTTTCTTTAGAAAAATACAAAATGAACCAAAAGTGTTCTATTAGGCTACATACATGGATGCAAATTCAAGGAATAAGGTAAAGTAGTGGGAAAATCAGTTGGTCCAATTTTTTCATCATGAAGAAAACCTTCATAATTCTTGATCCAATGTTTATTTCCAGACCCCGGATGTTTTTGAAATGTCTTAGAGAAAATGTGGTACATAAGATGTAGTGAATCTTAAGGCTTTGAGTGAACTCCTAACTTCTGAACTCTGGAAATACATACCTGACTTTATCAATAGCCTGTCTCTTGTAAAAGAAAACATCTAGGCAGATGAACATTTCTGTGGAAAAGCCAGCGAGAGAGAATGCTTCACTTGAAACACTACAGTTCCCACATCTCACTTGGACCTCTGTCAGACCAAAACCTCAGTGAGGAGGCCTCAGTTGCCTCATCTGCGAAATGAGGAAATTAGACTAGATTAGCAGCCAGTCTGCAGACATTTTTTAAAAACAGTCCACATGGTATATTAACTTGGAAAAATTCAGAGAAAAGCCTGGCTTTCTTGCTTCTTTTGAAAAAAATCAGAAAATCTGGCCACATAAGGCTCAAGTTATAACAAGAGAAGGCTGTGGGCACGGTGGCTCATGCCTATAATCCCAGAGCTTTTGGAGGCCAAAGCTGGAGGATCATTTGAGGCCAGGAGTTTGAGTCCAGCCTGGGCAAATAGAGAGACCCAATCTCTACCAAAAACAAACAAACAAACAAACAAACAAAACAAAAAACAACAACAAATAAAACCTTAGCCAGGTGTAGTGGCACATGCCTGTTGTCCCAGCTACTTGGGAGGTTGAGGTGGGAGGACCACTTGAGCACAGGTGTTTGAGGTTATAGCAAACTATGATTGCACCACTGCACTCCAGCCAGGGCAACAGAACAAGACCTTGTTTCAGAAAAAAATAAAAAGTTAAAAATTAAAAAAACAAACAAAAACAAGAGAAGGCTGAACCTGACCAGCCATTTTCCCTCAGGGGAGCATATACCTTGTAGTTGTAGTCTCTGCCACTGTCTTCTGTCTTGCTTGCGGTAGCATTGGATTTGCCATGCTTGAGAACCTACTGGCTTTTACATTAGGTTCGGGGTAATGTTTAACAAGTGATTCTATGAAGAAAAGCCCCAGTTTATAGTGTTTTATTTCCATGGTGTAAATATTTCCACCATGGCTGATTTCAGGCTACCAACAACATGCATGGCAGAGATGTGCCTAGCACATAGGATAGGATAGGATAGGATAGGATAGGATAGGATAGGATAGGAT
>NC_045435.1:9343669-9427691 GCF_002776525.5 Piliocolobus tephrosceles | reverse complement strand
ATAGGATAGGATAGGATAGGATAGGATAGGATAGGATAGGATAGGATAGGATAGGATAGGATAGGATAGGATAAATGGTATAGTATGGTATATTGTTGTATGTCTACCACACTGTTACAATAGACCTAAATAACCTCAAGAGCAACTGATGATAATAAAATGCGGAGAAATCATTAGGAAGTGGTGAGTTTTAAGTATTTGCTACCTTTCTCTTAGAAATTATTTAATTTAATTGCAGGTTTATATAATTTAATTTTTAATAATGTGTGCTTTTAACAGCCAGCTGATAAATTTCCTGAAAACGATTGGCTGTTGCAAGCCAGTTTGAGCAGACTCCAGTACTCTGCTGATTATTTTCAAGGCCAGAGTCAATACGTTGCTCTTATAGTATTTTTAGCCCCCAACCCAGCACTTGCACGTAAATGTCACTCAATATAATTGTTGAAAGAATGAATAAATATTTAATGAGTCTATTTGCTTAATTTTCTTTGCATTATCCGGGAGCAAAATTTCTTCTCTAGGTAAAAGGGGAACATTTTTCACCTACCAAACTTACTTTATTCACACCTCTCCCTACTTTGGTTTTAGGAAACAAAAGGTATCTTTGAATAAATATTTTTTAAAGTCTTTAGATTTCAAAAGAAGGGAATCTCTGGATTAAAAATTGAGGTTGTATTCTGAATGAAAACAACTAAAAGCAAAACATTTAAGAGCCTTGTTGTATAAAAACTGGCCCCAAACAATGCATATACAAATCCCCCTTATAATTTTCAAAGATCATGTCTTCCTTTCATGTTCACTCTATTAGTTCTCTTGCATTATAGAAGAGTGGATTATTAATTAATTAATTCATTACTTAATTATTGGCTGATAATCAGGTTGGATGTTCGGCAAAGAACCTCACAGTATCTATTCACATACTAAGGTAGGAAGATTCCTGGGCCCCTTACTCTAAAAAATGACTGCATACAGTAATTACTGTATTTTGGTCTAACGCCCTAAAATCTGCATGACAAAGTGCTTGAGTGACAGCTCAGAAATTGGCTGGCTGTATTACCTGCTCACTCAGGGGAAATGCCTGGGTTTCATTCTAAGTGGCTACTTCTGGACCAGGTGATGGTTTATGCAATCTCCAGTGCCCTAGAGGGTTTTTCTTTGAAGAACAAAAGAAGCAGATATAAATTTTAATGAATCCCATTCTGGCTTGTGACTCAAAGGAGCACTTCATTTAGGATATAGAGAAGTGACAACAAATATGATTGGCCCCTCATGGCCGAAATCCTGGCGTTTCCTATGCGGGAAGTCTGCTTTTGTGTAGGCTCTAAAATTCTTCTTTCCTTTATATAGGATCTAAAAATGAGGCATTTAACATCAGAAAAATTTCTACCTCACCACAAAGAACCAATGTTCTTCTCTTGTTCTTTAAATGTCACCTAAAAAATACACATGGTAGATTTTTTCTGTAGCAACTCTGCCACTAATAGTGGGCTGGTGTGATGAATTAGCTACTATAATCATCTCTCCTCCTCATCTAAACATCCACCAGACTGTACAAGTCTACTCTTTGGATGAGAGATAATATTTTAAGCATTTAAGTCCATTAATTTTTAAAATTAGATAAAACATACTATAAAATGTAATAAGCTACCTGAAAAAAAAAAATAGAGTCTGGTGGTATACTCTTACATTTCCCAAATATTTCCTTAGCTAATTGCTATGAAAGACTGGGAAAGTGGTTAAATGGAACAAGACTTCATATCGTCTCAGGTCTGGGTCTGGGAGCGGAAGCGTGGAAGCAAAGTGTGAGAGGTAGTCCCTGATTTTGAATCGCAGAGCAGGAATCATTCATCAAGCAACACACCTCTTTTGGTTTTGGTCATTAAACCTGAGACTTCAGAAGACATTTATTAAAATTTTATGTTCTCTTGCTTGATCTTACAGTGAATGCATAATACATATTCAGGATGTGAGGGCAATCTAGCTTAAACATCTGTCACCCCATTGGCTGCCAGGATAGACCAGGTGATACTCTTCATTCTACAATTTCTCCTGTTGGGTCTTTTTGGAAACACGGTGCTTAGTGAAAAGGGAAGACTTTCTCAAAGATGTTATTTGATTATTAAAGGTATATGGGTATTAGGGGGACAAATCATTGCAGTATGCCTGGGGCTGAAGGGATTCCAGGCATTTTTAGTACTAACACCTATAAAGCCCCAGGCAAGTTGGTGTACAAACAGGTCACTCTCACAGACAGCTATCTCCCTTACTAGCACATCCAAACACGCTCCTGATTATTGATGGCAAGATAATAATGATCGTGTGTTGACATTCAGGATTTGTCAAACGTATGAAGATTATTCTTGAAAGATAAATGGCTTTAATGCCTTTTGATACTATTTCATCAATCCATGAAACTATATACATTACAAGTACTTGACATTAAATGAAGTTGGTGCTTAGACTAATTTCTACTCAAAATACATTTGAGGAAACATTAAACAAGCATTTAATGTATCAGTAATAAATGTATTACTAATTGAGGAAATACATTCCCTGAAAGAGGATCCTTATATGAACCCTTTAACCGTTTTCTCCGTAAATAAGCATAAATAAATTTACAAATGTCAGCAAATTCCAAGATCTTGCTCTTTCAGATGTCAAACAGAGGTGACTGATGATGATGCATGAATGCTATCTCCAGAGACAGATATGGTTACAAAGACGTGCTACCATTAAAGATATGTTTCTAGGTTTCCTGTAGGTCTGAGGCAACTGGTGAGAGAAACTGAGCAGTAATTCCATGGACTGCACTATGAGCATCTTACCAGGTTTGTTTCATTGAAGAGGAGCACCGCTGGTGTGTCATCTTGATGTTAGAAGCAGCACAAACATTTGGTATCAATGTGATCCAGATGTAGGTGAAGGAGACCAACTGGAAAGCCAGGGTCATCTCTTCCAAAAAAAGACAAAAAGGATGCAGGTGGATACAGCCAATACTGTGATCACGATTTCTTCTTCATGTATCTTTAAAAAAATAAACAGCATGCCAGGGAAAATGTATTAGGGGGGGAAAAAAGACATTGTCTTCAATGCTGTACTTTGTTTCAGTAGATTAAATTGATTCACATCACTTGCATGCAGATATCTATCTGAATCTTCAGTAATTTTTAAAACAAAGCAGATTTTAAAAATTTTCAGTTTACATCCTTTGGTCCCCTTTTCCAGGGAAGGTTTTTAGTGTGATGCTCAATCCATACTCAGTAAACCCTCAGCTGCAGTCCTAGGCAAACAAAGAAGTGAGGTTAAGCATTAATCCTCTTAATCCAATGCAATATCATTTAAATATACTTAGTGACTCAGCAAAATAATATGCTTATTGAGAAAAAAAAGATGATTAATTTAATCTTAATTACACATTTGAAGACCTTTTCCATTATCCTATGGTTCCTTTTAATCCAGAAAGAAATCGTTCCTCACCAAATGCATACAGACTGCCTTAGCACAAACACAAAATATAATTATCTTTTTTAAGATAAATAATCGTATTTTAAGAAGATGGCTTATTTCATTGATAACAAAAGTGGTTTAATTTAAGGTTTATTCAATAGCAAGCAACCCAGTTAATAAAAATGAACTTAATCCTGGTCAGTGTGCAAAGCACACACTGTCACCATTAAATTATGGCCACATACTCTCCTAAAGGTGCTTTGCATACTTAGAGAAAATATTAGGAAAATATTTCTACTTCACGTATGCAAAGTACCAATGAATGGTCATGTCGTTGAAATTACTCTTCTTCAACTGGAATACCACAAGGTGAGCTACGCAGCAACAGCTGACCTTTTTACTAGAACTTAGAAAGAAAGCCATTTTCTTCCCAGAAGTATAGTGTTGTGAGAGAAATTCTTAAATTTCCTCAAATCGATCTATGTCCTTTACACTTTGTGTTCTGTGTAACTGCTTAATCATATTTATTTCTTTTGGTTTGGGTTATGTCTTCTTTTAGTCCATGCATTAAAACCTTCTCCTATGTTTCTTAAGCATGTCTTTCCTCTTTAAAATATATTTTTAATATAAAATATTACAAATATACAGAATGATGTAATAAATCCTTGCTTCTCTTCTTAGGCTGCATTTAGTGTTTATATGCAATTATACTATTCTTGTATATGTATGTATCTATAAATAATGTACAAACTTTTGCATGTTTTAAAACTTTATGTAAACGGTATCATATTCTACTTTTGCTACTAAAAGCTACTTTTTCTTTCAACGTTATGCTTAGGGATTTATTATGTTGATAAATGTGCCTCTAGTCAATTCATTTTAACTGCTATATGGTTTTTCAGTATGGATACATAGCATTGTATTTATTCGTATTTTAGTTGATGGGCATTGTTTCTTATGTTTCTATTGCAAACAATCCTGCAATAAACTTCTATAAATATTTTCTTGTACACACGTGTAAGTGTTTAGGTAAATACCTAGAAGTAAAATGGCTAAGCTGAATAATTTTTTTTTTTTTTTTTGAGACGGAGTCTCGCTCTGTCACCCAGGCTGGAGTACAGTGGCCGGATCTCAGCTCACTGCAAGCTCAGCCTCCTGGGTTTACGCCATTCTCCTGCCTCCGCCTCCAGAGTAGCTGGGATCACAGGCGCCCGCCATCTCGCCCGGCTAGTTTTTTGTATTTTTAGTAGATACGGGGTTTCACTGTGTTAGCCAGGATGGTCTCGATCTCCTGACCTCGTGATCCGCCCGTCTCGGCCTCCCAAAGTGCTGGGATTACAGGCTTGAGCCACCGCGCCCGGCCAATAATTTTCACACCTTCAAATTTACTGGGCACAATCATATTGCTCATCAACGTGCTTGTACCAATTTACTTCTCCACTAGCAGTGAATGAGAGTTCTTATTTCTTAAAATATTTTTTAACATTGGTATTAACAGACTTTTCAACGTTACCTAATTCAATGGGTATTGTCATTTTAATTTCTGTAATGTTTAGAAACGTTGAAGCATTTTCTTTGGTATTTTTGAGCCAGTAAGCCTTCCTTGAAGAGCCAATGGAAGAAATGTAAGAAAAGTTGCTCATCTTAAACTACTGTCACTTTGGTTGTTGGAAGACTGCACTGTGGTCAAAGTTTGTTTGAGTACGTTCCACCTCAGTGCTCTTATGAGATCCAGGAAACCAACCCCTAGCCCTAGCACTCTCTATTGCCTGGTCCCCTCTTCACTTAGTAAAAGCAATATCTGCGCTAACATTTCTCAAAGTACTTGGCTACACTGAAGATGTTTTGTGAGAAACTGTTCTGTACCAAATGAGTTTGGGAAATATTATACATTTTATTACTCTGTTAGGGGTCACGCTCTTACCCCAGGGCCTTTGGACTGGTTGTCACCCTTGCCTGACACATTGTTCATCTGGCTATCTATATGGCTAACTCCCTTAACAAACGCAAATATCTGAGAAAATATCATCTATTGAGTGAAGTATACCCTGACCACTCCTTTTTAAAAATGCCACATTCTTTCTTTCCTGCTACAACCTGCATTACCAATCTACCTTTCATCCTGTTTAGCATGTCTTATATAATTTGTTATGTTTATTGTTCATAATCTGTCTAATCCTGCTAGAATGTAAGCTCTGCAAGGAAGTGATCTTTGTTTTGTTCCCTGAGGCCTCCCAAACACTTATAACTGTCTTTGAAGTATAGTTGGTATTAGTAAATATTTCTTAAATAATGAATGAATGTTAACACAATCAAGACTTCAGTTGAAAAAAAAAAAAAGGCCTGTTTAGTTCTGCTGAATTCTGTGTCTCTCAAACTTATTTGATCTTAGATCCCATTTTAAAACAAAACAAAACAAAACCAAGATACTTACATTCTTCCAAAATAGTACTCCTCCATGACAACCAGTTTGGGAGATGCTCATTTACAGGTAAATCAGTGCTTTGCACATTCTCCTTACCAAAATTCTGGGTCCTATCATCTTGAGATAACCTTTGATGACTGCTAAACTTTTACGTTCACAATGAAATATTGGTAGCTGATAAAGAATAAGCAAGATTTAAGAGGAGACTTCATGAAGTGGTCTTTGACCTGAAGGAATGAAGCACTAGAGTAGAAGTTATTCTCTTTACAAGACTCAGTGAAGCTATTTGGGGCACGTATTTTTCGGAAATATCTGTCAGATCACATACGTCCTCACTGTCACTTAAATTATGTTAGGATGCCCTAGTGTCTCCTTCTGCACTGCAGGGATGAATCATGATGAGAATCTGTCCTCTTTATTGAATAATCTTTGCTAGACTATCTATATCACTATAAACATTAAGGAAGAAATAAAAAGTTTATTTTTGATGATGAATTTTAAGTGGGAAATGGTCTGCATAAAAATAAAAATAAGGCAATAGCTTAGCCTGGAGAGACTTGGCTTAGAGAAAGTCCAAGGGTTTTAGTTCAATTACAAGAAGGCATCTGTCTCTGTTGATGCTGAGTTAGCTCCTTAACCTTATTCCTTTAGAGCTTTTCTTTGCAAGCTCGGTAAGCTTCTTAAGGAAAAAAAAAAAAAAATCAGAAAAGCACATCTGTCAAAACTAGAAAGTGGTAAGTAACTACCAGGAAACGAAATGAATCACAGGGTCACTGGAGAATTTCGCAACAGTTTAAGCTCTCCCTTGCATAAATTACCTCCTGTTCACTCTTCATCCACTCTGATGATGTCAGTCGGCCAGTTTTTATCTGTTTGGCAGGGACATAAAGAGAAAATTTGGAAAGGATGGCTGTGTCGCCAGTCTTGGGATATGTAGCCATTGTTTTGCCTACAAAGAGAAAACAAAAGAAGAGCTAAGGTCTTATTTAGACTGGATCTGACAACAACAACAACAAATTCCAAGCTTCCAGAAATTTCCCAATGTGTCGGCAGGATGTCATCTAGGCAAAATATCTTGAGTTGCAAATTGTAGAGTCATAAAATCTTGATTGGGAAAGACTTTTGGAAATCATTTAGACTACACTTAATGCCTCTCCTGCTCTCTTTTATGCTGAGGAAGCTAGGACTAGAGGGGTTAAGTGATCATAATTTAGTTTTCTTAGTTACAGTCATGTGCTGCATAACGACGTTTTGGTGAGTGATGGACCACATATATGACTGTGGTTATCCAATAAGTTAAGGTTAATTTACTCTTAAAGAAAGAAAAATATTTCGTATAATGTAGCCTAAGTGTACAGTTGAGAGTAGTGTACACTCATGCCCTGGGCTTTCACATTCACTCACCCAGAACAACTTTCAGTCCTGTGAACTCCATTCATGGTAAGTGCCTGATACAGTTAATATTTTATGCTCCATTTTAAATGAACCTTTTCTATTTTGTCTATGTTTATATATTTTTAGATACACAAATATGTACCATTGTGTTACAATTGCCTATACTATTTGGTATAATAACGTGCTGTACAGGTTTATAGCCACACTCATATAGCATAGGTGTGCAGTAGGCTAGACCATAGAGGTTTGTGTAAGTATACTCTACAGTTGTTTGCACAATGAGGAAATCACCTAACAACGCATTTCTCTGAGTTTGTCCCCGTCGTCAAATTGCGCATAGCTGTGTTTTGCTTTGATGCATTAGAAATATAACTGGCCATGCCTAGAGCAGCCAGTAGGGGGCATTTGCTATCCTTCCAAAAAACCTTGCTCTCGCTCGGAAATCCTGTTTTCTCTCCGGTTCCCAGAATTACCAGACAACCAGTAGATCATCGTTTTTCCATACCCAGTAGACCATCGTTCGCCCCACGACCCTTGTTTCATTCTCTTATTACATCCTTCCTGGCATGCAAAATCAGCTGATAGGAGTGAGGACACTGAAGAATCTCCTCTGTTTTACAGGCCAGCGGATGACACTAAAGCAAAGCTGTCTACATCGTCGTGTAATAGCGCAAAATCACCACTAGATGGAAGCATAGGATACAACTTCTCATCCAAATTACACTATTGTCTCGAATTTGCCTCCTTATGGGAGGAAAACCTTGTGTGGTATTGGTAAATGCAAATTATTCAGCATTTGTAGTGAATAATTTTCACTTACCAATATTGGCAGAATGAACTGAAAAGATTAATGATATAATATCAAATGATTCAGAGAAAACACCCACATACCCCGTTATTGAGAAAAATGCAACTATTTACCTTGAATAATTGACTAATGGGGTTTATTGGTTTCTCTGATTGAACACAAATTTATTTTTAAGATTTCACTTTTTACCTACACCTAAGAACAGCATTTTATTTGTGGGACCCTAAGGGACAGAGGTGAACATTGTAGAAAAATAAGCTTTCTATTAGAATGAAGTACCTGTTATGAGTAAAGTTTCTAAAGGACACTGAATAAAGCACCAGGGCACGTGGCTCTGGGACTGGATGTGGTATTTACTGTATGATTTTTAAAAAGCTTCTTAAACTTCCTGGATTTCCATTTCCTCTTCTGTATTCATTAAGCACATGTATGTAGATGACTTTTGAGATCCCCGAGGAAGCAATAAAGCACAGTGGTTAAGAAGAGACAACAGTGATCATCTTTATTGGGATATTTGGTGTCAGATTTTGTGGGTACAAACATCTACTTTTCCGTTTACTAGTTGTCTGAACTTTGAAAATGACCTAAGAGTTTTCGTTGAGTCAGTTACTTTATATGTAGTTAAGAGGAATAATGCTAGGACCGATCTTTTGAGATTAAAGTCGGAATTTATGAGACTGTATATTTAGCACAATGTTTGGTACATTGAAAATACCATAATTGACAAAATTTATATTAGTTATCAATCTCATCCATCTCTATTAATGTAGTATGATCTTCCAATGTTATGAGTTTCATTAAGATTACCAGTAAGGTCCCTGTTTTCCAGGATTAAAATTTTGAGTCACCTTCAATTGCTCCCTTTCAAAACCTTTTCTTTGTTTTTTGCTTCAGAACTTCTTCTGCATTTTCCTGCCCTTTATATTTCCATTGCCACTAGACCTTTTAGTCTCTAATATTAATATATCTCTCTGGGCTCCAGTGCTGCCACTGCTATGCATGCACCTAATTTCTGGGCCCTGGTACCATTGAGAAACGTGTCCATCCCCTGGATGCCCAGTCTCGGATGAGACTCCATCTGTGGGAGAAATGGAGAGCAGAAAGGCCCAAGCAACTATTGCTTCTGCCATGGAAACCCACAAATTTTGCCATCAAGTGCCCCCATAGTATTTGCTGACACTGACCTCAGCTGATGCAACTGCCAGAAGTCCATACCAATGCACCTTCTTAGAGTAGAAGCTGCTGCATCCCATCTGACCAGCACCCTTGTACCCACCTGTGGTGAATATCTTTCCCAACTGAGGCCTATCTGTAAGGTCTGGAAGAGATATCTCCTCCTTCAGATACACAGACATCAAAGCAAGACTACAAAGGACTGGAAAAATCAAGAAAACATGATACCACTAAAGGAACACAAAAAAATCCACTAATGAATCCCTAAGAAATGACGATCTGCAAACTTCCTGACAAGGAATTAAAAATAATTGTTTTAAAGGAGCTCAGTAAGCTACAAAATAACAAATTAATAGCTCAGTGAAATCAGGAAAATAATACATTAAAAAAATGAGAAGTTGAACAAAGAGATGAAAATCATTAAAAAGAACCCAAGAGCAATTCTGAAGCTAAAGAATACAGTGAGTGGAATGAAAAATGCAAAAGAGAGTTTCAACAACAGACAGTTAAGCAGAAGAATCTGCAAATTCAAAGAGAGATCGTTTAAAATTATCCAGTCAGAGAAGAAAAGAGAAAAACAATGAAAAAAGGTGAAGAAAGCCTATGGGATTTACGGAATACCATCCAGTAAACCAATAAATGCATTATGGAATTTTAAGGAAAACAGAGAGAAAAAGGGAGCAGAAAGCTAATTTAAAAAATAATGACTAAAACCTTCCTAATTTAGGGAAGATTTGGAAATTGTGAATCCAACTTCAAGAATTCCAAATGTTTCCAAATAGGTTCAACTTAAAAGAGAACATAGTGAGATACACTGTAATAAAATTGTCAGAAGTTAAGGACAAAGAGGCTTTTAAGGGAAGCAACTCATCCTATATATATAAAGAAAACCCTGTGATATCACTAGTGGATTTCTCAGCAGAAACCTTGCAGGCCTGGAGAGTGTGAGATGACATATTCATGGTACTGAAAGAAAAAAAAAACATACTGGTAACCAGAAATACCATTCCCAGAAAAATTATTCTGTAAAAGTGAAGGAGAGATAAAATCTTTCCTTGAGAAAAAAGTGAGAGAATGTATCACCATTAGACCTGCCGTATAAGAAATACTAAAAATGAAAACTCATACATACAACCAATGAAGACTAAATCTGAAAATTATAAAGCACTGATGAAGGAAATTAAAGAAGACACAGATAAATGAAAAGACATCCTATGACCTTGGATGGGAAGAATTTATATTGTTAAAATGTCCATATTTTCCAAAGGATGCTACAGATTCAATGCAATCCCTAACGAAATCTCAGTGGCATTCTTTACAGAAATAGAAAAACATTTTAAAATTCATATGAATCTACCAAAGGCCCCAAAGCTATCCTGAGCAAGAACAAAGCTGGAAGCATCATGCTTCCTGATTTCAAAATATACTACAAAGCTATAAGACAGTATAATACTGACATAAAACAGACATATTCACCAACGGAACAGAACAGAGAGCCAGAAACAGATCCACACACATATGATTAACTGATCTTCCACAGGGTGACACAAACACATAATGGGGAATGAACGGTCTGTTCAATGAGTAGTGTTGGGAAAACTGGATATCCACATACAGAAGAATGAAATTAGACCCTTATCACACAGCATACACAAAATACACTCAAAATGGATAACATATTTAAACATAAGACCCCAAACCATAAAGCTCTTAGAAGAAAACGTAGGGGAAAATCTTGACATTGGTCTTGGCAAATATTTTTGTATATGACCCCAAAGGCAAAGGCAACAAAAGCAAAAATGGGCAAGTGGGATTGCATTAAACTAAAACCCTCTGTACAGTGAAGAAAACCATCAACAGAGTAAAAAGGCAACCTACTGAATGGGAGGAAATATTTTCAAACCATATATATGATAAGGTTGGAGGTTAATGTCCAAAATATGTGGGGAACTCACACAACTCAGTAACAGCAGAACAACCCAGTCAACAGCCAATTACCCCCAATCAAATTGGGAATTCCCCTGCCAACCCAAATAACTCAATTTAAAAACTGGGCCAAGGATTTGAATAGATATTTCTCAAAAGAAGTCATACAAATAGCCAACAGGTATATAAAACAATGCTCAACATCATAATCAGGAAAATGCAAATTAAACCTGAAATGAGATATGACCTCATACCTGTTAGAATAGCCACCTGGTGGCCATTGCGGCATCTGGGTGATAGTGTGCCTCTTCATTCAGTTCTGAAGGTTTAAGATCCAATCCATGCACACACAGATTGGGGGTGATCCAGGAGTTCATAAACAACTTAATGGAGTTGCTTTCCCAGTCTCTTCTCTCTCTGAGATCGCCCTCTAATTTCCCAATTTCCTGGACTCCTCTTTTCTTTCCTCTGACAAGAAAACTGGGACTCGATGTGCATCTTCATTTGGGGCCAAGTGCCTCAAGGTAACAGGTGTTACCATCTTTTATGGCAGAAAAATAACACTTCTTTAGTATTGTCTAAAGTTAAACTTTGTGCAATGATATACTAAGGGCTGGATTGTGGAATTGATCTCTCTTATATGGTGGCAATAGGAGGATTCATTATTCATGGGAAATTTCAAAAGAATAATAAAATTGATCAAAAGTAGTCCTGATTTTTATTATCATCAATTTCCAGCAATTTAAAAAAGTCAGTAATAAAATACCCTTCCCCAAAAAACTATTTTGTTAGCTTAAGTGTCAAAACATTGCTACACTTCCTATTGAGTATTGCTCATATGTATTGCGTTTTAATTTTGAATGTTTCACTGCATAAACATAGTAAACATTACATTCTATTTAGAAGTTTATTCAGAGAACTCCCAGCTTTTACATTTGCTCTAGTCCCGTGGGAATTCAGCTATATGAACTCCTTTGAAGAGTAAATCCGTAACAGTTTGGAATTATTTTGGTTGCATTTTTGTGTCTCCAATACCATTGGTATTACATATTCCTACATTTTAGGTGTTAGAATAAAAATAATGATAGCACATTGATTATAGAGGTAAATAGAATTCAAGTTCCTTTGATTTTGTCATTGTATAACAAGAAATGTTATTTGCATTTAAAATTTACAACTGCAAACTAGAATGAAAATTGCAAGGTGTAATGTTTTTGTTTGGAAAGTGTATATTTTAATTCTTCAATCAACTGTAAGTGAAACTATTGATGAACCTAGCTATGGCATCTATTGTATATGAATATATAAAGAAGATACATTTTGGGAAAATCATTGACAAATTTGCAAAAGTGAGACATGAAAACAGAAATTAATATTAATTATCACTCTGACAGATCAAAATGTAAATGTATTAGTTTTATGTAAAAAATACATAATTAAAGGAATTAATATGTTGCTTTTTCATTATACTGCAATTTAAAAATTTACTAGCATAATATGAAGTCCAATAAATGAAAATTTTCATTGTTTGCATTCTTTTCCTGATCATTATTTACTTTATTTTGTGATTATTACTGAGGATGTTTTTGTGATATAGAGGAGATGTTAAGAAATCATCAACTACATCTGTCAAAGAAGCTAGTTACGCTACTGACTCTGTTTACCCCATGAAACAGTAATTACTCTCTCTTAGGTGAAAAACCCAGGGAAATGAGGGCATATGTCCACTGAAAGACAAATTCATACTTGTGTTATTCAAAATAACCAAATACTGGCCGGGCGTGGTGGCTCAAGCCTGTAATCCCAGCACTTTGGGAGGCCGAGACGGACGGATCACGAGGTCAGGAGATCCAGACCATCCTGGCTAACACGGTGAAACCCCGTCTCTACTAAAAAGTACGAAAAACAAGCCCGGTGAGGTGGCGGGCGCCTGTCGTCCCAGCTACTCGGGAGGCTGAGGCAGGAGAATGGCGTAAACCCGGGAGGCTGAGCTTGCAGTGAGCTGAGATCCGGCCACTGCACTCCAGACTGGGCAAGAGAGCAAGACTCCGTCTCAAAAAAAAAAAAAAACAAAACAAATACTGGAAACAACCCAAATGCCCATCCTCAGGAGGATGGATAAACTGTGGTGTTTTCACAAAATGGACTACTGCCTGACAGTAAATTCATTAAACTGATGGTACCCAATGACATGGATAAATCTCAAAAACATTGCAGTCTAATAAGCCAGCCACAAACACCTACTATAAAGTTTCATTTACAAAAACAGGCAACACTGCCGTGACAAAAAAAATCTACATTTACAAATGATTTTCTATAAAATAGCTTGATTTACTCTTGGTCGACCTTATCCTCTTATGAATATATTCAGTTCATAGCATTATTTTCTTCTAGATATAGCTAAAAATAAAATAAAAACAAAAAACAAAGAATGAATCTGGTTTCCATTGGCCTCTGAGTAGATAAATGGCTACATGATTCCTCTTATAGAGCAGCCTGATCCACCCGTATGCCCCATAAGACATATTCCTTAAAATATTCTTATGACTATCCCATATACATTTTGCTCTCTTCATCCATCCATTCTTCTGTCCTTGATAGTTTGCATTTACATAAACTTCCACCTTCCTCCTCTCCTGCTTCTTCTATTCTCTTCCTTCCCTCCTTCCTCCTTAATTTCTCAAATATTAATCATTTGTATTTCAGGACTTTTTGACCATTCAGATGGGCATTGCTCTATTCTTGTGTTATTCAAGTTTTTTTTTTTTTTGGTCCTCACATTCATGTTTATCTTCTTCAGGGCATTCCAGAAAGGCATACTATACTTTGCACAACTCTAAAATTATCTGAAAAATACTATTTTTTCAGACTCTTCTGATACCTGGGCCTTCACATCCTCTCTGTCCCCAGAGACTTCAAATTCTAGAAGACTGATTAAAACCTGAAATGAAGATTGACTTTTATTTATTCAGGACATGAATAACCATTTTTTCCGGTAATTTATGTATTTTATTTTTTCTGATTACTAAGAATTATATATTTGCCTAGCTTATTAGTAAATCCAATAAAAAGGCCTAAAATAATTTAGTTGACCTGATAAAATGATGGCTTCCTTTCCTTTCCTTCTCCTTTCCTCCCGTATATTGAGTGTAATGTTTCCCTGAAAAGAACAACTTGATACATTGTTCCAGCTATGTCTTGTTATCTAGCAAGATACACTCACATTTAGAACTTAAAAGACAATTTACTTTTGTATCTCATATCTCTTTGGGTTGACATAGCTGTGTAGCATGCTATTGAAGTCAGGCTTTTCCTGGAGCTATAGTCATCTTAGGGGGCTCCTGCGTTGGAGGTCAAGATGACTCACTCATATGGCTGGCAGTTCAAGGTGGTTATTATCTAGTAGCTCAACTTGGGCTTAGACTAGAGTGCCTGTATGTTACCTCTTCACATATCCTGAGTTTCTCAAAGTATGCAGGTTTGATTCTAAGTGTTAGAATCAAGAGACTCAAAAAGAAGTGTAAGACCTCAATGTGGAAATCCCACCAAATAACTTTTGCTGCATTCCACTGGTAAAGCAAGTCATTAAGCTCAGACTAAATTTAAAGGGAAGGGATTTAAACTTCCCCTTTTAATGGGGGAGAGAGAAGGCCACGTTGCTGAGGATCATGTAAGATAGAACATATTGTTGCAGTCATATCTGGAAAATAAAATCTCTCATGCCTACTATTTTTAAAAATGAAGACCCAGTGAGTTACTTTATGATGATTTAACAGGGCTATTACTTTTCCTAGTAATTACCAGTGATAGTGAGTTGAATAGGTGTGAAACCACACAGCCTAGGACAGGGCCTGGCATATGGTAGGTGCTTAAATAAATACATGCTTGATAAAGGAAACATATAGCCTTAGTTGTTTTAAATGCACTGATGTAGGGTTTATGCATATCATTACCTTAGAGTGGGTAAATAATTTATTTATTTACCAGACACTTAAACATATGTCAGGCACTTGTGAAGAGTTACCCTGTGCACTGAGTACCAGTTTGTCAGTCTGGTGAGATAGAACACTCAATGTACTATAAATTCCATGCTGCTAATTTATTACTTGTAGATAGTTATTAAGGGGCCACAGAAGGGGCCACTGGCTCAGATTCATGATGAGCCAGTCTCCCAAGGCTCAGGAAAACTTCCCAGGCTGGGTGGAGTATTGTCTGTGCATGCCCTACTTGCGCCACAGCTGAGAGACCCTAGAAAGAAGCCTGCCCTGGTTTTATATCCTGGGAGATTATATGAATTGCTGGGACAAAGCCTTGAAGGGTGTCCTGTTTCTAGGAGGGACTGGAACAGAACCCACATTGTTCCAGCAGATTCCTCTTTATTTCAGGATGAGGCATCCCCAGTCCTTCTACAGTTGTTTGTGAGACCTACAGCAAGGAAAGGGAGAGAACTAGTTGGTTCAAAGCCACCTGGAGAACTATCTGGCAATATTTGTATTACGTTAAAATATTATCTCACTTAATCTAACATAATCCAGGTGGGGTGGGTACTTATCTTTAGATTTTGAATTATTCCTTCTTCTTAGTAAGAAAGGCTCACTCATATTTAAATACTACTTCAAGGTTTTTAAATGGTGTTCATCTGAATGATTTTATCCTTTCAACAGCTCTGGGAAGATGGAAGGGAGGCAATGTCACTTCCCTTTACAAGGGAGGCAGCCTAGAGAAGTAGAAAAACACAAGGTTTCAAATCCGAAGCCTTGTTATTTTTTCCTAAGTCTCAACTTAAGCTAAAAGAGACCACAATAGACTCCAGTAAAATGCTAGTGCTAAAAGACAAAAAAAAGTGAGTGATTCTAATTAACTGGGAACTGCTTTAATTTCTTCTGTGTAAAATGGGGATAATAATATGCATTCATCTACATGTTGAGCTAATCAAGTGATTCAATATATGTGAAAGTATTAATTCATTACAGAGTGTACTTTCAAATCACTGTATAAATATAAATTTTTATGTTTATGAGCAAGTTAAGAACTGAGTTTCCCAAAGTTACATAACCAACAAATGTTCAAGCCAATGGGAGAATCACTGTCATAAACTGCATTGTCACATTTAGCCAATGTGACCACTTTAGAATTATTTTCATTATATTATCATAATGTGAGAAATGTCAGGAGCTCCAATACTATTAAGAAACTAACACATTTTACATGCATAAATGTTGTTGAAAGTTAAATGTAAAAATGCAATAAATTATAACCTTTTTTTTTTTTTTTTTTTTTTGAGACAGAGTCTCCCTCTGTCGCCCAGGCTGGAGTGCAGTGGCCGGATCTCAGCTCACTGCAAGCTCAGCCTCCCGGGTTTACGCCATTCTCCTGCCTCAGCCTCCCGAGTAGCTGGGACTACAGGGGCCCGCCACGTCGCCTGGCTAGTTTTTTGTATTTTTTAGTAGAGACGGGGTTTCACCGTGTTAGCCAGGATGGTCTCGATCTCCTGACCTCGTGATCCGTCCGTCTCGGCCTCCCAAAGTGCTGGGATTACAGGCTTAAGCCACCGCGCCCGGCCTATAATCGTTTTTAATAAAGAAATATATATATATATATTTAAAATAGCCTCAGGAGATGTAGAAAACGTTTATCCATAAAATTCTTCTATAGGAGAAAGGCTTCAAAAAGTAGCATTGCCTAAAATCAATGTTTTTATGGTAAGGAATAATTTGACCATTAAGGATAAAAAAATAAATTTCTTACAAAGTGTGAGAAACAGGAATCATAAATCAGATAGAATTGGAAGCAATTTGCAACCTAATTGTTTCATCTCCTTCAAAGAAGACTCCAGACCACAGTCTACTACATAAGACACATATAGAAATATTCGTTGGCTGAAGGACTAAGCTATTCCAAATAATCTTTCCTTAATACCATGTTAACAATTTGACTACACATAAAAAGGAAGTTGAGCTTTGGGGGACTTGCAGAAGCAGCTGTGAACTTATGGCAAGGTCAAGGAAGTCTAAATGATATTTAGACATTTGCTTTAAATTTCTATTTCTTCTTTTTATGATCAATTTTAAAACATTTTGCCATATTTTTTCTCTTTTTGTTGTTGTGTTAAGGCATGCCAGCTAGAAAATGTAAAACACATTGTAGAATTTTAAAGTTACCATTTAAAATCTGCAATGCTGACCGCACACGGTGGCTCACGCCTGTAATCCCAGCACTTTGGGAGGCTGAGGCGGGCGGATCACGAGGTCAGGAGATCGAGACCATCCTGGCTAACACAGTGAAACCTCGTCTCTACTAAAAAACAAAACAAAACAAAAAATTACCTGGGTGTGGTGGCGGCGCCTGTAGTCCCAGCTACTCAGGAGGCTGAGGCAGGAGAATGGTGTGAACCCGGGAGGCGGAGTTTGCAGTGAACCGACATCACCCCACTGCACTCCAGCCTGGGCGACAGAGTGAGACTCCATCTCAAAAAAAAAAAAAATCTACAAAGCCATAATTGATTCTGGCAAGGATCATCAAATGATGCTAAAAATCTTGGCTAAAAAATCGATGAGTCAAATGGTATTTCTGGTTCTAGATCCTTGAGGAATTGCCACACTGTCTTCCACAATGGTTGAACTAGTTTACACCCCCACGTATACCTATGGAATAAACCTGCGCGTTCTGCACATGTATCCCAGAACTTAGAGTAAAATAAAAATAAAAAGAAAAAAGAGAAGGTTCTTGAGCTTTGCATCAAAGATGTCTAGTTGAACACATATTTTGTCTGTTCTCTCAAGATAACAACAACAGAAAAGTGTAAACCTACAACGACAAAGAGACTAGGAGGAGAGAAGAGTGTGAGAGGGAGGAAAGAAAAAGAGAAAAAAAGGATGGGGACCTGGATATTCTCAAAGTGCCAAAGTATAATGTAATTAACTCATTGCTATATGTAAGGGACAAGCCGTAATGTTACAGTAGGAAGACCTGGCGGTTACCGCACTAACCCAGGGATGGGGTTGAGCCTCACTGCTGGTGAGACAGACAGACATTATGTGCTTCCTGATCCAATGCACTGGGAAGGACTGCCATCTTGTATGTAGTATGTTGTTAAAAAAATGTTTAATCATGCATCAGGATATAATTTTCACTGGGAAAAGAAAAATACAGGGATTAAGAAAACAAGTTAAAGAATGCATATTAATCCAGAATGGGAAACATTTCACCAGACAATTTTATAATTGGCCCAGTCTCTCCAAAATGTCATTTCCATTAAAAATAAAAAAAGGAAAGGAAGAGGAAAGAAATGAGACTGTCCTGGGTCAAAAGAGTCTTGATAGAGACAACAAATGCAATGTGATTCTGTAAAAGATAAACAAATGGAGAAATTTGAATATATACTAGTTATAAGCTAGTGTTGAGAGAATACTGTTAATTTTGTCAGATGTCAATATGGCACTGTGGTTAGGAAGGAAAATGTCATTTTTGAAAAGATGCAGCCTGGAGTGTTTAGTTATGAAATGTCATGAGGTCTATTATTTTTATTAAAATGTTAAATGTTTCTATTTAAAACATGCTATACCTATAGTTTTGGGCCTTCTAGAAGATGTGCCTCATTTGCTTAACCTAAATCATATTTTCTTGTCTCCAGGACAACTCGCAGATGGCTTGAGTTGGTTATAAAAGTTATTTTGTGTACAGAGTTAAATTATGATTGTCAAGAATTTGGTAAATAAACAGCACATATCTTGATTTTCTCACTCAGAATACAATTGTCTTACAAAAGAGCGTTGCTGCTTTCCTTGTGAATAATTAAAATAAATAACAGAAATAACTGGCTGGGCACAGTGGCTCATGCCTCTAGTCCCAGCACTTTGGGAGGCTGAGAGGGGTGGATCAACAGAGGTCAGGAGTTCAAGACCAGCCTGACCAACATGATGAAACGCTGTCTCTGCTAAAAGCACAAAAATTAGCCTTGCACGGTGGCTCACACTTGTGGTCCTAGCTACTCAGGAGTCTGAGGCAGGGGAATCGCTTGAACTGAGTGAGTCGAGGTTGCAGTGAGCTGAGATTGCGCCACTGCACTCCAGCCTGGGAGACAGAGCGAGACTCCAAGAAATAATTAAAGTTGCCACCATTTAATGATTCCTTACTATCTATCAAGTATAGGGGTGAGGGCTTGACATTCATCCTCTCATTTGATTCTTGCAACAACTTTGTAAGTGCACATTATTGACTTTATTTCACAAGTGAGGAAACCAAGATTTAGACATTTTAAGTTATTTGACTAAAGTCTCAGAAGCAAAGCCTCCAAACCTGCCTTTTCCAAAGTCTGTGCTCTTAATCAGCTTTGCTATTTCTTCCTTCCCCATGTGTATAAACATACAGTCCAATTTTAGTGAATATACCCACAGTGAACCTTGATGATGTTAAACATGGTTTCAATTGTTAAAGCAACTCTCTGATAAATTGCAGTATCTGGCATGGAACATGAACTTCCTTTATTTTTTTTTAAATATTATGTTGGCTTTTTTTTACACATTTGCTTTTCCAGATAAATTAGAATTTTCTAGACAAATTACCTCCCTATGATTTTGTATAAAATTATATCAAATTTATGTCTATTTGTGAAAGTTAAGTTTAATAGATTGAACTTTCCTATTCAGACAAAATTATGGAATTTTATACATTATGCCACTTACACATGGGAAAATGCTCAACATCACTAATTATTGGGGAAATGCAAATCAAAACTACAATATGATACCACCTCACTCCTGCAAAAATAGCCAAAATTAAAAAAAATAATAATGAATGTTGGCGTGGATGTAGTGAAAAAAGAACACTTTTACACTGTGGATGGGAATGCAAACTAGTGCAACCACTATGGAAAACAGCATGGAGTTTCCTTAAAAAATTAAAAGTAGATCTACCATTTGATCCAGCAATCCCACTACTAGGTATCTACCCAGAGGTAAAGAAACCATTATATGAAAAAGATACTTGCACACACATGTTTATAGTAGCATAGTTTGCAGTTGCAAAAATGTTGAACCAGCCCAAATGCCCGTCAATCAACAAGTGGATAAAGAAAATGTGAGATAGATAGATAGATGATTGATAGATAGATAGATAGATAGATAGATAGATAGATAGCTGGATGGATAGATAGATAGATAGATAGATAGATAGATAGATAGATAGATATAATGGAGTACTAGTCAGCCATCAAAAAAGAATGAAAGAATGGCATTTGCAGCAACCTGGATGGAATTGCAGACTATTATTCTAGGTGAAGTAACTCAGGAATGGAAAACTAAACATTGTATGTTCTCACTCATATGAGGGGCTAAGCTATAAGGACACAAAGGCATAAGAACAATATGTTGGACTTTGGAGACTCGGGAGAAAGGGTTGGTGGTGGCAAGGGATAAAAGACTACACATTGGGTACAGGTTACACTGCTTGTGTGATGAGTGAACCAAAATCTCAGAAATCACCACTAAAGAACTTATTCATGTAACCAAACACCAACTGTTGCCCCAAACCAATGGAAATAAAAAAATCTAAAAATTAAAAATCCTAATTGTTCTATGTATTTTTACTGTTGTCAGAACTGTGTTTTTCACCAACCCTGAAACTTTTCCTTACATTTTCCATTATTGTGCTTTAATTTTGAGTTAACAAATCAGAAGGCTTGAGAAAACGAGTTTCAAGCCAGCACAGACTTGGGAAGTGAAAACTTTAGCTACACTTTCACAGAATTAGTAACTAGTTAACAGAAATAAAAATATGTCCAGTTGTAACAACTACTGGCTGTCCTTGTCATTAAACCTTAAGAGTTGTAAATCTAATACTTGTAAATATTCCCCTGAATGGTTGTATACTTAGGCCTACTGTTTTATAAGTAGGTAGTTCTTGCTTTAGATCAACAAGGCAGGGATTTGAATATGTAAAACATATTTTATGTTGGGAATTACGCAAAGTTTGTCATTAAAGATATGCATTGATGATGCAGACATATTTTTTCACCCTGTGTTTCCACAGGACCTCATTTAGTTTCCTTTTCATTTACTTTCCAGGCTTATAAAACTCATGGATACACTTTTAGCTTGAAGCTTTTTCTGCATTGCCTTGCCTATGTTTATGTTAGTCATTGCCTATTAATTTGGTTAATCCTTTCTCCTCATTTAATTTGCTATTTAAATAAAATTTATTATTTATTATTTAACTTATCATTTAAGTTGAATCCAGATATTCAAAACACTGGCCATTCTTTCTAGTGTGATGTTTTTGTAATGTTTTATTCCACCTTGACTGTGACAGTCCCATTTGTAATACCAAGATCAGATCATTTTTTGTTCCAGAAAGATAAAAGAATTCCTGAGAGAGTGAGAAAACACACTTTTGAACCCAAAACAAAGTCTCATTTTCTAAGATTTTGGCATAAAACATACCTTGTATATTTTAAAACACTTCTACTCTTAAAACACTTCATTGTTAATACATTCAATTTTAAGGTACTTGTGAGTGGCAGGTTATGGGACTAGTTAGTTGTTGTCTAGAATCTCCTCTATAACCCTCAAGAAATAATATATATTTTTCAAAAATCTTACCATTTTCTCAGTGCACAATATACAATTTCTTACACTGATCCGTTTATTAACTCATTAGTGATTTTGTGGTTTTCACTGCTTTTATACAAGCTTTTGCTTTTATGATCATCACAGTTTCCTATACCCAAGTCCTCTTTGCCTTACTGAAAAAGAATTCTGAGAAGGGCAGAAGCAAAGGCTTCCTCGTGTGCAGTGCCCACCTGCTCTCTGTCTCTTTGTTCTATAGCACTGTCTTCTTCATGTATGGGTGCCCCAGGTCTGGCCCAGATTAACAGTGGAATACAATGCATTTTCTGTTCTACATGATTATAATTGCCCTGCAAACTCCTTTATTTACAGTGTAAAAAACAAGAAAGTTTTAGGTACACTGAGAACAATGATAAAGAAATATTTTTGGAGATCACTTTCATAATTTTTTCTATTTCCTCTCTGTTAAAATAAATCATAATAATTGTTTCTGTGTTTTACGTATAGTAAGGACAGAATATGTTATTAAGTGAATGAATAAAAAACTTTAGGTTAAATATTCTTGTCTTAGTTATAAGTTATTCTGATCATTAAAATAGTTAATGAGCATTTAAGGACAGACACCACTTACTCGTTTTTGTCGTTAAGTACATACTTAAAGATGAAGTTCAAACTGAAATTATGATACCACATGACTGTTTTTGTAACATGACTGTTTTTGTAACATGAATGAAACACAAGAGTTCATTCACTTGGTAACATCTTTGTAACATGAGTGAAATTCATGAAATACAGACATACCTATTTTAAAACTTACTTTTGGTTTTTTAAAGGAAGACCCCACCTATAGAAATCCTCCATTTAAAAAAGTATTCTAAGTATTCACGCACTTCTAAATAATTCTTGAGCAAGACATTCTTCAAACTTTCTCTTTAGTAGGTATTGATAATGATATACCAGTATGTAAATAAAAATAATACTGTTAGGCCAAATATGACAACACGTATCCTCTTAAAACATTTAAAACTGAGATTTCCATTTGGTTTAAAAGCAATTTTGGAAAGTACCATTTTTCATTGCCTCCCCTGAAAGATATGTAAATGTAACAACAAAAATACTAAAAGTAATTTAAATTTCTGCAATATAGTTAGAAAATTTCTGAGTTCTCCTAAAACTTTTACTTTTTAATGTATTGAGTAGTCCTACTGAGCGCTTCATCCCTGACACACATATTCTATCTGAATAGTGTTTTCTGGCATTAACACCTACCTGAACTAGCAGGTGTGCTTGATCAACTGTCAGTTAAATATATTAAGCTAATTTTTTTTCTTACCTACATTGTGTATGTATTCTATCTGGCCCTTTTGTGAGTAGGCATACTTTGACCTCCTTACTTTTATTACTTAGACTCTTGAGAATACTCTTGTAAAAAGATTTTTCTGTATGCATAACACATTGCTTTTACCTTTTAAAAAAATTGAAAAAATGGCAGTTTGTTGAATAATATAACCCAAAGCTCCAAATGAGGCACACTGGCTTCAGGCATAGTTTGTTAGGATTCAGTTTTTTCAGAACCCGGTTCCTCTCATTGCATCTGAGCTGCGCCTTCTGCTGTGTGGACTCCATTCTAAGCTGGTGTACCCTGTGAGCTGCAGAATCTCTGCAGAAGTTCCAGTCTCCATCTCTCTACAGTCAACCCCAGTGACAAAGTGTCATCATTTTATATGCAATTTGCCATACAGGCTGATTAGTCTTGCCTACATAGTGGCCACATGTCTATATATAACCTTTCTCTCTCATTATTACACCCTTATTATTTCAAGAAAAGTCCCCACTGATTTGGGTTGAGACCTAGAGACCAGAGTACTACATTCTACACGCTTTTCTCAACTAGATTCACGTAGAGCAGGACTGTCATCCTCACACTCCCCTAGAGGAAAACAGCCACAGGCAGGTCTCTAGTTAATGGGGACAATTGTTTTGCAAATATTAAACAACGAAAATGTAATTTCTTATTTTAACTTTTTCTTTTCATAGTTTCTGAGGTGGTAAAAATCTAATACTTGATTTTTTAACAAGATAGCCTGAAGAGTAGACTTTTAAATTATTTATGTCCAAGTCCTGAATCGTGTCCCTTAAGGCAAGTGCTAGAGAGGTTTTATACAGGCAATTTCCACAAATAGTTGATTTCAGAGGCAGTTCATTGGCTGAGCAGAAATCCCAAGTCACAAAGCTGTACTGACTGGTTAGTTAATCAGGGTACTCCCAGGTGAGAAACTGAAGACTGGCAGACACTAACTTCCATTGTTTATCCAAGTCTGTTGGCACAATCTGTGGTTTGACTTTTAGAGGTTTTAGTGCAATTCTCTCACACTCTCCCAGCTCCACTTTAGAATGCCTGCACCTTAGTTACCTCATTTTCTTTCATACAACCTTTATTACCTCTGAAGCATGAATTCCCCTTTGCCGGGTAACCTAACATATTCACAGGTTCTGGGAATTAGGATACACGCATCTGTGGCCGGAGCATTATTTCGTCCATCAAAAGTAGACCTGGAAAAGAGTGTGTTTTGTCCAGATTCCAATTTAGGGCACTAGAAATCATGTCCAGCTCTGCTCCTTCCTTACTTGGCTACCTCAAAGTAAACTTTGTTTGCAAAGTATGTAGGCAGCAGACTCTTGAAGGTTAAGCTTTAGGGGCTGGTCCTCATCACCATGTTGCATGGCCAGGACCTGCAAATTCCTGCAATGACCGAAAGAAGCCAGGAGACTCATTCATGCAAGAGGTGGGTTGGGACATGTAGGTGGAGGACATAAAAGAGACCCTGAGGGGTGACCACATCAAAGAGACCCAAGAGAGTCAGAACAGCCTTGGAGGGCAGCTGGGATCCTACCCATCCAAGTTGACCAGATCAATAGTTCCAACAGGTACTGACTTTGGCTGTAAAAGCTGGTACCATGCCAAGCCCAGAAGAGTCAGACGGTATTAGCAGGACAGAGACCTTCACCTTACTCCCAACAGATCACATGCCTTTCCCTGCTCCATGTTCTCATATTCATCTCAGGTTTACATGAAAAAATTAAAATTAGTGAAATTAATTTTCTGTCATTTAGAGCATGATGGCTGTTGCTATATGTATTCCGTGAACTGCTTAACAAAATTGTTGATTAGAATCACAGACTCAGGTCATCTCCAGGCTGAGGTCATGACCCATGAAAGAATGGATGGGATGTAATAGGATAAGGGACAATTGACTAATCCCTCTGCTTAAACTCTGGACTTTTGGAGAGTTGTTTTTGCTGAGAACAGCCCAAGTCCAATAGTGGTAACTCAGGTCATAAATGGTGGCCTGGGACATGCTGTAGAGACTAGGTGTGGGAGGATATATTCAGAGTCCCTAGCTGAGTCAGAAAGAGAACCTGCAGCTTGTCACACAGGAGCCAAGGCCAACATGAGAGATCCTGGTAGACTGGGAAGGGACATCAAATGAATGGCCCAAGAATCAGCTCATACACCTATTTCCACACAAGTTAGGTGACTGAGGCAGAGATGGAGCTACAACTTGAAAGTGAACATGAGCATATGAGAGAGGCAAAAGAGAAGAAAGGATTGCGGAGACAGCGTATACTTTCTGACACCATTACAAAGATAACTGCTCAGCCTCTGGTGGGTCCACCCTATGCTCATACCTACACAAGGGAGGCCCTGCTGACCATGTAGCTGGAATTCCTGGGACAGGGATACATTATACCGTGGATGGAGGCAGTTTCCTAGTAGGAGAAAAGACTTTCATCCAGCAACCAATTTTACATAGCCAAGCTACCACAGAACATAGTAGAAAATTCAATTCACGTCTTTCTAGAAGCAAGGTAAGTAAACTTAGCAAACTTGAGCCCATTCAAAAGACTCTTACCCTAAAAAAGAGTAATAGCCTTTTGAATGGACTCAAGTTTATTAAGGAGAGAAAGTAATGGGATGAAGAGGAAGGAAAGTATTAATTTTCTTTTATTGGTTGCCTCTCTGAGTATAGAGCTGGTTCCATAGTTTGCGTAAGGGTTCTATCTGTCTGGGAATATATTTTAAATTGTTGTAGAACTAATGCAAAGAGAAAAAAAGGAATTCCTCTTCTGACTTCAAAAACAGGAATTTGTCTTGAAAGAATATTTATTACCTTATTTTACACAGCTTTTTAGTATATTAGAAATGAGCTGGAAGACTTAGAGATCAGAGTTCTGCACTGTGAATATGGCTATGTCTGCTAGGCTAAGGCTGGCTTCTTCATGGTACAAGGAGAATACAAAGTAAGAGAAGTAAAAAAATGAGCCCATATTTTCTCACTTAGTGGTGAGGGGAGAAGAATAAGTGGATAGAGAGCAAAGGGAAGCAGTCAGATAACTGTATCCCAATTTTGTTGTTACAGGCACCAATCTGGAGTTCCAGATGTTTGTAGACAGTTTTAATAGAGCCTGAGGGAGGGAAGTCTTCTAGCCAGAGCCTTGTTTTAGAGCATAGAAAGGAACCAGTCTTTCCTGCCTAACACTGGGGCCTGGCCTGCAGCACGGCTAGGCAGAGGGTGGCCTAGAAGTTTTCCCCTCTCCGTGTGTTGTGACGGGATGAGGAGCCCCACAGTATCCGTGAGGGGAGCACTCAGGCTGTATGTTTGATATCACCTTCTATTTGGGTGATACAGCAAATTCCTTGAATTGATAGGTAATTTAATTTGCTCTTAGGTAGCTCTCACTGAACTCAGGTATTTATTTCTTATGCAACTCCCCACTGCTCTAAAACTGATTTTTTAAATGTAAAAACCCTAGCTTTATGCTTTCCCTATTTACAAAACAAAATTCAGCACTATGTAACATTTCCTCTATACCCTTGAGCAATATCTTTGGAGATGATTTTCAAGTTACTGTAGTGCTGCAGAGCAGGAAGCCTTTGACTGGGAGGCCATGAACAAACCATAAAAATCCACAAGGCATGAAATGTACCCCTTTAGAGAGGGAAACTCATGGACGGTTTCATTTGCAAAACGTTTGTTAGAGGCAGCCTTTGCAACTCAAGAGAGCTGTTGTGTAAATATACTTTTTCTTTCAGATTCTGTGACTTAACACTTTTCAAATAGTCTGGTTCTTGAAAGTGGTTAAAGCATCTCAGATAAAGTCAGGTCATAGTTTCTCCTGGAATTTAAAGGATCTGCAAATTCCTGTGGTCTTTTTTAGAACAAGTAGCTCTATCCAAAAATAGACCATCAAAGGCTTCTATGTTAGTCTGTTCTTAAACTACTATAAGGAACTACCTGAGACTGGGTAATTTATGAAGAGAAGACATTTAATAGACTCACAGTTCTGCAGGCTTAACAGAAAGCATGACCAGGAGGCATCAGGAAACTTACAATCATTATGGAAGGGGAAGCAAGCACCTTCTTCACTGGCACCAGGAGAGAAAGAACGCAAAGGGGGAAGTGCTACACACTTTGAAACAACCAGATTTCATGAGAACTCATTGACTATCCTGGGAGCAGCAAGGGGAAAGTCTGCCCCTCATGATTCAGTCACCTCCCACCAGGCCTCTCCTGCAACACGTGGGGATTACAATTTGTCATGAAATTTGTGTGACGACACAGAGCCAAATGATATCAGCTTCCCATGAGAACTATGAGGTCTGTCAGCTTCAGTTACTTGAAAAGTTTTTTTATCTGAGAGAGACATCCGTCACTTTTGTTGTAATATCAGAGGTTAGTGCTACTCTCAGAGACTCAAAGGTGGCAATGATGTTGATTCCCGTAATATCCTATTTATTTTTTCATTCCAGTCCAGACAACCACACACTTAGTTATATTGTAGTACCTATTGCTGTTGTTCTGCCAGATGTGTTGTGCTTAATAGAACACTTCAATACCATATTTGGGGTGAGAGATGTGGTTACTGATGTGAAAATGTATTATTTTCAATACAGATCATGAATAAAGGTCAGAAGCATTTTATATTCACCTGGGATGGCAACAGTGCACATTGACAGTCTTGCCCCAGGGTTACACTAACTCTTTTACTCTGTGTCTAAAGGAAACTTTGCTGGACATTTTGCAGAACAGCAGTCTGGTCCATTGTGTTGCTGATATCACGTGAATTGGACCTGAGGAGTACTCTGGATAAGTACCCTTGTAAATTACATGTGCTCCAAGAAATGACAGATAAAGCCAAGAAAAGCTGTATATTTGGAGCATGTAATTATTACATGTGACAAAAATAATATATTTTAAAGAAATTGTTGGTACCTAGACAAAGAACAGTCACAGCTGGATTTGATGGAAAGAAGAGAGTATCACCTGGAGATACTAGCTTTTGTTGAGATGGAGACTAGATGGGAATTGGGTTTGACTCCCTTGGGGAGAGGCTGACAGTGTCTTATGTGTGGAGAGAAGCTGAAACAAGTACATGATGATCAGAGTAGAAGAAACTTAGCTAATCACCAAGTCCACTTTTTTCTTTCTACACACACAGTCTCCTTGTGCTTGTATGATTAAGTTTAGAATTGGGAGTGGCATACATCACTTACATTTCTGGCTAACAGGCATCTCATACCTTAAACTCTCTGTGAACTTTCTTTCTCCAGCTTAACCCAGATGAGAACACAAACATTGTAGGAAGCCGTGTGTGGAAAATGCTTGAGTGACAAGATGAAGGAGTGTAAAATTCTGAATCACCAAATGGAGCAGAATAGTCTTTCAATTAGGAACATGTACTTGATACTTCACATGAAGGAAAACTAAATTATTATGTCAATTTAACTAAGAGAGTGGAGTTTTCTGTATATGCAGCTACTGTTAACAGTAATTAGTGCACATGTACAATGTCCCAAACCCCTCAACTGTGTGTCATTATTGGATTTCTTTTTCAGTATAGGGGCATGGATATTTAGGCTTAAGAATTTTAGCTGTTATCCTATGTGCAGTGAGAAGTTATTTATATGTTGTAAGTGGGAAGTATGTGTTCGTTTGTTGGTGGTGAAAAGACATTCTGGTGTCAGTGTGGAAAATGGATCGGACGATTGTGTTAGAAGACGTAGATAGTGTAGTTAGAAGGTTATTTAATACATCAAAGCAATAGAGGAATGTGTCTTGGATTTTGAGGATAAAGGGGAAATGAAAAGAAATTGTTGGATTTAAGAAATCTTTAAAACGTAAAATATGGAAGACTTGACAATGGTTGAAACAATGGAGTTGAGGGTAAGGTTAGCGTCAAAAATATGTCCCTGGTTTATGGTTTGCATAAATGTTTGTTTGGTGACCCTATCCTCAAGACAGGGAACACTGCAAGATTACTGGGTTTGGGGGTGGAATAGGGGAAGATCTTAGTCTCAGCTTTGGACATATTACCTCTAAGGTAACTTTGGGATTTCTAAATGGAAATCAAGTTAATTAGGTAGTTGGGTTGTGGCACCATTAAGAGAAATAGGGGGAAGGAAACAAGCTTATTATAAGTTCTATTTAGTGACACTTTATAAACATGCCCCAACAGTGAACCCTAGGGACACAATGTGTAGCTTTGATTGTTATAACTAGTTATATATGACTGACCTGATGATTAGCTCACAATGCCCTGTAGAACAACTTTGACTTCATCCCACTGGGAATCCTTTGGAAACATTGAGGGAATTTAATTTTTTTTTCAAAGAATGGATTTGAAAATAGAAGATAGAAATGCCATTTCCTTCCAGTTTGGAATTTTCAAGGAATATTGGTACACTACTAATACTGCTTCATCTCTGTACATTTTACGTTACTTCCAGACCAAGAGCATACTTTGTTTCCCAATGTTTCATAGGAACTGGGTGACAATACAGAGATTTTCATAATTTTTATTATTTTAGCTTTGCAGTTTGTCAATAACATTACAAAATTTATAAGTAGGAAATTAAAATCCTAGACAGGAGTTTTAAAATAATTGACAACCAAAATATGAACAGACAAAAGTAAATACCCTTTTGAACATGTATATTTCAGTTAGAATTTTTACAGTGGAGGTAACACAATTGTTGAGAAGTTTTTAAACAAACTTTGATTAACAAAAAAATGAAAAATGAAAAATTTAAGTAATAAGAAAAATTCAACGTAGAGCTTATTTTAGAACATGAAAAGCCTTCTCAATTAAGATGTAAGCTCTGCAATTGAAATATAACTTATTTGTAATTTTTCAGAATAGGAAATTCTGGTTTAAGGTTTATTTGACTGAGTATAATAAAAGTTATTTAATTCCATGGAATTGTGGGAATGTGGGCTGAAGTCACTAGAGTTAACTTCAATAGACTCTTTGTGTCTCCTTATGTCTTATATAACTTAAGAAACATTCACAAACTTACTCATTCTTGGCTAAATTATACATTGTAGGAACTAAAACTACAAATATCAATAATTCAGTTACTTGAGGTTATAAGGAAAATTGGGCTAGTTTATTCTGGGCACAGATGTTTTATGGTTCTTAATTATTAATTTATGGTTTTGGCCCTGTTGTATATGCTAGGGTTCTCTGTGAGTATATATTTAAAAATAAAAATTCTAAAAAGAATTCCTTCTTCGTTTATTTTCAGTAAAGATAATATCACATCTTACAATTGTTACTTATGCTAATATTTGATTTTTAGAAAAATAGCCTTTATTTATATTTTTAAATTACACAAACCCAGTTTTTCAAATATTCCTCATAGTAAAAAAAATTATGTTTCCTAAGTATTACGAGGCATGACTATAGAATTATGAAAAAAATTTTATACATGAAAATGCCAGAACAATTTATTTATTTTTCTTCTCAAGGTAATGTAGAAGGGTCTATATTCATGAGAAAATCTCCTGAAGTTCTTTTAGAGACTATATATAAATCACACACGTTCACAAAAATCTCTTTACTTCATGAAAACACTAAATGTTATATTCATAGCAGTGATAAAAATAAAGTATAAAAGAATAAATTTAATAAGAACATTACAGAAATTACAAAAATTCTAAAATTTCTAAAAATTCTGTTACTCTATTTGAATCTCTATCTTATATAATTACAGATAACTTTGGAGTATTAAAAAAGTCTATCTACTCTCAATGCTCGAAAGTTTTTTCCATTGATAATATTCAAAATAACATGCGAATTTGCCTGGATGTCATTTCTGCATTTAAGCGATATGTAGGTACAAAAACTTAGAGATTATAACCCTCTAATTTTACATTGAAATTTTCAGTGACAAAACATCTCCTTTAAAAGGCAACAAAGTTGTATTGTTCTTGATTCTTTTTTCCACTATTACATGTTAGAGACTGTTCTTTCATACATACCTTCATATATGTATGTAGACACATGTACATACATATGTTTATATAATTTTATGTTAAAGAGATAATAACATACATGCTGTTTTTCTTGTGGAACTCTTATTTTGATTTATCCCTCTTGCTTTCTCCTCCACTTCCCCTAATCCGGCATCTACTCCGATACCACAGAAACTAGTGCTACTAATTTAGTATCCATTATCCACATTTTTCTCCATGCAAAAAGAGATTTAAAAGTACATTTCTCGTTTTACGATAATGAAATTACATTGTTTATACTTGTATGTATCTTGCTCTTCTCATATATACACATTGTGGTAATTCTCAATTCAATTGGTATAGATAGCTCTTTTTTTTAATGCCTAAATTTTATTCCACAGTATGAAGGTACTATGATTTGTCCAATCATTTCACTGTGGATGTGTTTGGTCTTTGCCACTGTGAACAATAATGCATTGGATGTTTTTTGTCTATTTTTATTTGAGTAGTGGTACTTTTATTTCTAGGCTGTATATATGAAAAATGGTAAATCAGGCTGGGCATAGTGGCTCATGCCTGTAATCCCGTAACTTTGGGAGTCCAAGGCAGGCGGATCAAGAGGTCAGGAGTTTGAGACCAGCCTGACCAGCATGGAGAAACCCCACCTCTTCTAAAAATACAAAAATTAGCCAGGTGTGGTGTGTGCGACTGTAATCCCAGCTACTCAGGAGGCTGAGGCAGGAGAATCACTTGAACCCAGGAGGCGGAGGTAGCGGTGAGCCAAGATCATGCTAAGCCGAGATCACGCCACTGTACTCCAGCCTGGGTGACAGAGCGAGACTGCATCTCAAAAAAAAAAAGTAAATCAAAGGGGTATACATATATGTTTTATAAAATTAATGAGAGTATATAAAATTGCTTTTCAAAAAGACTGTTGCAATAAATGTTTGCATCAGTAATATATGAAAGTACTACTTTTCTCACCTCAGTTACTAGTGGGTATTGTATTCATTTTAATTTCTGCTAATCTGATACATGAAAAGAAAGGTGTGTGTGTGTGTGTGTGTGTACCAATGACATAGAAATTTGGGCATCTTTTCATTTCACTTATTGGTCATTTTTATTTGTTAATTTGTAAACTTGCTTATTCGTATCATTTACTCATTCTTCTTTTAGATAATTTGCCATTTGCTTATCTAAGTTTTTATTATAGACATACATCTATATCTTTCATATCCATGATAAAATACATTTTCTAATTTATTATATGTCTTTTGATTCTGATAGATACTCTTCTGCTATGCATGACAATTATATAGTAGCGATGTATTTATTCCGGCTTTCTTTCTTTGAGTAAGAATTTCTCCAATCTCTAAGTTACATTAAATTTCTTAGAAAATATTTGTGGTGTGAGGTAGAGCCTAACCTTATTTACTTCCAGACAAATAGCCAACAGTGCCAGTATAATTCATTAAACCAATCATTCTTTTCCTTCGGTATTGAAATATATTTGTTTTATGCCAAATTCCTTTATGTATTGAAATATATTTCTGACCTCTCTATTCTATTGCGCTGATCCTCTTGTCTATTCTTATCCCAATATCTTAATATTTTGATCATTATGGCTTTATATTATAGCTCAATAGCAATTAAGGTACTCAACTATTCTTACTATTTATTATTTTCTTGGGGAAAATGGCAACTTTTTTCTTTCATATGAACTTTAAGATAAATATATGCAGTTCTAAAAAAAACCCTGTTAGATTGAAAAGGATTTGCACTAAGTTTACATGTCACTTTAGATTGATTATGATTTTAAGACTTTTTATAATGGATAATTTTGAATGTATATTATTATAGAGAAGTAAGCCAGGTGCGGTGGCTTATGCCTGTAATCCTAGAACTTTGGGAAGCTGAAGCGAGAGGATTTCTGAGCCCAGGAGGTCGAGGCTGCAGTCAGCCATGATTGCAGTATTGCACTGCAGCCTGAGTGACAGAGGAAGACTCTGTCTCAAAATAACGAAACAAAACAAAATAAAAGTGGACAAATAAGGGTAAAAATTTAAAACTAATAAAAACAAGGAGCACCTCTGGGGAATCAGTCACACGTAAAATGTCATCATTGTTATGACTCTTTTGTGACTATATTCTCTCTTCTTTCGTTTTAGTGGTTGGCCAGGCCACACATGGCTGAAGAAAATAAGACTCTGGTGACTCACTTTGTCCTCACGGGGCTTACAGATCGTCCAGGGCTGCAGGTGCTCCTGTTCCTGGTGTTCCTGGTGATCTACCTCATCACCCGGGTGGGCAGCCTTGGCCTGATGGCTCTCATCTGGAAGAACCCCCCACCTTCACACCCTCATGTACTTATTTCTTGGCAGTTTAGCCTTTGCAAGTGCATGCACTTTATCCCCTGTGACTCCTAAGATGCTTATCAACTTTTTATCAAAGAATCCTATGCTATCCCTGGCTGAGTGTGCCACCCAATTTTACCTTTTTGGTTCCAATGCAACCACAGAATGCTTCCTGCTGGTAGTGATGGCCTATGACCGCTATGTAGCCATATACAATCCCTTGCTTTATCCAGTGGTGATGTCCAATAGCCTCTGTACTCAGTTTATAGGTGTTTCATATTTTATTGGTTTTCTGCATTCAGTGATTCATGTGGGTTTGTTATTTAGATTAACTTTCCGCAGGTCCACTATTATACATTATTTCTACTGTGAAATTTTACAGCTGTGCAAAATTTCTTGCACCAACCCTACAGTTAATATACTTCTGATTTTCATCTTTTCAGCATTTATACAAGTCTTCACTTTTATGACTCTTATCGTCTCTTACTCCTATATTCTCTCTGCCATCCTGAAAAAGAAGTCTGAGAAGGGTAGAAGCAAAGCCTTCTCCACTTGCAGTGCTTATCTGCTCTCTTTCTCTTTGTTCTACGGCACTCTCTTCTTCATTTATGTAGGTCCTAGGTCTGGATTGACTGCAGATCAGGACAAAATGTATTCTTTATTTTACACAATAATAATTCCTTTACTAAATCCTTTTATGTACAGCCTAAGAAACAAAGAGGTTATAGATGCCCCGAGAAGAATCACGAAGAAACAAATAATTGTCAGACAACTTTCAAACTGTTTCTTCTTTATATTCTGCTGAGAAAACCCCACGTCCTGTAGATTAGGACTAGCAGTCAGGGTGGTCCCTGAGCTCTGTGTAAAGGATCTCAGCTTCGTATTGTGTTTACTTGGATATGGATCCAGTGAAAGTTTATTAATGTTACCCAAAATTAGCTTATTTAGAAACACTGTGCTGCATTTTAATCTGAGCATTTAGCTTTTGCAAATTAGCTATTTTCTAAGGACTTCCAAAGTTATAGGTAGTAATTGGCAGTTATACTGAGAAATACTGAGAAACATTTATAGTTGCACAAGAAAGACATAATTTTATCAGGATTATTTTTAACAAAATCCAAGCTATTCTATTATATTACCTTGAAAAGTAAAGGGAGCAGCTGAACTGCAGTTGTTTCCCCCATTTTGAGAGGCCCCCGAGGAATGGACATCTAGACAGGCAGGTTATATTGCTGGGATTGGTCTGAACTGATTGCTGATTTAAAATGTTCCCAAGTATGTTGTATCAGTTTTTAAGATCGTTTATTATTTAACCTATATTTTATGGAATGCAGCTATACTGAAAAATGGAGGTGAGGCAAACATACTTCCAGGTGCTAGGTGGCAAGCAAGTTACTTAAGCTGAGAGATACTAGACCCTGCACTTTTCTTGTGCTAATTTGAGCTGTATTTATTTCAGTTTGCATTCAGTTATTGATACTTGGGCAGTTGTATCT
Organism: Piliocolobus tephrosceles; assembly: GCF_002776525.5. NCBI lineage: Eukaryota > Metazoa > Chordata > Mammalia > Primates > Cercopithecidae > Piliocolobus > Piliocolobus tephrosceles. The sequence continues at coordinate 9,392,806 of NC_045435.1, read as the reverse complement.
GGGTATCCAAGGCCTCTGTAATGCTGCTGCTATGCATTATTTGGTATTCTTGCTTAAAGCTAAATCAACTTAGGCAATAAACATGGCTAAATAAACACTGGGTGAGTTTGATTGTCATTGTACACTTGAAATCTACTACAAGGGTCCAATGATTACATGACGCTCATACAGAAGGATGGGTAGGGAAAATCTTTTGAGACTTTAGTGCTGGGATGGCTGTTAACTTATCCTTGGTTTGTGGTAGTGAAAATTTTTTGAGGCAAATTTTGGGGGACAATCTCATCAATGGAATTTAGATGATATAACTTCAAAGCTCTACAATTAAGCAAAATAAATTAACAAAAAAGCAAAGGGAAAATGGCTGGAAACATTGCTTGATTGTTATTAGTGATAGTAGCACAATGGAAATTCTAACAGGAGAACACAAAGAAATAGACTTGATTTATAAGAGGTGAGGAAAATATGAAAGTAGAAGAGAAGCCATAACATGTTTTGCTGGAAATCTGGCAGAGATTATATTTACTGGTCAACTAGAAGTCACTTAGTTGTGACCACTGACTTTTCAAGAGGTGTGAGGACAAGGCCAGACGACCATAGAAACTAGGAGGTACTGTTAAAAGCATTTTGCCAATGGATAAACACTAGAAACCTGACGAGGTTTTGTTAGTCTGGATGCTCACAGGCTGTGTGTTCAAGGAAGTAACATTTCAAAGGTAAGGAATACATTCAGTTTGAATGGAATTATATGGCCAGCCTATATAAACTTCAGTATACATTTCTCATTTCCAATTATGATTCACAATAGTTAAAGTAAAAATCCAACAAGCTTGCCTGCCCAATTCTTTCTCTTAATGGTAGATGAAGGATCCCTGCAGAGATAGTAGAAATATTCTAATGCAGACACTTTAGGTTGATTGTGAATAAAATATATAATTACTTCTTTTTTTTTTTTTTTTTGAGACAGAGTCTCGCTCTGTCGCCCAGGCTGGAGTGCAGTGGCACCATCTGGGCTCAATGCAAGCTCCACCTCCCAGGTTCACCCCATTCTCCTGCCTCAGCCTCCCAAGTAGCTGGGACTACAGGAACCCACCACTACGCCCGGCTGATTTTTTTTTTTTATTTTTAGTAGAGAAGGAGTTCCCCCGTGTTAGCCAGGATGGTCTCGATCTCCTGACCTTGTGATTATAATTACTCTTAATGGAAAATGCCTTTAACACAAACTATGATAAATGCAGTGATAAGGACAGTTCATGATGCTTGGTACCCTTATATAATCTTCCTTTTATTAGAATATAATACTATACAGACAGCCATGACAAACATGTTAGCAAGTTGCTACTCTTGGATCTCGATGATAGAAGAAAGGTATGTAATATTTAAAAGGAAAGAAATGATCAAAAACGGTCTCACTACACGGAATTATTTTGATGTCTAATGAAAGTAGTATGAAAAGGAAATAAATTGACGAAGGTGCTGCGTAAAATATGGTGGTGAATTGCTACTAGCTAGGAGGTGGAAAACTCTTGGTACTTTGGACAACCACACTTGCCTCACCGAAAAAACTCTTCAAATTTGTTCTATTTACTCCTGTTTGGGATATGCCAAAGAGTATTGGGAAAATAAAGTGGGTAAGCAAGGTGCAGAGGATACCTCTGTTAAGGCAATAGAATTTTTAAAAAGTTAAAATCTACTTGCAAAATTTCAGCAGAGAAATCTAAAGCTGTACACTTGGGCTAACTTGAATAGCTTTGGGGTGGTGACCAGAGTTTCCAGGGATTACCAGAAGCTGGAACACAACATATTGAGATACCAGCAAGAGGCAGAGAGTGCAATATTAAGGACCAAGATAAAACTTTGAAGATAATGTGATGCTGTCATAGTAGGTACCAGAGTTATATTAAGTTACAAATTGGAAAATACGAAAGTAAGAATGACCTGTAGAAATGTCACCTCTACATAAGTGTCTTATTGGATTTGATGCTGTGTGAATAGAGAGATTTGCCACTGCCTGCTGGTTTCTAATCAGATATTAATTGAGCATGTCTGTACCCATTTCTAATTTGACATACAAATGAGAACATTTAGAATTGTGCAAATTTTCCTCTGAAGTGAGAATTAAGCAAAACCAGATCTCAGGAGGACAATGACAACTTTCTGCTTTGATTAAAAAGATAGTAGAAACAGGAATATTAATTCCCATCAACTAATTATATAAAAGTCCTGTCTGGTCTCTAAGGAAAAAGACAGCTCATGAAGACTAACCATAGACTCCTGAGGACTAAATAAGATCATTCTCCTGATGATCTCTGTGCCACGAATGGTAAAAGTCATTCAAGAAGTATAGCAAACTAAAGGTGACTGGCTACCACAGAGCTGGCCAAGGATTTTTATTTTCATTCCAGTTTCAGAAGAAACTAAAACAATTTGCTTTCTTTTGGTAAAGCCTCCAATACCTATTTAAGATAATTAATTTTTCCAGTATAGATATGTACCTTGGTTAGATAAGATCTAGACCTGATTCCTATATGAGAAAATTAGTTTATTATGTTGATAATATTACAATTTATCTCTCAGAGAAATTAAGAAATTAAAGACTTAAGAACTGTAGTGACACATATGACTAACCCAAAGTGGCCAATCAACCTCATTAAGCTATAGGGCCTTGCACAATCTGTAGGATTTTAGGGAGTAATTTTGATTAGAATCACAATAGACATTCTACAAACAACAGAATAAATTGCTATCTTTGCAGCCCTGATGGATAAGAAGAGGCCTATCTGCATGTCGGTGAGTGTATTTATTGCACTTGAACATTTTATGAAGCCCCAAATTGAGTTACTCGAAAGAAATCTGAGTTTTAATGAAGTCAGGAAAAACCACGAACTTTGAGACTTACAATCTATATTCCAGACAGTCTTTCTAGAACCACATCATCCATCATCCTAAAGTCCAAATGATTTTAAAGGTGTCTGTACAGCTGGAGTCCCTGGCAAACATCAACTTACCAAACAATGACACCATCTGGAATTTGGAATTTTTAATTACTTGATGGGCAGCAATGAAAAGCCTTTTTGAAAGACAAGTGTAGGCCTGTTATTAGGCCTTGGTGGAAATAGCGCCCTCCATGGACACACAGTAAATAATTTTGTTTTATTTTATTATTTATTGTTTGTTTCACTTTTTAAAGGAGCAGTTTTAGGTTTACAGCAAAATTGAGAAGAAGGTACAGAGATTTCCCGTATTCCTCCTGCCCGGACACATGCACAGCCTCCTGCATTATCAGCACCCCCAACAGAGTAGCACATTCATTTCAGCTGATGAGCCTATGTTGACATACCATAGGCACCCAAAGTTTACACTTTGCATTAGGGCTTACTCTTGGTTTTGTACATTCTATGCGTTTGAACAAATGTATAATAACTTGTATCCACTATAATAGCATCATATAGAATAAACCTGAGATAACTATTGTGTTATGAGCAATGTCAAATACATGTTTTTAAAAACCTGAGGCAAGTCAACAAAAATCATTGATTAAATGAAAAGTAGATATAGGAATATCCACTGATGATGGCTCCAGGGGAGTGCTTCATATTCATGACCAGGTTTCAGCCCTGCCACTGGGACTGAATATAGGATGCCCCAAGGAGATACTAGCTCTTAGTACTGAATAATCTGAACCTTATAATTATTCCCCTGCTAAAGCAAAGCATGCTACCTGGTTCATCAACAGAAGATCCAGAATTGAAGGACAAGACACATTTTGAAAATCTGTAGCCACTTACTCCAAAAATAAAGGATAAGATCTTGGTTGAAGAATGTAGAAGTAAATATATACAATGGACAGAATAAGGGTAGCGTATAAGAACCTTTCCAGTCTTATCTGGTGGATTAAAATTTGATTTTCTCCTTGTTTTCTGTTGAAATGAAGAAATATTTTGATTTATTTTAAATATTAAGAAAACCTTGCTTTCCTGAGATAAATCTGACTTGGTCATAATGTATTATTATTTTTATATGTGGTGGCACATTATTTATTAATGTTTTTACTAGGGATATGTAAATTTGAGATCGTGAGGTATATCAAAATTTCTTTACTGTTGTCTTTGTCTGGTTTTGATATGAGATGTTTCTGGAGTTTGAGTAAAAGTGTTCTCTACGCCTTCATTTTCTTAAAAAGTTTGTGTAGGATGACTATTTTTTCCTTAAGTATTTGTTAAGATTTGCCAGCAGCTATTTGCTTTATTATGAGAATTTGTATATTTTAGCTAGATGGTTAAATTATTGTAATATTTTAGTATAATAATATTCCCTTTTTTAATGTTTGTAGTATCCTTGATGATGTTCCTCTTTCATTCCTGGCATTGGTAGTTTATTTTTCCTCTTTTTAAAAATAATTATTCTAGTAAGAGGCTCGTCATTATTTTTGACCTTTTTTAGGAAATAGCTTTTAGTTTATTAATTTTTTTCAATTGTTTTTATTCCATTTTATTGACTTATTTATTTATTATTTCCTTCCTTTACCTTAACTCGGGGCTTAATTTGCTTTTTCACTTTTTAACTTCTTAGAGAGTAAATGTAGATAAATGACTTTAGACCTTTTTTCTTTTTCCATATAAACAGTTAAAGCTATACATTTCCATTTAGGTGCCACTTTACCTGTATTGTATATTTTATATATGTACTTCTATTTTCATTCAATTCAAAATGTTTTCTCTGTGTAAGACCTTTACACCGAACAACTCACCCAATAATAATGCAGATTCTTTGAAGTGCACATGGTACATTCACAATATAGACTACAAAATTGGCCATTAAATACTCCCAGTAGATTTTAAAGGATTGAAATAATACAAAGTGTGTTCTCTGACAACAATGGAATTAAATCAGAAATCAATAACAGACAGATATTTGGAAAATCTCCATCTATTCAGAAATTAATGAGCACACTTCTAAGTAACCCATGGGAGAAAGAAGAAATCTAAAGAAAAATTAAATTACTTGTATGCCCCCAACACTTTTGTATGTTGAAGTCCTAAATTCCAATTTGATAGTATTTGGCGGTAGAGCCTTTGAGAGGCAATGAGGTTTAGGTGAGGTCATGAGAGTAGGGCTCTCCTTATAGGATTAGTGTCCTTATAAGATAATATACTGCGGTTTGCTCTCTTTCTCTCTGCCCTGTGAGGACACAGTGAGAATGCATCGTCTGCAAGCTAGGAAGAGAGCCCTTACCAGAATTCCAATCAAGAACTTACAGCCTTCAAGCTGAGAAAATTAATTTCTGTTGTTTAAGACACCCAGTCTATGGTATTTTTTAATGACAGACTGAGAAAACTGATACATATCTCAGGCAGTTCTTGAAATTCTTTTTAAAAATGTGTTTCACTTGTCTTTGTTCCATCTTATTCTTTCTTGTATTCTTTTGTATTATTGATTTTTTAGCATTCAATTTTATTTCTACTTTTAGCTTACTAGTTAAACCTCTTTTTTAATAGTTGCTCTCCGTTTAAAATATATAGTCAATTTTTCGCAGTCTGCCTTCAAAAAACATTTCTTCCTATGTATAATGTAAGGACTTTATAACAATATACTTCTGTCCTTTTTGTCTTTTCATTATTTTTGTCACATATTTAATTTCTACATATTATGATTTTCACAACTGGTATTACTTGCGCTTTAAGGAGTCATTTATTTAGAAAGACATTACAAACAGAAAAATATTCACATATTTACCCATTTTTTTTCTTCATTTCTTTGTGTAAACTCAAATTTCCATCTGCTTTCAATTATTTTCCCTTTTATTTTTGAAAGATATTTTCACTGAGGAAAGTCTTCTAGGTCTACAGTTCCTTTTTGTTTTCAGCACTTTTATTATGTTATTCTGTTGTTTTTGGCTTGGAAAATTTCTGACAAGAAATCCATTGTTTTAATTTTTCTGTTTAAGATGTGTTTTTTTTTCTGGATATTTTTCATATTTTATCTTTCAGAAATTTAATTATGATGTGCCTTGGTGTAGTTTTATTTGTGCTTATGTTGTTTGGAATTCATTGATCTTTGATCTCTTAATTTTAGTTTTAAAATTTGCAAAAATTTTGGCCATTATTTCTTCAGCAATATTTTTGTCCATTACTTTCTTTCTGGAATATGAATTTCATGTATGTTGTACAACTTGATATTGACCAACAATGAGACTCTATTAATCTATTTTCAAACTTCTACAAATCTCTTTATGCTTCATGTTAGATTGTTTATATTGCCATTTTTTCAAGTTCACTAATCCTTTTTTGTTTCTGTAGAGGCTAACCTTCTCTTAACCCTATCCAGTAAAATTTTAATTAAAATATGGCCTTTTTCATCTCTAGAAATTCCATTTGATTCTTCCTTATGTTTTTTATTTCTCTTATTATGCTTATTTTTATTATATTATTTTATAATAGCTCTTTTAATATGCTTGCCTGTCAATTCATCATTTCTGCCAGTTTAGGGTCTTTCTATTGATTGCATTTTCTTCTGATTATTTATCATGGTTTTCTGCCTCTAAGTTGTCTAGAAATTTTTAATTGGAGTTTTGACATTATACATTTGGAAATTATTCTGGCAGGCAGTTACATTTTTGCATGTAAACTTACCCCTTTCTAGATTGTTTTTCAGGTTTTATTTAGTGAGTTTTGTATTATCTTTAGAGCTAATTTAGCTCCATTACTTAGGCTTAGTCCTTCCGGGGTGTCTAATGAATGCCCCATGTATTCAAGGGTGTCTCTAAACTCTGATTATTGGCAATATGAAAAATTCATACCGGTGTTATCTACTTGAATTTTTTAACTTATAGATACTGGGTTACTGTTTTCGCCCCCAGTTGTTTGCTTTCCCACTGAAGTTTTATTCATATGAAGATCGATGTTTAGACAAAACCTTATGCTTACCTTTATGCAGACTTATGTATTGTTTTGTTTGCATGGCTTTCTCTTTTTTGGCACTTTTGTAAATTCTAGCTACAACAACTTCTCTTAACTGCAGTCATTGTCTCCTCCTGTCAGCAAGATTGTCAGTTCTGTTTGTGTTCCTCTTACTTAAGACACAGTCTGCAAATTGTCTCCAGGCAGAAATCTTAGGCAATTATAAGATTCACCTCATATATTCTCAGGGATCACAGCAGTTCTCTTCTGCCTTTTGTACACTATCTGAAAACAACAGTTGCTTTCTGTATTCTGTCCAGTCTCCTATTGTTTACAGTGGAAGTGCAAGTCCTATAGGCATTACTTTTTCACTGAGGGAAATGGAAGTATAAGACACAATTTTTTGTCACTTATCTCTGACTAAAATCTTCTAATACTTCTTTTTGGCTATCCAAAGAGTCTGCATTTTTTAGTGTAGCATAAAGATTCATAAAGTAATCAAACAAATTCTTCATACCTGCATTAAATATGTAATTTACTAGTTTCTATAACTTGGCTCCTATTCTTCCTTTCTTCATCAAGGAAAATGCTTCATCTTTATAACTTCTAAATTGTGTCCATTACAATTACAATGCAGCATGAATTCTATCTCTTCTAAGACCATCCCAAAAGTGATCCCTTGCCTCTTTGAGCTTAATTTTGTTATTTATGTTAATTTGTTAATTTAGTTAATCATCCATGCAATTACTGAGGAAAAGTTACGATACATTTAACCACAATTTTTATTTCCAAGGAGTTCAGCCTAGGGGAGGAAATAGATTTATAAAAATAGTGACTGTAATAGAGATTAAAAGTGCTGGAAAAGAACTAAGTACAGGCATAGAAGTGGTGCAGGGAAAAGAAGTGAAAGAGTATTGCTCAACTCTTACATGGAGACAATGGGGGAGAATAAAACATAACTTGCTAGAATTGGTGGCACTGAGGCAGAACAGGAAGCATAAGAGAATGATAAGGTGTCTGCCAAGTACTCGTTTCAGAATGAGGGAGCACAATATGTAAAAGTAGTGCTTCACATTTGAATTTGTAAGTATTTAAATGTAGACGGAACATACGGTGAGAAGGAGGTGGGAGTATCAGAGATAAGACTGGAGATGTAAGAAGGATTAGACAATGGGAAACCATTTATGCCATGATAATGAGTTGGACTTTATTATAGGTAAATGTAGTACCAATGAAAGTTTATGAATTACTGATTAATAGCTATTATAAAATCTGGATCATTTTGTGCCATAATTCAATATATATTCTTAGCCAGGGGTAGTGGCAGGCACCTGTAATCCCAGTTACTCTGGAGGCTGAGGCAGGAGAATCACCTGAACTCGGGAGGCAGAGGTTGCAGTGAGCCGATATCGCACCACTGCACCCCAGCCAGGGTGACAGAGTGAGACTTCATCTCAAAAACCAAACCAACCAACAAACAACAATACATATTCAATATATAATATTCAATATATATTCAATATTCAATAATATTTTGGCCATTACTCTCTTTCTGGGATATCAATTGCATATATGTATATATGATAGCATGAAAAATAAATTGAAAATAAGCTAAGATTGGAAATCAATAGAACAATAAGGATATAATTACAAATTATTGAAAATGTATTTCCCTGAATTTCTGGAAATACTGGTCTGTTGAATATGTCTGGATTTATATGTTGCCATTGAAAATGTCCTATGCCAGCCAGGTTTTGTCATCTTTGCCTGAAAGCCCAGAGGGTATTTGCTTTACTTTATAACTTAATAGTTTTAAAATGCTATGTTCCAAATACTATGTTTCCCTTAATTTTCACAGGTACATAAGAAACTTACTGATACATAGATTCATACTTTTTATTTCTAGAAAATCTCATATTATAATTTTAGTAATAATTCCATTTCATTGAACACTTTTTCAGAAATTCTAATTACATATATGCTGGATTTTATTCACCTCTAAGTGATATCCATCAGTTTTTCTTGGCTAACTTTGTTTGTTTTCAGTGTTGTTTTTCTCCCTGAACTGTTTGAATGACTTTTTGTTGTTGTTGTTGTTGCATTTAGATCCCAGAAGATGATTACAGTTTTTCACATTTTAATTGTTTTAAGTCTGCCAGACCTTATTTGTCAATGGGGCTTTATGTTTCATTCAGGTGGCAATCCAACACAATTTTCGTCAACTTCATGAAATTGATCACTTCTTTCTCATGATCATTTCACACTAAAGTTCAAGCATGTTTACTATATCAGAAAATTAGTGGGTGAGATATCGGAACATTGGCTGAAGTTAGACAGTAGAGTGAAGCATGGAGAAATGGTTAAGGGGAAAGCAATTCTAGAAGTGGTTGGTTCACTTAGGAATATTTGTGTTCTGACAATTCTTACTTGCCTAGACAGCATGTCACTTCAGGAACTGGCATATTGAATGACATGATAACGTGAATCTTCCTGTTGACTCATCAGTTAGTATCATAATTTTGCCTCATCGTGTATACAAAAATTAACATTTGGGTTAATTTGTAGGTATTTCTATTTTATTTGTATTTCAATAGGTATTGGGGGAACAGGTGGAATTCGGTTACATTGATAAGTTCTTTAGTCGTGATTTCTGAGATTTTGATGCACCCATCACTGGAGCAGTGTACACTGTAACCAGTGTGTTGTCTTTTATCCTTCACTCCCCTCTCACCCTTCCACCTGAGTCCCTTAAGTCCATTGCATCATTCTTAGGCCTTGGCATCCTCATAGCTTAGTTCTCACTTTTAAATAAGAACATACGATGTTTGGTTTTCCATTCCTGAGTTACTTCACTTAGAATAATGATCTCCAACTCCATTCAGGTTGCTGAAAACACCATCATTTTTCCCCCCTTTTCATGGTTGAGTAGTATTCAATAGTATACATTTTCTTTATCTATTCCTTGATTGATGGGCATTTGGGCTGGTTCCATATTTTTGTAATTGCTAATTGTGCTGCTATAAATGTGTGTGCAAGTGTCTTTTTCACATAACAACTTTTTTTCCTCTGGATAGATATGCAGTAGTGAGGTTGCTGGATCAAATGGTAGATTGACTTTTAGTTCTTTAAGGAATCTCCATACTGTTTTCCATAGTGGTTGCACTAGTTTACAATTCCACCAGCAGTGCATAAGTGTTCCCTTTTCACCACCTCCATGCCAACATCTAATATTTTTTTATTTTTAAATTATGGCCATTCTTGCCAGAGTAATGTGGTATCACAATGTGGTTTTAATTTGTATTTCCCTGATAATTAGTGATGTTGAGCAGTTTTTCTTATGTTTGTTAGTCATTTGTATATTTTCTTTTGAGAATGAGCTACTCATATCCTTAGCCTACTTTTTGATGGAATTATTTGTTTTTCTTTTCCTGCTTATTTGTTAGAGTTCATTGTAGATTTGGGTTATTAGTCTTTTGTTGGATGCAAATTTGTGAAAATTTTCTCCCACTCTGTGGGTTGTCTGTTTAGGCTGCTGATTATTTCTTTTGCTGTGTAGAAGTTTTTTAGTTGAATTATGTTCCATCTATTTATGTTTGTTTTTGTTGCATTTGCTTTTGGGTTATTGGTCATGAAGTTTTTGCCTATGTCAATGTCTAGAAGGATTTTTCTGATGTTATCTTCTAGAATTTTTATAGTTTTAGGTCTTAGATTTAAGTCTTTGATCCAGCTTGACTTTATTTTAGGCAAGAGGTGAGGATCCAGTTTCAATCTTCTACATGTGACTAGCCAATTATCCCAGCACCATTTGTTGAATAGGGTGTCCTTTCCCCACTTTTTGTTTTTCTTTGCTTTGTTGAAGATCAATGGGCCCAAGTATGTGGCTTTATTTCTGGGTTCTCCATTTCATTTTGTTGGTCTATGTGCTTATTTTTATACCAGTACCATACTGTTTTGGTGGCTATAGCCTTATAGTATAGTTTGAAGTTGGGTCATGTGATGCCTCTAGGTTTGTTCCTTTTGCTTTGGGTATGCAAGCTCTTTCTTGGCTCCATATACATTTTAGGGTTGTTTTTCTGGTTTTGTGAAGAATGATGGTGGTATTTTGATGGGAATTGCATTGAATTTGTAGATTGCTTTTGGTAGTATGGTATTTTCATGATATTGATTCTACACATCCATGAGCATGGGATATGTTTTCATTTGTTTGTGTGATCTATGATTTCTTTCATCAGTGTTTTGAAGCTTTCCTTGTAGAGGCCTTTTACATACTTCGTTAGGTATATTCCTAAGTATTTTATTTTATTTTTTTGCAGCGATTGTGAAAGGGGTTGAGTTCTTGATTTGATTCTCAGTTTGGTCACTGTTGGCATATAGCAGAGCTACTGATTTGTGTACATTAATTTTGTATCCTGAAACTTTGCTTAATGCATTTACCAGTTCCAAGAGCTTTTTGGATGAATCTTCAAGGTTTTCTAAGCATATGATTGTGTCATCAGCAAACAGCAACAGTTTGACTTCCTCTTTACTAATTTGTATGCCCTTTATTTCTTTCTCTTGTGTGATGGTTCTGGCTAGGACTTCCAGTACTATATTGAATAGAAGTGGTGAAAGTGGGCATCCTTGTCTTCTTCCAGTTCTCAGGGGGAATGCTTTCAACTTTTCCCCATTCGGTATGATGTTGGCTGTGGGTTTGTCGTGGATGGCTTTTATTACATTAAGGTATGTCCCTTATATGCCAAGTTCTTGATTTGATTCTCAGCTTGGTTGCTGTTGGTATATAGCAGAGCTACTGATTTATACACATTAATCTTGTATCCTGAAACTTTGCTGAACTTTCTTAATGTTTCTGTTATTTATTTGTGCATTAAAAAGGACCAAAATTTAGTGTTTCATCAGCAATCTAATTATTATCTGTCACAATTCTATGGGTTGGCCAGGGTCAGCAGGGCGGTCGTCAGATGGTCTGCAGTCATCTGAGGTCGCAATTGGTCTGGATTTTCCGAGATGACTGATTCACAAATCTGGTACATTGGTGAAGATGGCTAGAAGACTGGGCTCAGCTAAGAGGTTAAGATTTTTGAGCCCCTCTTTCCCTACGTATAGTTTCAGAACCTTTCTCTCTCCATGTGATTTATCTGGTAGGATAACCTAACTTTAGATGAAGGCTCAGAGCTCCACAAAAGGCTAGTGGAAGCAACTTCTTAAGCTTGGACTGGCACAACATAGCTTCTGCCATATAAAACACCCGTGGAGCAGGACATAATTGTAACATGGTTATAATTGTGTTACAACTTATAAAAATATTAATAATATATTATTAATAACTATAACAATATATTGTTTAAAGAGAGTCATTGAGAACCCCATTGGGGCTCTCAAAACATAAACACCAGGAGATGTAGTTTGTAGGAACCGTCTTTGGAAAGTGGCTACTACATTCAATTTCTTTCTATATGTTTCAGTCAAATCTAGTTTTCCTTGGCACCTAATAATTGCTTTTATTTCTTAGAATAGTTTTGTCTTCTTTAATTATTTCCTGAACTTTTTCACATCTATATTTTAATCTTTTAGCTTCTATCTGTTCTCAGTTTTAGAAGTTTTGATTTGAGGTTTTATTTAAAAAATATCTGCTTGTTTAAGATGTTCAATTTTAGTTTGTGTCCTGTGTTACAATTATCCCTGCTCTGTGGATGTTTTTAGGAGGAACAATATTCCTAAGCAGAAAGAAATGTATTGGGTTTTTTATTCTATATTTTATTTTTTTCTTTTAACACTTACCATGGCTGTTCTCATTTGCTTTCTAGCAATTTAAAATATAAAATTGTTCAGGATCATCAATTACATTTATAAATAGACATGTATGAGTGGTTTGAATAGTTTACTAAATTTTGTTTGTTTTTGTTTTATGTTGGTTTTGGTTTGTCACATATTTCTTCTATAGTGAAATGAAAGTTTCAAATTTTGGGGACCTTTCTTGGAGAAAATTTAAAAGTGTCTTCTGATTTTGTGATTGTCTTTTGTTTCTTTGGGACACTTAATTTCCTTTTTTTTCCTTTTATTCCCAAGCCTAAGAAGAGTTTCTCCCTCTTCTGTGTTCCCGCTTTCACAGAGGTTGAGCTTTCACAGAGACTGCTTATACACAGTCAGAGGAGATGAAATTAAAAAAATACAAAAGAATGAAGCATGCCTAAAAGATCTAGAAAACAGCCTTAAAAGAGCAAATCTAAGAGGTATTGGCCTTAAGGAGTAGGTAAAGAGAGATGGGGTAGAAAGTTTATTTAAAGGGATAATAACAGAGAACTTCTCAAACTCACAGAAAGATATCAATATCCAAGTACAAGAAGGTTATAGAACACCAAATAGATTTAACCTAAAGAAGCCTACCTAAAGACATTTAACAATCAGACTCCCTAAGGTCAAGAATAAAGAAAGATTTCTAAAAGCAGCAAGAGAAAAGAAACAAATGACATACAATGCAGCTCCGATATGTCTTGCAGCAGACTTTTTCAGTAGAAACCTTACAGGTCAGGAGAGAGTGGCATGACATATTTGAAGTGCTGAAGAAAAAAACTTTTATCTTAGAATAATATAAACAGTGAAGATATCCTTCAAACATGAAGGAGAAATAAAGATTTTCCCAGACAAACAAAAGTTGAGGGAGTTCACCAACATCAGACCTGTCCTATAATAAATGCTAAAAGGAGTTCTTCAATCTGACAGAAAAGAACATTAATGAGCAATAAGAAATCATGTGAAGATACAAGACTCACTGATAATAGTAAGTACACAGAGAAACATAGAATAGCACTATAATTGTGGCATATAAACTACTCACATCTTGAACAGAAAAACTAAATATGAAGTGATCAGTAATCATAACTACAACTTTTCAAGACATAGACAGTACAATAAGATATAAATAGAAAAAACAAAAAGTCGTAGATATGAAGTTAAAGTGTAGAATTGTATTTGTTTATCTTTGCTGATCTGTTTGTTTGTTTGCCCATGCAATCAGTGTTAATTTATCATTAGTTTAAAGTAATGGGTTATAAGATAGTATTGGGAAGCTTCATGGCAACCTCAAATCATAAAACCTATACCAGATACACAAAAAAATAAAAATCAAGAAATTTAAACACATCACCAAAGAAAAATCACCTTCACTAAGTGGAAAACAAGAAGGAAGAAAAGAAGAGAAGACCACCAAAAAAACCAGAAAACAAACAACAAAATGGCAAGAGTAAGACCTTACTTATGAATAGTAACATTGAATATAAATAGACTAACCTCTCCAATTAAAAGATATATAGTAGCTGAACAGATTTTTTAAAAAGACCCAATGATCTGTTGCATACAGGAAACACACCTCACCTATAAAGACACACATAGACTGAAAATAATAGGATGGAAAAAGACATTGCATGCCAATGGAAACTAAAAAGGAGGAATAGCTATGCTTATATCAGGCAACATAGATTTTAAGGCAAAAAGTATAAGAGGGTACTAAGAAGGTTATTATGTAATGATAAAGAGGTCAACTCAGCAAGAAGATATAATTACTGTAAATATATATGCAGTCAACACTAGAGCACCAAGATATATAAAGCAAATATTACTAGAGCTGAAGGGAGAGATAGACCCCAATACAATCATAGTTGGAGACTTCAACATTGCACTTTCAACATTGCGCAGATCTTTCAGACAGAAAATTAACAAAGAAACATTAAATGTGATTTGCACTATAGACCAAATGGACCTAATACATATGTATAGAACATTTCATCCAACAGTTGCAGAATACACATTATTCTCCTATGCACATAGATCACTCTCAAGGATAGACTATATGTTATGGCAAAAAACAAGTCTCAAATAATTTTTTAAAAAATGAAATAATATCAAGTATCATCTCTTAATGTAATGGAATAAAACTAGAAGTCAATAACAAGAGGAACTTTGGAAACTATACAAACACATAGAAATTAAACAATATGTGCTAGAATGACCAGTAAGTCAATGAAGAAAATGGAAAATTTTCTTGAAACAAGTAAAAATGAAAACACAACATAGCAAAACCTATGTGATGAAGCAAAATTGGTACTAAGAAAGTTTATAGCCATAAGTGCCTACCTACAAAAACATAGATAAACTTCAAATAAACAACCTAACAATGCATCCTAAAGAATTAGAAAAGCAAGAGCAAACCAAATCCAAAATTAGCAGAAGGGAATAAACAATAAAAATTAGAGCATAAACAATTAAACAGAAAAAAGGAAAACAATGCAAAAATCAAGGAAATGAAAAGTTGGTTTTTTGGAAGGATAAACAAAATTGACAAACCATTGGCAAGACTACCTAAGAAAAAAAGACAGAAAACCCAAAAATAAAATCAGAGATGAAAAAGGAGACATTACAACTGATACCACAGAAATGCAAATGATTATTAGGGACTACAATGAGTAAGCATATGTAAATAAATTTGAAAATGTAGAAGAAATGAATAAAATCCTAGATACAAACAACCTACCAAGATTGAGCCATGCAGAAATCCAAAACCTGAACAGACCAATAGCAAGTAAGGAGATTGAAGCTGTAATAAGAAGTCTCCAAGCAAAGAAAATCCCTGGACCCAGTGGCTTCATTGCTGAATTTTACCAAATATCTAAAGAAGAACTTAACATCAATCCTCCTAAAACTACCCCAAAAAACAGAGCTGGCAGGAACACTTCCAACCTCATTCTACAAGGCCAGTATTACTTTGCCACCAAAGCCAGACAAAGACATATCCAAAAAAGAAGAATACAGGCCAGTATTCCTGATGAGCATTCATGTAAAAATCCGCAAAATAGTAGCAAACCAAATTCAACATCACATTAAAAAGATCATTCATCAAGACCAAGTTGGATTTATCCCAGGGATGGAAGGATGGTTGGGCATATGCATATCAATCAATGTGACACATTATATCAACAGAATAAAAGACAAAACCCATATGATCATTTGAATTGATGCAGAAAAAACATTTGATAAAATTCAATACCCGTTTATGATAAAAACCCTCAAAAAACAAGATATAGAAGAAACATACCTCAACATAATAAAAGCCATAGATGAAAGACCCACAGCTAGTATCATACTGAATGGGGAATAACTAAAAGCCTTTTTTGTAATATCTGTAAAATGACAGGGATGTCCACTATTACCACTTTTAGTCAACATAGTACTAGAAGTCCCAGCTAGAGCAATCAGACAAGAGAAAGAAATAAAGGGTATCCAAATTGGAAAGGAAGAAGTCAAATTATTCTTGTTTGCAGATGATATGATCTTATATTTGGATGAACCTAAAGACTCCACCAAACAACCATGAGAACTGGTCAACAAATTCAGTAAAGTTGCAGGGTACAAAATCAATATACAAAAAATCAGTACCATTTCTACATACCAACAGTGATCAATCTGAAAAAGAAATGAAGAAATTAATTCCATTTACAATAGCCACACATAAAATTTAATACCTAGGAATTAACTTCACCAAAAAAGTGAAAGATCTCTGTAAGGAAAACAATAAAACACTGATGAAAGAAATTGAAGATGACACCAAAAAATGGAAATATATTCCATGTTCATGGATTGGAAGAATCAATGTTGTTAAAATTGTTTATACTACCTAAAGCAATCTACAGCTTCAATGCAATGCCTATCAAGATGCCAATGAGATTCTTCACAGGAATAGAAAAAATCAATCCTAACATTTGAATGGAACCACAAAAGACTCAGAATATACAAAGCTATCCTGTGCAAAAAGAACAAAACTGGAAGAGTCACAGTAACTGACTTCAAATTATACTACAGAGCTATAATAACCAAAACAGTATAGTACTAGCATAAAAATACTCACATAGACCAATGGAACAGACTACAGAACCCAGAAACAAATTCATACATCTACATTCAGTGAACTAATTTTCAACAAAGGTGCCAAACACATACATTGAGGGAAGGATAGTCTCTTCAATAAATGGTGCTGGGAAAACTGGATATTCATATGCAGAAGATTGAAACTAGACCCCTGTCTCTCACCATATAAAAAAATCAAAATGGATGGAAGACTGAACTAGAACACTTGAAGCTATGAAACTACTACAAGAAAACATTGGGCAGCACACTGGTCTGGGCAACGAGTTCTTGAGTAATACCCAAAAGCAGAGGCAATCAAAGCAAAAATGGACAAATAGAATCATATCAAGTTAGAAAGCTTCTGCACAGCACACAATCAACAAAGTGAAGAGACAACCCACAGAATGGGAGAAAATATTTGCAAACTACCCATCTGACAATGTATTAATAATCAGAATACATAAGAAACACAAAGAACTAATAGGAAAAATATCTAATAACCTAATCAAAAATCAGCAAAAGATATGATAGACATTTCTCAAAGGAAGACATACAATCACTAACAGGTATATGAAAAGATGGTCGATATCAATGATCATCAGAGAAATACAAATCAAATCTACAATGAGATAACATCTTACCCTAGTTAAAATGGCTTATATCCAAAAGATAGGCAGTAAGAAATGCTGGTTAGGGTGTGTAGAAAAGGAAACTGTCATATACTGTTGTTGGGAATGTAAATTAGTACAAGCACTGTGAGACAACTTGGACGTTCCTCAAGAAACTAAAAATAGAACTACCATATGACTCAGCAATCCCACTGCTAGGTATGTAGAAAAAAAAAAAAGAAAGAAAGAAGAAAGAAAGGAAGGAAAGAAAGAAAGAAAGAAGAAAGAAAGAAAGAAAGGGAAGAAAGGAAAGGAAGGAAGGAAAGAAAACCAGTATATAGAAGAGATATCTGCCCTCCCATGTTTATTGCAGCACTATTCACAATAGCCAAGATTTGCAATCGAAGTGTCCATTGACAGACAATGGATAAAGCAAATGTGCTACATATACACAATGGCGTACTAATCAGCCATTAAAAAGTATGCTCCTTTCATTTGCAACAGCATGGGTGAAACTGGAGGTCATTATGTTAAGTAAAATAAGTCAGGCACAGAAAGACAAACTTTGCATGTTCTCACTTAGTTGTGGGAGTTAAAAATCAAAACACTGAACTCATGGAGATAGAGTAGAAGAATGGTTCCCAGAGGTTGGTAAGGATAGTAGGCAGGAAGGAGTGGTTATGGTTAATGGGTACAAAAATATAGTTAAGTAGAATGAATACGATGTAGTATTTGATAGCACAACATTGTGACTACAGTCAACAATAACTTATTGTACATTTAAAAATAACAAAAAGTATAATTGGATTGTTTGTAACACAAAGAATAAATGCTTCAGGCAATTGATAACCCATTTACCCTGATCTGATTATTATGAATTGTATGCCTCTATTAAAATATCTCATATACACCATAAATATATACCACCAACTATGTACCCACAAAATTATTTTTAAATTTTTAAAAAAGTTCATCTATAAGATGTGCACTTGCTACAATTGTGTGATATTTACCACATCTAATAAAGTACCTTCTACACGAGACTTATTTCAGGGCAATAGGTAACGGTAACATCATGATATCCCCCTTTATCCTTCTAGGTAATTTGCACAACACCCTAGACCTGTTGGAGAACCTTCCTGTATTCTGAGCCTCAATCAAAACCAGCATCTTGTTGGGTTATTGGTTAAATGGGCCAATTAGGAACACGTTGTCTCCAAAATTCAAAGAACCTATTAAGGCTTTATGCCTCTTTCTAGCCTGCAGGATAGGTTCGATGGAACAACTTTTCATTCACTTTAGAAGGGATAGCTCGAGCTCACTTGGACTCGGGAAGGGGAACATCACACACTGGGGCCTATCATGGGGAGGGGGGAGGGATTGCATTGGGGAGTTATACCTGATATAAATGATGAATTGATGGGTGCTGACGAGTTGATGGGTGCAGCACACCAACATGGCACATGTATACATATGTAACCTGCACGTTATGCACATGTACCCTAGAACTTAAAGTATAATAAAAAATAAAATAAATAAAATAAAAAAAAAAAAAAGAAGGGATAGCTCAACTGCCCCACATCACTGGACCCCTAGAAATTTCACTGAAATAGAAAGTCCCTGAATATTTGTGAAATGTATTTCCGACCCTCTGGCACACAAATGTGTTACCAATAAGTCTTGAGTAGTTGCTACTTCTTGCTTAATGGGACAATCAGCATGTTATCAGAATAATCAGCACAATGTCATCAGTATATCATCAGTGGAATATCTTGTGGAAAAGAAAGAGGATCAAGGTCCCGAATATTTGCAACTCATATATCTGACAAAAGAATTGTATCTGGAATATATACCAAGTTCTCAAAATCAATGGAAAGAAACCTAATAACCCAATTTTATTAAATAGGCAAAATCTTTTAACAGGAGAAACTTCATCAAAAATAACACAGATATGTCAAATAAGGTCATAAATACATGCTGGATCATTAGTCATCATGGAAATGCAAATTAAAACCTCAATGAGATGCTATGAGCGACGTATTTAAGTAAACAAAATTGAAAAGATTATTTATACTGAAAACAATGATGCAGACCTTTGGTAGTAAAAACTAGGCAACAAGTGAGAAGATAATTATATAAAATTTAAAGGGGTAGTCAATTTAAGGCAAATTTTGGTTGGGTGAAAAGCTAATTCGGCACATCATATTGTTGACGCCACCTTTCTGCAGCGCATTCACAGTTACTTTGCTTTTAAATATGCAATTTTCTTCTGTATATTTCTTTTTCACTAGAAAAATTCTAAGAAAGTCAGATAATTGATTAATAAATCTACCAAAAGATATGCCCTTTGCTTTCTCCCATCTTGCTAGTGGAGATTAAAGTTTTAAAAAAGTTGATGTGAAGGTAGTTACTTATCACTATTCAGACATCAAATCTAAATGCCAAAAATAAGGACATTTTTACTTTCCTGAATAAATGCTCATTGAGAAGTTTCTATGTTAATTCTCAAAAAGAAAATCTGAGTATATTACTACCGCAATCACAATCTCTCAATAGTTTTCTTCCAAATTGGGATTAAAGAACAAAGTCTGTGACCTAGTTTCCAATCCCACTCATACTGCTTCTTTGGTCACATCTGGCTCCTTCCTGCTTCTCTCTTTGATTGCCAGTCACATTTGTCAATTTTTGTTTTTCCGGGGATCTAGGTTCTCTTATCATCTAGGCCCTTCACTGATGAACGTTGTGTGGAAGGCAAGTGTCCACAGGCGTCACTCTGTTAGACAGGAAGACTGCTTTTTTTTTTTTTTTTTTTTTTTTCTGAGACAAGGTCTCACTCTGTAGCCCAGGCCCTCTGGGCTCACTGCAACCTCCGCCTTCTGGATTCACGCAATTCTTGTGTCTTAGCCTCTCAAGTAGCTGGAATTACAGGCATGGACCATCACACCCAGCTATTTTATTTATTTTTTTATTTATTTGTTTATTTTTTGAGACAGAGTTTCACTCTGGTCGCCCAGGCTGGAGTGCAATGGTGCAGTCTCGGCTCACCACAACCTCCGCCTCCCGGGTTCAATTGATTCTCCTGCCTCAGCCTCCCCGAGTAGCTGGGATTACAGGCATGCGCCACCACGCCTGCTACTTTTTGCATTTTTATTAGAGACAGGGTTTCTCCATGTTGGTCAGGCTTGTCTCGAGTTCCTGACCTCAGGTGATCCTCCCGCCTTGGCCTCCCAAAGTGCTGGAATTACAGACTGAGCCACCGTGCCCCGCATTTGTTTTTTTTTGGTATTTTTAGTAAAGACGGGAGTTTCACCATGTTGGCCAGACTAGTCTCATATGGCCTCAATGATCCCTCCGCCTCGGCCTCCCAAAGTGCTGGGATTACAGGCGTGAGTCACCGGGGCAGGCCTAAACAGGATGACTCTTGAGCCCCACCTCAGAACTACTGAAACAGAATCTACATTTTAACAATGTCTCCAGGAAATTCATAGGCCTTGAAATCTGGGAAGCACAGATCTACGCCCCCTCCACAGAGGTCCTTTGCTTTTTATTTACTTTGCTCCTCCCCCTAACTTTTGCCTAGAAAAATTTCTCCTCAGACTTTGTATTAAATTTGGGGAGCTAGGTATATGTCTGGAATTTGAGCTACAGTTTGCATGAAGAAGACAACTTCGTGTTTGCTTCTGAAAGGAATTTAGCTCTTTGGTTTTATTAAAATCATATTTTCATTAACTCAGATGAGACCATACTAACCAAAGAACTCAGACCATCAGATTATGTAAGTAAACCAAAGTTCGTGCAAATATGTCAGTAGTGTCATCTGTGGTAAAAATAAAAATAAAAATGATAATAATAATAATAATAATAATGGCATAAAGTATAATTTCAATTCTTAAAACTAGAACTGTCTACAATAACTTGATGTTTATGATTCTGAAGTCTGTAATCCCCTGTGGAACAATTTGAACTTTTCATACATGTCCAATCCTACAACGCCCAGTAGAACCGCTAACTTTGTCCTTAAGGGGATCCTCAGGCTCTCTTGGGGCAATTCCGGTTCTCCACTTTTTCCTGTTGTGCCAAAAGTGCACAGCTGTACAATTAGTTGACTCTGGTGTTTAAGGAAAATTTATACACATGTTTCTTCAACTTAGGAAATGAAGCCTCTGAAATGAATCAGTGTGCCAGGATTGCTACCTAATAATTGTGTTTATTTCTACTTTAGAAAACCTAACACTTTTAAAGGATCTCCACAATTTCTTCCAAGATATGGGTAAGAGTAAAATGTTTTCTATAGTATTTATTATTCTTTAGGTAGAAAGTTTAAAATTTGTTTGATAATAATTTAAGATTAGGTTTACAAGATGTTACAATAGGCAGATATGGAAAGTATTAGTGAATTATCTGCATATATTATTTTTACAATTAAAGTCTGTTCCCTACTTCTCTAGTAGTTAGAAAATAAAAATAATAATAAAGCCTGAACAAGCAAAGTAGCTGTAATACTGATTTGCTCCCTTCAATGATGTTTTATTACCTTGTTAACCTCACTATAGTGACTCTGTAAGGTAAGTTTTGGTGAACCAGAACAACTTAAAACTGAGTTTAAATAATCAATTATAATGATCACTATATAAGATATCGTTTTGTTGATTCTGATAAAATAATCTATTGTTGAATTAAATACATATTATGATTAAAACTTTTAAGGTGTCACTTAAATACTTAGCTTTTTACCCACTTTTGAAAATAATTTCATTGAGTATTTATATTTATATATGTGCAGAAAATACATATAAATGCAGAAAAATGTCCCTCCAATGCTTTTTCCATATTTATGACTTAAAAAGTATCCACACACAAATAGAATTTGAGATTTTCAATAATTTTTCTATTGAGATTGAGTGAATGAAGCCCAATTTAATGTAATTAATTCCAAATTAAAATACATCTGAAATTATTGTTGTTGGCTATGTATATAGCCTGTTTCAGGTTGCAGTCTTGGCTCAATATTATCTTGCTACAAAAAAATTGTTGGAGAAGAAAGATCTCAAGTAAAGGCAGCAGAATTCCTAAAGTCAGTTCTAACCACTAGAATAACAAAGACAAAGTAACATATATGGAAAGAACTTTTAGACAGTGCTAGTGTATCTATGAATGACACAAAGTTTGTAAGTAAAATTTAAAATTGGATCTTGTTTTCATACAAAAAGTCCATAGGAAACTAAAGTTCGAATTTTGAGTAACAGTAAAGAAAAGTTTCCTAGAATTCACATCTAATTCACATATTTTAATGAACTTTAGGGTTAAAACATCTATTTACCCCCAATCCTCTGTGCTTCTCTGATACTTCCTCTCTTCCTATTATTTGGCTTTCCACCACTCAGCTTTCCAGTATCTTTTCTGCTTCTCTTGTCTTTTCTACATTCATTCATATATGCCTTTTTTGTTTTCTACTTTTCTCTTTTATTTTCTTTTCACTACCCAGATTTTCTTTTCTACTTCTCTGCTTCCTTTCCTCCTCTCCCTGCCTTCCTTTCTTCTCCTTACTTTTGAAAACTTTTATTAAAAAGGCTTACAGAAAACATCTATTTTTAAGTTCAGGGGTACATGTGCAGGTTTGTTACATAGGTAAATTTGTGTCATTTGGGTTTGTTGTAGAGATTATTTCATTGCCCAGGTATTAAGCCTAGTACCCATTAGTCATTATATTTTTCCAGATCCTCTCCCTCCTCTAACCCTCCACCCAACATGCCACAGTGTGTGTTGTTCACCTCTATGTGTCCATGTGTTCTCATGAATTAGCTCCCACTTATATGTGAGAATATGCAGTATTTGGTTTTTGGTTCCTGTGTTAGTTTACTAAGGATAAAGGCCTCCATTTCCATCCATGTCACTGCAAAGGACATGATCTCCTTCTTTTTCATGGCTGCATAATATTCCATAATGTATATGTATCATATTTTCTTTATCCAGTCTATCACTGATGGGCTGGATTCCATCATTGATTCCATGTCTTTGATATTGTGAACAGTGCTTCAGTGCACATACATATGCATGTGTCTTTATAGTAGAATAATTTATATTCCTTTGGGTATATACTCAGTAATGGGATTGTTAGGTCAAGTGGTATTTCTGTCTTTAGGTTTTTGAGGAATCCCCACTATGTGTTCAACAATGGTTGGACTAACTTATTTACATTTCTCCAACAGTAGGCAAATGGAAAATATTGTTTGCGTTACTTGGAGTGCTGTAGTTCATTCACCTCACTGTTGTGCCATTTGTTTCCCATTCACTTCTTATTTTTTTCTGGCTTTAATTCTATCAGCAAATGCAAACTGCTTTCACTGAAGCCACTAAAAATCTCTAATTTCCACAATCAGTGATCTCTCCTCATATTTAGTCCAACCAGAGCATTTCTTTTGGCATTTTGCCCTGTACTTTGTCCTTCTTGAGTACATTTCCTCTCTTTATGTCTGTAATATTCAGCTCTCCAGTTTCCCTCCTGCTTCTTTGATCACTCTGCTCAATATTTTTTTCTGATATCACCCTTGTCTCTTTGTTTGAGCCAGGACTCTTGGTTGCATTGGACGATGAGTTTATTGAATGGAAAGCTATCTAAAATAGAAATGCCAGGAAAGTTGGAAGAATGACCTGTAAAAATGAGCAGGAACAGAATGAAGTAAGACAGCCAGTCAGCAGCCCAAATCGTGTCCCAGCACTAGCTCAACAATAGCTCCCGCTGTCATGGCTGAAATTTCAAATGCCACAGCTCACACTGTCAGTTCCATTGCTGTGTGTGGATGCTTTTGTAAGGGTCTTGATATTGCTGCTTTGGATGCTTTTGCATCAAAAGTTCTCTGTTCCTTTGTTTTCCACCTTCCAAATTCCAAATCTATGTTGGTGGGTTTGGCTGGCCAAACTTAGTCAAGTAGCCTCATTCTAGGTGCAAGAAGGATGGAAAAGTAAGTTTCTAACTCTAGAATGGGTAGTATTCTCTCTTAGTCACCAAGATTAATTTGGTAGAAAAGAGGACCAGGGGCTGGCCATCTAATAAATGACCTGTAAAGTGGATACACTTTATAACCTGTTTAATATAATTTTAATTGTATTGCCTCTCTGTTCCTCTTTCATGTTTGATACATTCTCCAATGCGTAGGACATCTGTAACTATGCCTTAAACTACCCCCAATGCCTCTAATATCATTATTTTTATTAAGTTCTAGTAGAGTCACATCTCTAAGTACATCTCACCTGGATGTTCAGAGAATGCCCCTTCCCCATATCTGCCGAAGAACCTGAGTTCTCAATCTCATTTTGAATCACCATATGACTCCTCTTAATTTCAGTGACTACCCTCTTCCCATCTAATATGTCATAGAGCCCTGTTGACTCTACATTCTGAATTCTTTTCAATCTATTTCTTTGTCTTCCTCATCACTTCCTTATCACACATGAAGTAGGTACTTTGCATTCATTTGAATCACATGAATAGCATTTTCTTAAAAATACATATTCCTAGACCTCATTCTGGAACTACAGAATTTAATAGTAATCCCTCATATTCTATATTTTGGTAAGAAAGTTCCCCCCAGACAATTCTGATATGTAATCTGGCTTGGGATTCCTTTGCAATAGAAACAGTTTCCTGATTAGTATCTCTGACTGCAGGTTCCCTTCCTTGCAGCTTATTTTCTATACGTCTTACATGCCACCATCTGTCTTAAAATTTTAAATTCATGACTATTTCCTGAAGAATACAGTTCAAAGTCCTTCACATGACTTTTAACTCATTTTGTGTTTCTGACCTTTCAAAGATCTTTTCCCTTGACCTTGCATCCATGTCTCAGACACAGAAATTTTGTACCGTACTCCAGTGTCCACATAAATTAATCACATCCATAGACTGCCTCTCTTTTTGCTTAAATATATTTATTCATGCACATTCTATAAACTCAAATAATTGCATTTTTCCACCTCTTCAATTCCCCTACTATAGTTTTCATCAGCACAGTGTAATAAATACACGAAGAGGACATTCTGATGAGTGTATGATTTTATTTTAACTCCCCTCCTCTAGTATTCACTTTATAAATCCTTATCGAATATTCTTTTTATGTTTATTTCAGTTCACTCAGGGTACATCCAACGAGGACATGGATGAGGAAAATGCAACATTGCTGACAGAGTTTCTTCTCACAGGACTTACCTATCAATCAGAGTGGAAAATACCCCTGTTCCTGGCATTCTTGATACTATATCTCATCACCATCATGGGAAATTTGGTCTGATTGCTGTCATCTGGAAAGACTCACACCTTCACATTCCAATGTACTTATTCCTCGGGAGTTTAGCCTTTGCGGATGCTTGGTTATCATCCTCAGTGACCCCTAAGATGCTAATCAGCTTCTTCACTAAGAGTATGATGATTTCTCTCTCTGAATGCAAGATACAATTTTTTTCCTTTGGAATCAGTGCAACCACAGAATGTTTTCTCTTGGCAACAATGGCGTATGATCGCTATGTAGCCATATGCAAACCTTTACTTTATCCAGTGATTATGACCAATGGACTATGCATCCGCCTATTAGTCTTGTCATTTATAGGTGGCTTTCTTCATGCCTTAATTCATGAAGGCATTTTATTCAGATTAACCTTCTGTAATTCTAACATAATACATCACTTTTACTGTGACATTATCCCATTGTTAAAGATTTCCTGTACTGACCCTTCAATTAATTTTTTAATGCTTTTTATTTTGTCTGGTTCAATACAGGTATTCACTATTTTTTTTTTTTTTTTTTTTTTTGAGGCGGAGTCTCGCTCTGTCGCCCGGATTGGAGTGCAGTGGCCGGATCTCAGCTCACTGCAAGCTCCCTCTCCCGGGTTCACGCCATTCTCCTGCCTCAGCCTCCCGAGTAGCTGGGACTATAGGCGCCCGCCACCTCGCCCGGCTATTTTTTGTATTTTTAGTAGAGACGGGGTTTCACCGTGTTAGCCAGGATGGTCTCGATCTCCTGACCTCGTGATCCACCCGTCTCGGCCTCCCAAAGTGCTGGGATTACAGGCTTGAGCCACCGCGCCCGGCCTAGGTATTCACTATTTTGACTGTTCTTGTCTCTTATGCATTTGTCCTCTTTACAATCTTAAAAAAAAAGTCAGTCAAAGGCATAAGGAAAGCCTTTTCCACCTGTGGAGCCCATCTCTTATCTGTCTGTTTATACTATGGCACCCTTCTCTTCATGTATGTGGGCCCTGCATCTCCACAAGCAGATGATCAAGATATGGTGGAGTCTCTATTTTACACTGTCATCATTCCTTTCTTAAATCCCATTATCTACAGTCTGAGAAATAAGCAAGTCATAGATTCACTGACAAAAACATTAAAAGGAAATGTTTAGATCTCATACTGGAATGTATTCTCTTTTTATTTAAAGTCACATAATCATGCAGGCTAGATGTCAGTATATGTCAGTGTATGTTTAAAGTTTTTTGCAATTACAATTGTCCTAACTTTTTAATGACTCATGTCATTAGTATCTAATAAATTCCTTAAGATATTTGTATATATTATTGAAAAGCAAACCAGAAAATTTTGTCAACTGTTCATGACATACTAGAATAATTAGAGCAGAAAAAAATAAAAGCATTTTACATGTTTCTTGCTCTTCAATGTGGCTTTGTAAATGGATCAAGTGCTACAATAGTAGATCCTCTAATAACAAGTTGAGTATGATGTCTTTGTTACTAATACAGGTTTATAAACTGGAGATTCATAGCACACTTCCTCCATAGAACAAGTTTGTGTTTGTATGAACCCAAGCAAATCTCACGAATTCAGCTAACCACCATGAAGTGTTTTTTTCCACTTTATTGGGAAATGGTTAATTTCTTTTTTGTAGAGATTCAATTCACATATTATAGATGGAAATGAACAGAAATAGGAAACTATGACAGGATTCTCTTAGTTCAGTGTGCTTCTGTGAGTGAGGAGACGCCAGTTGCCTCTCCGTGTTTGTGATGCCTTCTAAGAACCTTTCCAACTGTGTTTGTATGTTTGTTGGCAATCTGAAAACCTTTACTAATTCGGAGTGCTAACGGATTAGACTAAATAATTAAGTTGAGATGAGTGCAGAGAAATAAAATAGAAGTGGCAGAATAAGAATTGAATGGTCTTAATTTTCCCTGAATTAAAAAAAAAAAAAGGAAGCTTGTAAGATCAAGAAATCGGTGATATTTACAGATTATTGTAATGTTCCCTTGTCAATGAGTGACTTTACGCATTTGCAGGGACTTGGATGGAGCTGGAGGCCATTATCCTTAGCAAACTAACACAGGAAGAGAGAAACAAGTAACACATGTTCTCACTTACAAGTGGGGACTTTAGATGAGAACTTTATACTACAAAAGTACAACTAGGCCAGCCTGGGCAACATAGCAAGACCCCATCTCTAAAAAAAAATTTAAAACTAGCCAGGCATGGTTGTGTGCACCTGTGGTCTCAGCAACTTGGGAGGCTGAGGCAGAAAGATCCCTTGAGTCCAGAAGGTGGAGGCTGCAGTGAGCTATGATTATGCCACTGCATTCCAGCCTGGGCAACAGAGTGAGACACTGTTTCAGGGAAAAAAGTACAGATAAAATTATCATGTATTATGTCGTACTGCACAGAGGGTGATAGAAAAGACATGAAAGTGAACAAGGGTTTGAATATTCTATTGCTGAAAAGTCCTTGATAGCTTTACTCAAATTCAATGCTCTTTAAATATGAGAGATTCATGTTCAGGTCATCCTTGCCTTTATTCTCTCCACACTTGTAATTCTGTGAGTTCATGCTGGTACCACTCAGGTCCCCACCCCAAAACATACTCAGCTGTGTGTTTTGCAAAACTCAAGTTTCTTATCTTTTTCATCTGGCTCTTACTGTCTTACCTTCCAAGCACTACAGCCAGATAATTTTTCATAAACAAGACTCTCATTGAATCATATCCCTCTTCAATAACCTTTAATGGATTGTCATTGCTACCAGATTACATGCATATAAGGTATATGTTCCTAGAACTGAATATAGTTGTATACTGTATAATGACATTTTGATTGCATATGGGGTGGTGGTGCCATAAAATTACAATGGAGCTGAAAAATTCCTATCACCTAGTGACATCATAGCCATCATTATGTCACAGTACAACACATTACTCATGAGTTTGTGGTGATGTTGGTGTATACAAATCTACTACACTATCAGTCATACGAAAGTATAGCTCATATATTTATGTACCATCCATAATACTTGATAGTGACAATAAGCAACTGTGTTAGTGGTTTATATATTTATTATACTATTAATAATTATTTTAGAGTATACACCTTCTAATTATATAAAAAAGTTAACTATAAAACAGTCTCAGGCAGGTCCTTCAGGATATATTCCAGAAGAAGGCATCATTGTCATAGGAGATGAGAGCTACATACATGTTATTTCCCCTAAAGACCTTCCAGTGGCACAAGATGTGAAGGTGGAAGACAGTGATATTCATGATCTCGACCCTAACTAGGCCTAAGCTCGTGTGTGTTTGTGTGTTAGCTTTTAATAAAACATTTTATAAATAAAAAATTAAATAAAAATTCTAAAAATAGAAAAAAGCTTATAGAATAGAATATAAAGAAAAATATTGTTGTATAGCTGTACAACATGTTTGCCTTTACGCTTAGTATTATTACAAAGAAGTCAAAAAGTTTTAAAATGTTTAAAAGTTTATAAGGTAAAAACATTACAGTAAGCTCAGTTAATTTAATTTTGAAGAAAGAAAAAACTTTGAAATAAATTTAAGGTAGCCTACATGTACAGTGTTTATAAATTAAAGTCCGCAGTGGTGGACAGAAATGTCCTAGGTCTTCACATTAACTCATCACTTACTCACTGACCCGCCCAGAACTACTTCCAATCCTGCAAGCTCCGTTTATGGTAAGTTGTACAATTTTTAAATTTGATGTCTTTTTTTACTCTACCTTTTCTATGTGTGGATATATTTAGATATACAAACCATTGTATTACAATTTCCTACTGTATTCAGTATAGTAACATGATGTGCAGGTTTGTAGCCCAGAGCAACATGTGACACCATATAGCCTAGGTGTGTGGACTATACCACGTAGATTTTTTTGTAAGTACGCTCTAGGATGTTTTCACAATGACAAAATCACTTACTTCTTGCAAGAACACTATAGGATGTAATCAAAATGACAAATTTCTCAGAATGTATTCCCATCATGAAGCGATGCATGACTGCATGTAACTATCCATGTTTAATTGTTAATTTGTATGTACTGATTTTATGATATACACGTAGATACACGTACACATAAAATACATAAATATAGAATCTAAATAAATAAGTGTGTATATACAGTCATCCTTCTGTATCCCTGGGTCTTCTGGATCTGTGGGGGATCTAGCACTGCCCTTGGATACCAAAATTTATGGATGCTCAAGTCCCTAATATCAAATGGCATAGCATTTTGCATATAACCTCTGCAAATCCTCCTATGTACTTTAAATCATACCTAGATTACTTAAAATCACTAGATAAATAGTTGTTATACTGTATTGTTTAGCAAATAGTGACCAAAACCAACAGTCTGTACATATTTAGTAAAGACACAATTATTTTTTCTCAAATAGTTTTGATCCACAATTGTTTGAATCCACAAATGAAGAACCAACAGATATAGAGGGCCAACTATATGTGTGTGTGTGTGTGTGTGTTTATAGATGATAGATAGATCTTTGTAACATTGCATTTGCTCACCCTGACATTGAGTTCCTTTCCAATGAAACCTTGGTTTAACTGGAGTCTCCTCTGCAGTTGTCCTAATGGAATCTGTGTTGTAGTCAAAATCAGTTACTGAGAGACTTCTGGACATACTTTAGTCTTTCAGGTACGTGCTTTTCTCAGATAGGTCCATCCACAGAGAAACTTTCCTCCCCTGACTGCGTCCATCCTCATTTACAATTGAAATGGCACTCTTTCTTCAAGACCTATCTCAAATGTTCCTACTAACTCATTTGAAATATTTAGCAATTTTTTTCTTCTTTTTAGGCCAAAATTGTCCTTGCATAGTATTTATTTTTGAACCAAAGGATCTTGTAGATTACAATATATAGTCTTACTATTCTTTCTGCATTTTGCAGGGTGTAGACAGTGGCTTATTCACATAAGGGCTTAAATAAGTATTTGTGAAATATTTGTGAAATTAAAATGAAACTGACAGCACAAATTCCTAGAATGCAGTAAGAGTGCATCAGTCTTTTTTAACCTTGATATGAGCCCAAGGAGATTACTGAGCCTGGGATGTCTGATGCATGGCAACTTGCCTTATGTTCCTTCATGACAATTGAAAATATTATACACCTAAGTAAATTATTTATATTCTTATTTCTAGGATTGGTTTCTGGCATAGGGTAGGAGAAAGTATCAAGGAGAAGCTGTTCAGTTAGATGTTTCGTATAAAGGATAAAATATATAAATATTTAAAATATTATTCTACATTTGTGGACATCCAGTTAACAAAATCATCTATCTACTCTCTTTTTGTTCCCCCAAGGAATCCCCATAATATCCAGGAAACAGAGTGAATGGAACACTTCAACTGCTGTTACTCCTTCCCTTAGAGGATCCATGTTATTACATGTGTCTGTAGCTTTTCTAAAATTTTTTATTGCTCTGTAATATTTTCATTGTACTGATGGTTTCCTGTGAATTATCTGTCTTTTGTCCATTGTTATAACCCAAAGATTAGACTGGTAATGTGAGCATCCGATGTCCATTTTTTTCACCATTTTAAAGGTCTAGTTCCCTGATGGGCCTTTTTCTTCAATGAGAAGGTAGATATCAAGCTATGAGCATGTGGCAGGGTGTGTAGCAGGTTAAGTCATACTTTATGTTGGATGAGTATGAAAGAGGTCTTCTCAGAAACTCAGACTTCTGAAGCCTTTTTCTTGTAAATGTCTAGTGTACACGTACTTGTTCTCTAGTTTGTTCCTGAATATAATTCCAACTATTTTATGTCTTCCTGACACAAAGTATTTCTTTATAGATTTAATCCTTTTTGTCATTTTGTCATTTCAAGAGATGTTAGGAAAGAGTTAAAATAAACATCTGTTATAAGCTATACTCCAAGTCTGAAGACCTGAGAACCAGGAGTGCTGAGGGCAGGAGAAAATCAATGTGCCAGCTCAGTCAGCCAGAGAGCAAATCTGACCTGCCCCTGTCTTTTTATGCCACTCAGGCCCCAAATAAATTGACTGATGCCCTCCCACACTGAGGAGAGCCATCTGCTTTACTCAGTCCACCAATTCAAATGCAAGTATCTGCTAGAAATGCCCTCACAGACACACCCAGAAATAAGGTTTAACGAGATATCTGGGCATTTCTGGCTTTGCCAAGTTGATGCATAAAATCATCCCCTGGCACCACTTGTCAATGCATCTGCCCCAGGATTGGAGGTAAAGATCTTTGTTAATATTTACTCTTTCCTTTAATATCTGGGAACTAAAATACTATGATGCAAAATTAACAATAGTTTAAAACTGTGATATAAAGTCAATATATCTTATGTTACATGATAAAGAAATAATAGAAGGAAGAAGGCCGGGTGCGGTGGCTCATGCCTGTAATCCCAGCACTTTGGGAGGCTGAGGCAGGTGGATCACGAGGTCAGGAGATCGAGACCATCCTGGCTAACATGGTGAAACCCTGTCTCTACTAAAAATAAAAATAAAAATAAATTAGCTGGGCATGATGGTGCACGCCTGTAGTCCCAGCTACTTGGGAGGCCGAGGCAGGAGAATGGTGTGAACCTGGGAGGCGGAGCTTGCAGTGAGCCAAGATCACGCCACTGCACTCCAGCCTGGGTGACAGAGTGAGACTCCATCTTAAAAAAAAAAAAAAAAAAGAAAAAAAGAAATAATAGAAGAAAGAAAACAAGAACTTTTATTATATACACACACAAACATAAATGCATTCAAAACAAACAGAAAATACTCATGCCAATTACATTCTTTATTTCTGTAACTGTTCATGTTATCAAAGCTGTTATATATTACCTTCTTCCATTACCCATACTTCATTCTAATTGCTTTTAGTAAGCACGTCAGCTGGTCATGGTTCTTCACCTGGTATAGTGACCCAAATCATCTCAACCACCTTAGCCAGCACAGTCACTTCTTTTTTTTTTTTTTTTTTTTTTTAGGAATTCAGAGAAATGATGAACCTAAAGTGGCCAGGTGGTGGTATGAACTTTCAGTTTGGTGGAATCATTGTTCTGTGTCTTAGTAGAACATTCCTTCCTCTGGAACTAAGACCTCTAAGCCAGGAGAAAAATAAGGTCAGAGGACCAGAAGCACAAATTTTGCAAACAAGATCATTAGGGCTAGTAGTGAGTGACCTCGCTCTCATTTTCACCAGTTCCTTTCCTGGGCCCAAGCATCCTATGATAGAAACAACACCATATATTGGATTCTAATTCAGAGCATGTACAGAGGTTTGAAAACTTTGTCCCAGCCCTATCAGGTACTGCCACATCTCTGATGTGACAATACCATGCTGTTACTTGGTCTTCAAAAAGCCATTTGCTTTTTTCATCAAATTAGTGGCTTTGGGATAGTAGAGAACGTGGCAAGCCTAGTGTATTCCAAGAGTATGGGTTCAATGTTTCACCTCTTTTGCTGTGAAGTGAGTTCCTTAATCAAAAGCAATGCTATATGAAATACCATGAGGTGTGTAAGTTCTTTGTAAGTCTAAGGACAGTGGTTTTGACAAAAGTATTGGTGTATGGGAGGCAAATGTGTATCCAAAGCAAGTAGCTTTTTTTTTTTTTTTTTGAGATAGAGTTTCACTCTCGTTGCCCAGGCTGGAGTGCAATGGCGCGATCTTGGCTAACTGCAACCTCCGCCTACCGGGTTGAAGTGATTCTCCTGCCTCTGCCTCCTGTGTAGCTGGGATTACAGGTATGTACCACCACGCCCAGCTAATTTTGTATTTTTAGTAGAGATGGGATTTCTCCATGTTGGTCAGGTTGGTCTTGAACTCCTGACCTCAGGTGATCTGCCCCCCTCAGCCTCCCAAAGTGCTGGGATTATAGGCGTGAGCCACTGCGCCAGGCTGCAAGCAGCTTTTTTAGTAACAACAAAACACTGGCTTTTCCTTTTTGGGAGTGGTCTAATGTAATCAGCCTGGCATCAGGTAGCTAGCTGATCACCCTGGTGCATGGTGGCAAATTAATGACTGTTGATATCCATTGCTAGGAAATTAGGCACTCAGCAGTGACCATGTCCAGTACAAACTTGCTGAGTGAAAGTCCATGTTTCTGAGACCTTGTCTATCCTCCATTCCTGCCACCATGGCCACTGTGTTCATGAGTCCATTGAGTTTGATGGGGGTGGATGGAGAAAGTGGATTTCTGATGTCCACAGAATACATCATTCTATTAATATGATTGCCATCCTTCTCTGTTGGGGTCATCCTTTGGTTGGAATTCACAGAGCATACAAATATTTATATATTTTTTGCCACTTCAGAGATGTCTATCCACATACCACTTTCCCAAATTTCCTTGTTACCAAATTTCCAATTATTCCTCTTCCATGTTCCTGAGCATCCAACCAAACCACTGGCCGCATCCCACAAGCCAATATATAATCACAAGTCTTACTATTTCTCCTTCCAAGAAAAGTAAATGACCAAGCGCACCACTCTAAGTTCTGTACAATGAGAGGATTTCCCTTCATCATGCTCTTTCCAAGATGTCCTAGAAAGGGTATCCAGTGATGCAGCTGCGCACTTTCTGGGGTGTCTGCGTATCCTGCAGAAATGCCTGTATCCAGGCTCCAGTCTTCTCTTCCTCTTTCAAACGCTCCAGAGAACACCTCAGGAGTTCATTGGTGCAAGCAATGGAGAGAGAAGGCAGTGTAGCAGAAGTGGGGACCATGTGCATTTGGGCCATTTTTAAAGTAATATACTATTATCCTCAGAGCCTGCTTAGACCCAATCGTGTATATACCACTGTTATCTGACGTTAGAGTGTTGCTGTGTATGCTCAGCTTTACAACTTGTTGGGTCAGAAAACACTCCATTCATGATTTGCAGCTCATGTCACATAGTAAATTGGTGGTCCATAGTGAAGTGTCCAGTCTCTACTAATGCCCAGCCGGTAGCAGAACAGGAGCTGTTTCTCAAAAGAATGGTTATCTGTGAAG
The DNA here is from genome assembly GCF_002776525.5 of Piliocolobus tephrosceles. NCBI lineage: Eukaryota > Metazoa > Chordata > Mammalia > Primates > Cercopithecidae > Piliocolobus > Piliocolobus tephrosceles. The sequence goes on along the minus strand of NC_045435.1, from coordinate 9,358,151 downwards.
GATGGCAAGGCTTTGCTTCAAAACTCAAAGGGCTTGTGCTGTGATTCATCAGTAGAGGCATGTCAATGTCTCCAGACAGCATCCCTTTCTGCCTCTGACCCTTCTAGCACCATTAGGTGGTCAAGAGGCAGAGCATCTTCCACAGCAGCCCAGACCTATTGTAGAGCCTTTCCTTTCATGTACTATTTTCAAAACTAACAGCTTTTAGGGTCACTAGGTAAGTGGAATAAAGTAAGACAACCAAATGGGCCAAATGTTAATTTTAGAATTCAAAAGGGCCCAGGAGAATATGTTTTTCTCATTTGATTGTAGGAAGAGCCAGATTTCACTTTAAAAGGGATATCGTCACATGTTTCACACCACTGGAGCCCTGGAAATTTTACCAAGGTAGAACTCTCTTGATTTTTGTTGGATTGATTTCCCATCCTTTGTTAACACAAACGTCTTACCAATAGGTCCAGAGTAGTCACTATTCTTGCTCATTAGGTACCATCAGCATAATGTCATCAGTGTAATGAATCAGTGTTATACTTTGTTGTTGAAGGTAGGCAATCATGAAGAAATATTTACACATTCCATATCTGTTAAAAGACTTGCATTCAGAATATATGAAGAATTCTTAAAACTAAATAATAAAACAAATAATTTAATTGAAATATAAACCAAAGGATTATGCAGACACTTCAATAATGAAAACAAACAGATGTCATATAAGGACAGAAAAGGATACTCACTATCATTAGTTACCAGGGAAATGCAAATTAAAACCACAATGAGATGCCATGACCCAATAATTTAAAAGACCAAAATTGAAAAGACTACCTATTGTCAGTGCAGCACTACAGTGCTTTTGTACTCACAGATAGGCAACGAAATGAGTTAGGAGGTAATTATACAAAATTTAAGAGGGCAATACATTCAAGTCAAGTTTTGGTCATGTTAAAAGCTACCTCTGCACATCACGCTGCCTGTTCCACACTTCTGCAGAGGTTTCACATTGACTCCTCTTTATTATTTTCCTCTGCTTCTTTGTCTTTCACTAGCAAAATCTTAAGAAAGGAGAATAATTGATTAATGAGTCTACCATAAAACATGCCCTATGCTTTCTCCCAGTATCTTGCCAGCCATAACCCCAGTTTAGATTGAACATTTTTAAGAACATTTTTTATTGTAGAGATAGTTACATATCATTATTCATTTATAAAATCTTAATGTCACAAATGAGTAAACTAAGCTTTATTTTTCTAAGTGAATGTTCGCTGAATGTTGTCAAAGATAAAAATGCGAATCTAAACATGTTACCACTATACTTACAATTTCTCCATAGTTTTCCTTTCTTGGTGTAAAGAACAAAGTCCCTGTCCTAGCTCCCAAGTGCTATGCAGTCCCACTCACACTACCTTCCTGGCTTCACCTGGCTCCTCCCTGCTTCTCTCTCTGATTGTCAGCCATGTTTATAATTTTTTGTTTCTCAATGATCTAGCCTCTCTGATAATCTAAGTCCTCAATGATGAAGGCCCTGTGGATAGCAGGCATCACTTTGTTAGACAGGAAGATTCTGAGCCCCATTCCAGAACTACTGAAACCAAATATGCATTTTAACAAGATCTCCAAAAAATGTACAGGCATTGAAATTTGGAGAACAGAGACCTAGGCCACCTCCCTCTGTGGTCTTTGTTTTCTCTTTCTCTTTGATCTTTGCTAATAAGATTTTTCATCAGATTTCAACTCAAAGTTGGGAACTAGTGATATGTCTGGAATTTAATTGGCAGTTTTCATGAGGACACTTTCATTTGGAGTTGGCTCCTTAGGGTAATCTAGACTTTTGGCCTTATTAAAATCATGATTTGATTAACTCAGACAAGACCACCTAATCAAAGACCACAGGGAAAGGAATATTATATATAATCTGAGGTGTGTGTGTATATATATATATATGGTAGAAAATAGTGGCACAAAGTGCAATTTCAGTTTCAATTGTTAAACTAGACCTGTATACAGTGACTTGATGTTTATGCTTTCAAAGTCTATAATGCCCTGCGGGACAGCCTGGACTTCTTATACACATTCAAATCTATAGTGCACAGTAATACAACTTAACTTGCCCTAAAGGGAAACCTTCGGTGCTATTAGAGGAATTTCAGTCCTCTACTCCTTCCTCTTCCGTCAAAAGCACATGGTAGTACATGCAATTGGTTGACTCTTCCACTTAAAGCAAATTTATATAAATGACATTTTTCTGAATATGGGAAATGAAGCCTCCATAGCAAATTTATGTACAAAGATGTGCTACCTGTGTTATTGTCATTCCTGTGCTGTTGTATTTTTTTCTACTTTAGAAAACCTAGTACTTTTAAAGGATTTCCACAATTTCTTTCAAGATATGGGTGACTCAGAAATGATTTATATAATATTTGTTATTCTTTACATATAATATTGAAAATGCTGTTTAATTTGTAGTAAATTTAGATTGGGTTTACAAGATGCCAAAATAGCCAGATGTAAGATGTCAAAGCTATCAGTGAATTATCTATTTTATTTGCATGAACTAAAATCTGAATATGCAAAATAGCTGCAAAGGTAAATTAATTTCTCTAATTATGTTTTCTCCCCTGTTACTTTCACCATAATGCCTTATAGCAGATGTGGTGGTGAACTAGAACTATAAACAATTTAAAACTGGGTTTAAAGACTTGGGTCCCTAATGCTTCTTATACGGAAATCTTTCTGATGACTTCATAAAAAGACTCATTCTGTATCATAAATCACAACTCGGGTTAACACTTTTAGCTAAGTCATTGAAATAGTAACTCTTTTATCCTTCCATCCGCCTCTTACTATTATTTTATTGTTTATTTAATATATAGTGGAAAATATGCAGAAAATACACCTTCACTACTCCAATACTACTTCCAGTATTTATGACATAATAAGTAATCCCAAACAAAATGAATTAAAGAATTCTCAATTATTTACTGATTCGGGATTATATGGAAGAAAACCTATTCCAAATAAAAATACATTTAACAAACTGAAATTCTCAGCACTGCTTATTATATCCTAAGTAAGATTCAAGGCTTTGGCTCAACTTTATTTTGCTAAAAAAAATGTGGGAGAAAAAGTTGCTTTCCACTAAAACAGCAGAATTACTAGAAAAAGTCTGTTTTAATAATCACAATGATAACCTTTTAAATATGGAAAGAACTTTCAGATAATGCTAATATATTAATAAACAACTTGAAGTTTGTAAAGTAAATATTAAAATCAGATCTCCTTTTCATACACAAATTCTGTTCAGAAAATAAACTTTGAAATTTTAACTAAAAGAGAAGAAAAGATTCCCAGATTGACATTTGAACACCGAAGTTAGTGATACAGGAGCTAAAAAGAAATTATTTAGGCAGACAGGATAAAGGAGTCCTGGGCAAGGCTTCCCTTTCAATAAAAAGCAGCCCCCAAATCATTTCTTTTCTAACAAAGAGCAGCCTGAAATACCAAGCTGCGAACATAGATAAGCAACCTAGAAGCTTTCATAGGTAAATGCTGGCAGCTGTGCCGATAGGAATAGGCTACCTAGGGGCCAGGCATGTTCAGCATGGAGGCTCCATCTTCCCTTTGCTTTTCTTTGTCACCACGTGTGCAGTCAGGGAGTAGGCAACATGGTGCCAGCCACGTAGAGAACCTATATACATAGTAAAAATTAGGGTGGGGAGGCCAGCTTCTTAGAGGGTTATCCAAACAGCACGCCTGGGCTGACCAATCTCTCGTGCCCTGTGTAAATCAGACGCTGCCTCCTCAAGCTCATGTATAAAACCCTGTGCACTTAACCGTGAAGCTGGCAACCCATTTTTCTCCAGGACCCCTCTCTGCACAGAGAGCGCTTCTCTTTCTTTTGCCTATTAAACTTCTGCTCTTAACTTCACTCTGGTGTGTCCGTGTCCTTGATTTCCTTGGCGTGAGGCAACGAACCTCAGATATTAACCCAGACAAACAATGCCGTTTCATTAGGGTAAATATTTATCTTCAAACCTTTGAGCCTTTCCATTTTGTTCCACTTCAGTCTTTCTCTGGTACTTCCTCTTGAAAAGACTAAAAGGCAAAAATGAAATCCACAGGCAGACAGCCCGGGTGGCACCCTGGGCCTGGTTAAAGATCGACCCCTGACCTAACCAGTTATGTTATCTATAGATTCCAGAGGTTGTATGGACAAGCGTTGTGAAAGTCCCTGTTCTGTTCTGATTACCGGTGCTTGCAGCCCCCAGTCACGTACCCCCTGCTTGCTCAATCGAAACCACCCCCCTCCCACCCATGGTTAAGCAAGCAGTTTGTCTAAAAAAAAAAAAAAAAAAAACCCTAGACGTTTGTAGTTTAAAAAAGGGCGGGAGCCAACCAGAAACTGCCGAATGTTCAAACTTCAAAATGCCAACCAATCCCAATCTTGTAACTGCAAAAATGCTCTAATCTTCTGTAACCTGTTTGTGCCTTACTATAAAAAGTAGGCTTGAGCTGTGCTCCGGACCTCTCTCTTGCCCTCCTGACTACGCCTGTACGGAGGGAGGTCCGGGTTCGAACCTGCAATAAAGTGATCCCGGCCGCTTGGCTTTGACTTCGGTTTCTGGTGGTCTCTTTGAGGGCGGTCTCGGAACTCAGGGCACAACACTGTCTCCCTCTCTGGCTTGTCTTTCCTGCACTTTTCTATTTACGACCCCATAATTCTCTGCTTATTTCTCGTTCTCCATCTTGTTTTCTTTTCACCTCCCCAAATTCTCTTTCCACTTCTCTGTCTTTCTCCTTTAAATATGTTCCTCTCCTCTCTTCTTTTGAAAACTTGTATTAAATTGTTCTATGGGAAATTCTTTTTTACATTTGTCTATGGGCAGTAAAAACATGCCAACCATTCTCCACATTTCATGGAGTATTCTGGAGCATTTTCCATTGTTTCCCATTTATTTTGAATTACTCTCTGACCTTAACTCTGACACAAGTGCTCTACTAACATCACCAAAAATCTTTTAATTTTCACACTCGAAGATCTCTGCTCACTCCTTGTCTTGCTATAGCATTTTTTTTGGCATTTAGCCCTGTACTATACTTTGTCCTTCTTCAGTATCCTTCCCTCTTTATGTCTACAACTCTCAGCTTTCCAATTTCCCTCCTGCTTCTCTGATCACTTCCTTCGGTATCCTTTTCTGGTCTCTTTCTTGTCTCTCTTTTGTTTGAGCCAGGACTCTCAGTTACAACAGGAAGTGAATTTATTGCATGGAAATCTGTCTAAAATAGAAATGCTAAGGAGGTTGGAGGATCAGCTGGAAAAATAGGCAGAAACAGAAGGAAGCAGGACAGTCAGTCAACAGCTAAACCCATGTTCCAACACTAGCTGGATGAGGGCTCTTCTTACTGCTGCTGAACATGGGTGCCACAGCCTCCACTGCTGATGCCACTGTTGCCAAACTCAAGGATGCATTAGCTGGAGTCCTGTCATTGCTGCCTTTGCTACCAAATTCTCTTTCGTTCCTGTACCTTTATCTTCCCTCTCCAAATTGCAAAACTATGGAGGGTTGGTTTTTAAACCGTCTTTGAAGAAATGATAACAGTAAGAAAATTATGGCAGTAAAAGAGATCTGATCTAACCCACCTCCTATTATGCCTTTCCCTTAATTATTCCTGGGCTTTTGGGCTGAACTGATTTGGGCAGACATTTAGTTTATAGTTTAAATGATAATAGGCCTTCCCCAAAACTCAACAAGCTTTGTAAAGCTAATGAAAGGCCCTCAGATTGGGGGAGGAGAGGAACTGGAATCCTGCTAAGGTTCAGACATAAAGCATTGCCAACCATTCCCACAAATAATAGCAGTATTGTAGATTGGCCTTTTGAGATCTTTTCAGTTTTTTTTGCATGTCTGACACCCATGGCTCCACCTGGACCCACCAACCCCTCTCCTGTGGCCCCACCCAGAGTGATTCAGTGCACAAGAGGACAGCTTCAAACCCCCACGATTTCATCTCTGACCCAACAAATCAGCAGTAAGCACCCATTACCTGGCCATCCCCACTCCTTCTCGCAAACTGCCATTGAAAAACCCCTAACTACAGGCCTTTGGGGAGATTCATCAGGGTACTAACTTTGTCCCCACGTTATAGCTGGCCTGATGCCAGCTTCCTGTACTGCAATGCCATCTTCTCTGTGAATTAATTTTGTTTGTGCAGCAAGCAAGAAGAACCCCTCTGGCAGTTACAATTTGACTGGCCAAACTCAGATCAAGTGTTTCACTCTAGGTGCAAGATAAACGTGAAAGTGTGTTTATAGCTCTCTGTTTCTAGAATGGGTGGTGACTTCTTCCCACCACCAAGACACATGTAGAAGAAAAGGGGATGGCTAACAATTCTAATAAATGAGGCATATACACATTATCACCCCTGTAATACAACTTCCTTGAGTTTTTCCTTCCTCTTTGTGTACTCTCCAATTGCTAAGTCTTCCATAATGATGCCTTCATTTACTCCAAACCGAGTCATCATTTCTAGTAAGTTCCACTAGACTCATACTACTAAGTTCATCTGAACGGGATATTCAGATGATTCTCTGTTTGAAATGCTTGTTCCCGTGCTGTAAAGAAATAGCACTTGAACAAAAATTTAATTTATTTAGTAAGGCCCTTTTTACCTCCTGCAGAAAGGGTACACTCACCAGCAGTTTTGCCACAAGAATACAGCAAACAAAGGAGACGCGTCCTTAGGCATCCACCCTACTGCTGTGTCCGGTTTCCATCGGCTGGAACAGGACCTCACATTCTGTAATTGTCCCAATTGGCTAGCAACTTAGAACCTTTTATTATTATTATTATTATTATTATGTTTTTATTTTTGAGACGGAGTCTTGCTCTGTTGCCTGGGCTGGAGTGCAGTGGCCGGATCTCAGCTCACTGCAAGCTCCACCTCCCGGGTTTAGGCCATTCTCCTGCCTCAGCCTCCGGAGTAGCTGGGACTACAGGTGCCGGCCACCTCGCCCAGCTAGTTTTTTTTTTTTTTTTGTATTTTTAGTAGAGACGGGGTTTCACTGTGTTAGCCAGGATGGTCTCGATCTCCTGACCTCGTGATCCGCCCATCTCGGCCTCCCAAAGTGCTGGGATTACAGGCTTGAGCCACCGCGCCCGGCCGCGAGAACCTTTTAAAAGAGGCAAACGTAGAGGAGAACAAACAAAGGAGGAAGTAATTTGTCGAATGTTGAGAAAGGTAAAAACACTTTTAAATAAGGAAGAGGAACAGGCTATGACCTAATGCTTGCTTGGACCAGTATAAGCATGCCAGGGCAAACATTTAGGCTAAACTGTGGGAGCTAAGAACATAAAGTACATTGATTTCTTTATTACGGCTAGCAGATATTTAAGAATGTTAGCACAGGTCTTTGAATACATTTTGCTTCTAAGAGAAGTTAGCATTTATTCCTAATTAGACAGGGAGGAAAGTCTTTGAAGAGGAACCTCTACTTTACTTTTTACATTCTCCTTCCACAAATTTGCCAATACATCTGAGCTCTCAATCTGCATTTTTGATGGCCATCCGCCCAGCCCATATAATTCCATTCTCCTTCATTGGTCACCCCCTACATATCCAAAATGTCATTAAGTCCTTATGACACTACATTTGAAGTTCTTTTTAATCTATTGCCTTGTCCTCCTTATCACCCCAAAAGTCACATCACACAAGGACTAAGCACTTTGCATGCATTTGAGTCACTTGGGGAGCATGTTAAAAATGGAGACTTTTAGGCCTCATTGTTGAACTACTATTTGTACAGTAATACCTTATAATCTATATTTTGCACAAAAAAGGTACCCAGTTTATTCTGATATGTAATCTTGTTTGAGACACATTGGACGATAGTAACTAAGTTTCCTTTTTACTGTCCCTGATTCCAGTTTCCCTTTCCTGAAGCCTATTAGGCACAGTAAAAGGTATTTACTTTTTTTAAATTTAGGTTTTACCAAGGTGGCCAACTAGATGCAGCCGAAGTGCTGCTCCCACCAGAAGAGACAATGATTTCAACTACACCAACATAATTTGAACAGATTATTTGCAGAGAAAATGCCAAATATGGATACAGAAAAGCTGCAGTTGCTGAGGCTGAAGAGGGAGGGAGTTGGGAACTCCTCATGGGATGCCTGAACATTATAACTAGTTCCCAGCCCTGAACAGCACTGGAAGAACGGGTAAGTGAGGAGACTGGAGGACTGACCACTCTCACCACAAACCTCTGGGATCCTACTACAGGGGACCCACACCCCTAGGTTGTGTGAGCTGGCAAGCGGGATCTCTCAGAGATTAGATGGAGCAGAGCACAGGTTAGCTCCAGCAGAATCCGGTCATAAAAGCCTACCAGCCAGGGCTGCCTGTCTGCCTCCGAGAAAGTCTAGCCCCAGGTAAGCACTGGGAGAAAGCAAGGCCTGCCTCCCCATGGGCCTGGGGCACATCTGTTCTGCTGGCCTGACTGAGTACCAGACCCTCCCAGAGCCCCTGCCTGGCTGCCCTGAAGGAGCAGGTACAAACGGCAACCTTCGCTACCCAGCCTGGATGCTTTGCTCCACCTGAGTGCGTTCCAGCTGGGAGCCATTGCCATCCTGCACCACACCTGGAATCCAACCCTGAGCATCCGAAGGAGGGAGCTGAGAACCGTTCCTAGCACCCCAAGGATGTGGCCTGTGGCTTAGGAGTGCCAAGGTGGAATCTGGGCTTTGCACTGGAATGGGGGAGGATCCTACACTCTCAGACTGAGAGGACTGAGTTGCATAGATTCGAAGACTGGTGTGGACCTAGCTGTGTCTGCCTCCGCAGAGCTGGTCCGGTAAGTGTGGGGCCTGTCTCCCTACCTGGCCTCTCCCTAAGGGAACCCCATGGCCTGAAAGACTTAACAATGACAACAACAACAAAAAATCATAGGCACAGTGCCAGCAATTGGAGGTGACTCCCCAAGGCCCACGAGCAGACCTGGTGAGGGGATCACAGCTCTCCCTTTGCACCACAGAACAGATTTTAAAAAGCCATGAAGATACACAAAGGAACTGCATGACTAAGAGCCCATTTACTGTTCGCTGCTTTCAGGCGCCATCTGCTGGATTACATCCCTAACTACACCACCAAAAATCATTACTAATTCTCTCTCCCAGAGAAACCAAGAGCAGGAATTCAACAACAGAGATCTTATTCAGAGCCTTAGCCCTCTGAAAACTTCCAGAAACTAAGCCACTGACTGACTATACTCGGTTTATACCAAAATTAAAGAAATATCACCACTTCCAGATGATAAAGAATTAGTACATGAACTCTGGCAATTCAAAAAGCCAGAATGTCCCCTTACCTCCAAATGACCTTATTATCTCCCCAGCAATGATTCTTAACTAGCCTAAATTGTCTGAAATGACATACATTGAATTCATAATCTGAATGGCGAGGAAGCTCATCTAGATTGAGAGAACATTGAAACTCAATCCAAAGATGCCAAGGAATCCAGTAAAATGATTCAAGAGCTGAAGGATGAAATCCTCATTTTAAGAAGGACTCGGAGTAAACTTCTGGAGCTGAAAAATTCACTATGAGAATTTCATAATATAATTGAAAGTATTGCCAGCGAAACAGATCCAGTTGAGGAAAGAATCTCAGAACTCAAAGACTGGGTCTTTGAATCAACTCAGTCAGACAAAAATAAAGCAAAAAGAATTAAGAAAAATGAACAAAACCTCCAAGACATGTGGTTTACGTAATAGACCAAATCTACAACTCATCAGCATTCCTGAGAGAAGGAGGGAGAATAAACAACTTGAAAAATATACTTGAGGAGATAGTCCATGAAAACTTTCCTAATCTCACCAGGGAGGTCAACATGCAAATCCAAGAAATACAGAGAATCCCAGCCACATACTGTACAAGATGACAATCGCCAAGACACACAGTTATCAGATTCACTAAAATCAATGCAAAAGAAATCACCTCAAAGGCAGCTAGAGATAAGCAGAAGGTCACCTACAGAAGGGACAGCATCAGGCTAGCAGCGGACCTCTCGGTAGAAACCTTACAAGCCAGAAGACTCTGAGGACCTATTCTCAGTGTCTGTAAAGAAAAGAAATTCTAACCAAGAATTTCATATCCTGACAAACTAAGCTTCATAAGTGAAGAGAAATAAAATCTTCTCTGACAAGCAAATGTCGAGGTAATATATTTAAACTAGACCAGCCTTACAAGAGATCCTTAAGGGTGTGCTAAACATGGATTTGAAAGGATGACACCTGTTACCACAAAAGTATATTTAAACACATAGTCCACAGGCACTATAAAGCAACTGCACAATAAAGTTTAAATAGCAATCAGCTAACACAATGATAGGTTCAAAATCACACATACCAACACTAACCTTGAATGTAAATGTGCTAAACACCCCATGGAAAAGACACAGAGTAGCAGCTTGAATTAAAAGTCAAAATCCAACCATTTCTTGTCTTCAAGAGACCCATCTCACACGTAATGACACCCACAGGCTCAGATTAAAAGGGCAGAGTAAGATCTACCATGCAAACGAAAACAAACAAACAAAAAAGACCAGGAGCTGCTATTCTTATATCACATAAAACAGACTTTAAACCAATAAAAATTAAGCAAGAGAATGAAGGGCATTGTAAAATGATAAAAGGTATAAACCAACAAGAAGCCTTACGTAGTCTAAATATGTAGGCACCCAACATAGGAGCACGCAGATTCATAAGAAACTTCTTTTTGGCCTACAAAAAGGCTTAGACAATCACACAATAATAGTGGGAGATGTCAACACCCCCACTGAAAGTGTTAGATCATCAAGCAAAACGCAAGCAAAAAACTCTGGACTTAAAACTTGATCAATTAGACCTAATAGACATCTATAGAATACTTCACCCAAAAAACACAGAATATACATTCTTCTCATCTGCACATGGAACATATTCTAGGATCAACCATATTATTCTGTCATAAGGCAAACTTCAATAAACCAAAAAAGTGAAATCATACAAAGTGCACTCTTGGACAACAGTGCAATAAAAATATAAATCAGTACTATAAAGATCTCTCTCAAAACTACACAAATGTATGGAAATTAACTTCTGAAAAACTCTTGGGTGAACATCAAAATTAAAACAGAAATAAGAAGTTCTTTAAAATAAATGAAAATAGGGACACAACTTACCAAAAATCTCTGGGATCCATTCAAAAAGTTTACAGCCTTAAACACCTTCATCAAGAAGTCAGAAAGATCTCAAATTAACAATCTAACTTTGCACCTAAAGGAACTAGAAAAACAAGAACAAACCAATTCCAAAACCAGCACAAGAAAATAAATAGTGAAATTATAGAACTTAATGAAACTGAGATGCAAAAATCCACACAAAAGGTCAATGAAACCAAGAGTCTGTTCTTCAGATGAACAAATAAGATTGATAGACTCCTAACTAGATTAACAAAGAAAAAGAGAAGATCCAAGTAAGTACAATCAGAAACAACAAAGGTGATGTTACAACTAATCCCACAGAAATACAAAAGGCCCTCAGAGACTGCTATAAACAACTCTGTGCATGCAAATTAGAAAATCTAGAGGAAATGAGTAAATTCCTGGAAGCACACAATCACTGAAGATTGAATCAGAAAAGCCTGAAACCCTGAATAGGCAAATAACAACTTCCGATATTGAACCAGTAATAAAGAATCTACCAACCAAAAAATAAGTCCTGGACCAGATAGATTCACAGCAAAATTTACCAGATGTACAAAGAACTAATACCAATTCTACTGAAACTATTTTGAAAAATGGAGAAGGAGAGGCTCCTCCCTAACTCATTCTATGAACCCAGCATTAGCCTGATACCAAAACCTGGCAGAGACACAATGAAAAATCAAAGCTTCAGACCAGCATCTCTCAAGAACATAGACATGAAAATTCTCAACAAAACACTAGCAAGCCAAATCCAGCAGCATATCAGAAAGTTAATACAACACAATTAAGTAGGCTTTATTCCTGGAATGCAAAGTTGGCTCAACATATGCCAATCAATAAATGCAATTCACCACGTAAACAGAATAAAAAGCAAAAACCATATGATCATCTAAATAAATGCAGAAAAAGTTTTTAATAAAATCCAACATCTCTTCATAATAAAAACCCTCAGCATACTTGGCATCAAAGGAACATACCACAAAATAATAAGAGCCATCTATGAGAAACTAATAGGCAACATCATACTGTGGGTGCAAAAGCTGAAACCATTCCCCTTGAAAACTGGAACAAGACAAGAATGCTCACTCTCACCATTCCTATTCATCTTAGTATTGGAAGTCCTAGCCAGAGCAATCAGGCAAGAGAAAGAAATAAAAGGTATCCAAACAGGAAAAGAAGTCAATCTTTTTGCTGATGATGTAATTCTATACCTAGAAAATCCTAAAGACTCTGCCAAAAGGCTTCTAGAATTGATAAATGCTTTAGTAAAGTTTCAGGATACAAAATCAATGTACAAAAATCATAGCATTTCTATACACCAATAATGTTGTGTTATTGATTTCACTTGTGTTCAATAAAATCAAGAACACAATTTCACTTATAATAGCCATACAGAAAATGAAATACGCTGGAATACAGCTAACCAAGAAGGTGAAAGATTGCTGCAAGAACTACAAAACACTGCTGAAAGAAATCAGAGATGAAATAAATAAATGGAAAAACACTCCATGTCCATGTATTGGAGGAATCAATATTATAAAAATGGCCTTACTGCCCAAAGCAATTTACAGATTTAATGTTATTCTTATGAAACTACTAATGTCATTCTTTACAGAATTATAAAAACCTACTATAAAATTCATATGGAACAAAAAAATAGCCCAAGTAGCCAAAGCAATCCTAAGCAAAGAGAATAAAGCTGGATGCATCACACTCCTCAACTTCAAATTATACTATAAAACCAAAACAGTATGGTTCTGTTACAAAAACAGAGACATAGATCCATGGAACAGAATAGAAAACTCAGAAAATTAGCCACACACCTACCTACAACTATATGATCTTTGACAAGGTTGAAAAAAAGCAATGGAGAAAAGATCCCTGTTCAATAAATGGTGCTGGGCCAACCATATGCAGAAGATTGAAACTGGAACCTTACCTTTCACCATATGCAAAAATTAACTCAAAACAGATTAAGGATTTAAGTGTAAGACATCAAACTATACAAATCCTGGAAGACAACCTAGGAATTACTCTTCTTCATATAGACTTTAGCAACCTCAATCCTGCTCCTATAGAAGATAAGGGTCTCCTTCAGGGCACACACAGGGCCTCCGCTCTTTCATATGGTGCTTAAACTAGGGACTGGAATCCCTGATCTCATCCTTTTCTTTTACCACTCTCCAGTGGCATTAGGAGAAAACAACCAATGTCATTATATTTTTTCATTTTCTAAAAATGTTTGAATGTATTAAATATAAAGTCACCCAGATCCTTGCTTCTTATGAAGGGTTGATTAGCAATATCCAATGCATATATTTTGTGTATCTTTATTACTGGTTCACATCATGGTCTGTCAATACTCTCCTCACTACTAGATATAAAGTCATTAGCATCTGTAAATCTAATCAAATTAGAGAACCAAGTTTAGAACTCCTAAAGCAATTCCAAAACCTCATCCTTAAAACTGTGTTCTTCTAAAGCAACTGTTGCTACCAAAACCTGTATTAGGTTTCTCTCCAGAGAAACAAAACTAACAGGATGGATAGATTGATAGACATATGATAGATAGATAGATAGATAGATAGATAGATAGATAGATAGATAGATAGTTTTCTTGTAAGGTATTGGCTAATGCAATTATGGAAGCTAAAACGTCCAATGATCTGCTCTCTGCAAGCTGGAGGCCCAGGAAAGTCAGTGGTATAGTTCAAAGGCCTGAGAGTTAGAGAGCAATGGTGTCAATTCTAGTCCAAGTCTGATGGCCTGAAACCAGGAGCACCAAGGGCAAGAGAACATAGTCTCAACTCAAACAGTCAGGCAGAATGAATTCAACCTTCTTCTGCCTTTTTGTTCCATTTAGCCCCTCAGTGAATGATACAATGCTCGCCCACACTGGGGAGAGCCAAGGGCTTTACTTAGTCCACCAATGCAAATGCATCTTCTGTAAACACTTTCACAGACACACCTAGAAATAATGTTTAATCAGATATCTCAACATTGCATGGCCCAGTCATGTTCACACATAAAATTAACCATCCACAGTGTTAAAGAGACTTCAAAGTGTCTGAGTTATTAATATTGGGCGAGAAAACAAGGCACAACTGGGTGCTGCGTACAAGAAGCCCACTTTAAATACAAAGACCTAAATAGGTTGAAAGTAAAAGGATGAGAAAAATTATGTTATCTAAACACTAGAAAGAAAAGAAAGAAAGAAAGAGAAAAAGAAAGGAAGAAAGAAAGAAAGAA
>NC_045435.1:9238006-9343659 GCF_002776525.5 Piliocolobus tephrosceles | reverse complement strand
AAAGAAAGAAAGAGAAAGAAAGAAAACTAGAGTGGCTTTATTATTAGTCAACTTGATGTAATGACATTTATGGAACACTCCACTTAATCACAGCAAAATACATCATATTTTAAAATATGTAAAAAATATTTTTAAAAATAAAATGAGTTGGGTATGTTACTTGTGTGTGCTTCTTTCATTTGAAATATTTAACTGCATTCCATTCTCTGTGGCATACATTAAATTGGAGATTTTTTTTAAAGCATGCAAGGAAATTTTAATTCGTATACCAATTCTTTCTCAGGGAAGAATCTCAAACTCATTATCCTCACTAAATAATAATAAATAACAAAAGTCAACTTAGTTATTTCTCCCAAAGGAATCTACCTCTTATCTTTTTTACTAGTCAGTGCTTTTAAACAAAGAAATAAAGTCTGTAGACTGATGTATTTGTTTGTTCTTTCTTTCTTTCTCCTTCCTTTTTTTCTTTCCCTCTTCCCCCTCACCTTTTTTCCTATAAGGAGTTGCTACAAAGCTAACAAATTTATTTATACAGACTCTTTGATCACTAGAGTTTTATACATGAATCAGATTCTTTTAATTGAATGTACTCTTTTAACATTTGAAAGCAAAGCATGGAAGATTCCATCTTTCTCTCACAGTGCAGGTGAATATAAGGACCTAGAAATTTCACAAAGATAGAAGGCCTTTGAATCTTTGGTGGATTTATATCCTACCCTCTGGCACACAAATGTCTTACCAATAAGTCTAGAACAGTTGTCACTTCTTGTTTTCTATGACCAATCAGCATAATATCATCAGTATAATGGGAAAAGGCCACCCTTTCCAATAAATGGCCTAGGAAAATTGAATTATCACATGGAGAAGCCTGAAATTGGACCCCTAGTTTTCACAATAAATAAAAATCAATTTAAGATGGATTAAAGACCTAAAACCATAAAAATACTAGAAGAAAACCTAGGAAAAACTCTTTTGGATATTTGTCTAGTCAAAGAATTTATGACTAAGGCCTCAAAAGTACAGACAACAAAAATAAAAATAAACAAATGAGACTTACTTAAACTAAAGAGTTTCTGTACAGCAAAATAAATATTCAACAGAGTTGCTAAACAGCCTGCAGAATGGCAGAAAATATTTGCAAACTATGCATCTGTCAGAAGATTAATATCCAGGATTTACAAGGAACTCAACTCAATAAACAACCTAAATAACCTCATTAAAAGTGGGCAAAGTACATGAATGGACATTTTTTTTTCAAAAGAAGACATACAAATGGCCAAACAAGTATATGAAAAGGTGTTCGTCATCACTGATTATCAGAGAAATGAAAATTAAATGCACAATAAGATGTCATCTAATACCAGTCAGAAGGACTATTACTGAAAAGACAAGAAATAGCACAAGTTAGAGAGGATGTAGAGAAAAGAGAATACTTATACACTGTTCGTGAGAATGTAAATTGGTACAACCTTTATGGAACATAATATGGAGATTTCTCAAGGAACTAAAAATAGAACTATTATTCAATCCAGCAATCTCTCTACTGAGTATCTACCTAAAGGGAAATCAATCATTATATAAAAAAGATACCTGTACTGGTATGTTTATTGCAGCACTGTTCACAATAGCAAAGATATAGAACCAGCTTAAGTGTTCATTAATAGATGAGTGGATAAGTAAAATGTGGTACTTATCTATCTATTTATTTATCTATCTGTTGGTAGATAAATAGATAGGTAGATATATAATGGAATACAATTTGGCTATAAAAAAAAGCATGACATCATGTCTTTTGCAGCAATCTGGATGATACCGGAGACCATTACCTTAAGTGAAAGAACTCAGACAAAGAAATACAAATACTACATATTCTCACAGGTAAGTGGAAGCTAAATAATGTGCATCCATGGAAAGTGTGATATGATAGACAATGGGTACTCATTGCTTATCAGCCTTTTGGCTAAGATCAAGTGACAGAGGATACTCAGAAGTATGGGGTAATGGGAGGGAGGTGGATGATAAGAAATTATTTAATGCGTACAATGTACATTATCCTGATTTTTTTTTTAAACGGAGTTTTGCTCTTATCTCCCAGGTTGCAGTGCAATGGCACGATCTCGGCTCACTGTAACCTCTACTTACCTGGTTCAAGTGATTCTCCTGCCTCAGCCTCCTGAATAGCTGGGATTACAGGGGCCTGCCACCACGCCTGACTAATTTTTTTGTATTTTTAGTAGAGACAGAGTTGCACCATGTTGGCCAGGCTGGTCTGGAACTCCTGACCTCAGGTGATCTACCCATCCTGGCCTCCCAAAGTGCTGGGATTACAGGCATGAGCCACGGCGCTCAGCACTATCCTGGAGATTTTTACACACAAAGCCTCAACTTTGCCACTACCCAATTTATGTATGTAACAAAATCACAGCTTTACCCCATAAATGTATACCAATAATAAGAAAAGATGAATGGGACCTACACCTGAAAGCTAAAACCACACTGCTTCTAGATGTAAACAAGAGACTATTTTTAAGAATTAGGATTAGGTAAAAGTGCTTAGGCAGGACACAGAAAGTAATAACAATAATAAAAAATAGACCATCAAAATGCAAATTTCTGTACAGCAAAACACCATTAAGAAAATGAATTTCATTAAGAAAATGAATAATTGGGAAGAAATACTTGCAAAACTATATCTGAAAAAAGACAAGTAAACAAAATATATTTTTAAAAGCTACTACAAAGCAATTACAAAAAAAGCACTCTGATGAAAAATGGGCAACAAGTTTGAAAAACCATTTCACCAAGAAAGGTACATAAATGCCAATGAACACATGAAAATTGCTCGACATGCTTGAACATTTTTAGAATAAAATGCTGAGAAAGTATATTTTTAAAATATATAAATTATCTAATATTTTTAAATAGCTGAAATTACATCTTCCAATGAAAAATAACTATTATTTAACTAAAGTTTATATATTTTAAAATACTCATAGAAGGAAAGATTGCAAAGAAAGATGCTAATAGGTTAACAGTAGTTGCCTCTGGGTAGTGGAATTATTCTTGCTGTTTCTTTAAATATTCTGTACGTTACAGTCAGAAAATGGCAAAGTATATAAAAATTAAAAAATCTTACATGTTTGGGCAGAATAGATGTTCACAGAAAGCTTACAGGTAGATCACCCTCTGGATATCCCTGTTTCATTAATCTTCCCTCCTCAATGAAGAAAATTAACGATAAATAAGAAAACATAAGAGATCTCTTTTATTTGGCCTAAAAGCTAACTGTTGATTCAGTAATTCCTTCAGAGAACACAGAATAAAATCATACACTGACTTTTGTATAGCATTTAAGGTCTGGACAAGGTATTAATGAGTGTAGGAGTCTTAACATTTCAGACCTGGGCTTCAGCTGTTCTTCACCCACAAAGTATGGTGATCTTTTCCTATTATCAGTTATTTAAAAATTCAGTTTGGTTCTGGTTAGCTTGTATTCTAACCATAGTCCTGGGATATGGAAACCAAGGTTATTTATTCTTTGTCAGTCTTTACTACATATCAGGCATTGTTCTGGAAAAATGAAATCACCTGGAAAGTGGAAAAAACTGGAAAAATGAAATCACCATTATTTTTTAAATGGAGAAGATACAGGAGAAATATTAGGGGGGTGGCAATTATAGACAAGCTCAGGTTTGGCCCCCCCAAAAAATTGAGATGTCTATTAGACATTTACATAGAGATGTAAAGTAGGCAGCTGAATATGCTAATTAATATGGTGGATTTGCCAATCTGTAATCGAGGAGCTAGTTTCTGTTTTTCTCACTGCAGAACTTATTTAAGGAAAAACAATGAAAGTTTTCTACTCCTCTCATTTAAATCAGATGAATCTGCCTTTGAAAGTAATCTGATCTAGTCCAAGATAAACCCAAAGCATCTAAAAAAAGAAATCCCAGCATAAACCTAATATAAAGATGGAACGTGTTGGGAAGATTAGGATTAAAGGTGGACTCTTCCTAGTTTCGGTCCCACATCTGAAGACAGCCAGAAGGAAAAAAAAGAATGAACATGAGAGCTCTAAGAAAAGCAACTAAGAAAAAGACTAGGGAGAGAGACAGATGAGGAAAAGAGAAATATTTAATTCAGTACAAGTGCTAGAGCTAGAGACTGGGAAAGGGAAGAAGGGGTTTAAAAGGGAAGAAAAGAATCACAGTCACTCTCTAATGCCTTTTACCCACTAAAGTTCCCTGCTACATTAAAAGTGAAAAGAAATCAAGGCTTTCATTCATGAAATTAAGAATAATGGCTTCTTCCAGTTTCTTTCAATCTGTTCATTATCTCAAAGTTTGCTATTAGAGACTAGTCCCTAATATTTAATACTGATTTTTCATGTATTATAGATATAAATAAATAGCTTCAACAAATCTGATACAGGGGACCCAGAGACTCTTCTCTTATTTTATTATGAAATGAAGGGGAGGGGCATCTTCATTTATTTCTCAGAACAGAAATGACTAAAATATTTCTTTTTTTTGAGATTATCGTCATTAGTCTTTGACAAAATGATCCATCTACTGAGAGTCACTGGGGACACTATCCTGGCTAATACTGTAACTCACTTGTTAACCCGGGACATACACAGAAAATTAACACTCTCTCTTCAAAGTGTCATAGCGAATCTGAGAGTCTTCACTAGAGACCTTATTAAAAGTTTGACGCTTAGAGACTGGGAATTGGGAAACTTCTGTAATTGTAAATATGTATTCAAAATTTCCATGCAATACTCAGCAGACATTATTAGGGAATCAGTAGGGATTTCTTAGGAAAGGTAACACTGCTGTCATCAAATGAGAATGCTGTTTAAGTAATACTGAGGAGACCCAAGAGTCAATCTTGGCATGAAGGAAAGAGGATTTCTTCTCTGCTCAGGCACTAGGCCAACCTGACTCCACCTTCACACACCCTCATCTGCTATCAAGCTCATTAGAGCAAGATGCTAGGGATAATGGCTGTTCTCTGAAATTTCTTGTAACTCTAGTCTATTCATTCTAATTCTTAGCACTTATTCTTTTCCCCCACAATATCTAGCTCCATGCTCTATTGCACACCTTACTGGAAATCCCTTAGATGTGGTAGGGGATCCAACCAAATCTCCAAAGGAGTGATCTCATTTTCCTTATCTGAATCCAAAGCTGATCACAGATTACATTAATTGAAACTTGTATCAGGAGTTCATTAGTATATCTAATTACACCCCTCATGCCCTAATCTCCCTGAACTTATTACATACAAGAAATGCGCAGGGCAGCAGTATCCTCAATTATCAATTATGGCAAAAGAGACTGCTGAAGTAAATAAACTCTAGGCTTAGACGCCTGTGTTTTGAAGTCTGGCTTTGCCACTTACTAATCATGTAACCTTGACTAAATCAAAAACTCTCTGTGCCTCTTTCTTCATTTGTAAATGGGGAGGGAGTGAGAATAATACCATTACCTGTAGAACTCTGTTATGAAGACGTACAAGGGTGACCATTGTGAGATATTTAGGGTCGAGTTTGGCAAATAGAGCCCAGTAAAAGCTAGTCAGAACACTCTAATATTCTCGACAACACTGAAGCCTTCTTGAAAGCACACACTTATTCCAGGTCAGAGAAGAGGCTAATGACAGATGTACGTGGACTTGTGGTGGAATCTTTCATTATATATAGGTTTTGAATGCTCCGGTGCATAAGCAGGTTCTTTTATGACTTTCCAGAAAGTTGGAGCACTTTTTAAACTTTCAGTTTTTACTTTAGATACGGAGGTACATGTGCAGGTTTGTTACCTGGGGAAATTGTGTGATGCTGAGGTTTGTCACCTAGGTAGTGAGCATAGTACCTGATAGGTTAGCTTTTCAATTCATATTCCTCTTCTTCCCTCCTCACTGACATTATTTTTTTTTACTTGGTTGGCATTTTGTTCACTTACCTGACAGACCCATTGTGGTTTTTTGTTTTTGTTTTGAGACAGAATCTTGCTCTGTCAGCCAGGCTGGAGTGCAGTGGCACGGTCTTGGCTCACTGCAACCTCCGTCTCTAGGGCTCAAGAAATTCTCCTGCCTCAGCCTCCCGAGTAGCTGGGATTACAGGCATGTGCTACCATGCCCAGCTAATTTTTGTATCTTTAGTAGAGACGGGGTTTCACCATGTTGGCCAGGCTGGTCTCAAACTCCTGAGCTCAGGTAATCTGCCCGCCTCGGCCTCCCAAAGTGCTGGGACTACAGGCGTGAGCCACCGCGCCCAGCCGACAGACCCATTCTTAAATGAACCCTAGGTTCAGGTCATCCATAAGGGGTTATACCAGTGCCATCTCCAAGCCACCCTCAATAAATAAAATTTAATTTCTATTTAATATAAAAATAAAAATTATAAATATAATTCATACAAAAATTATATAAAGAAAAACATAGCTTGATGAATTATTAGGGAGTGAAAATTTATGTAATAATCTTAAATATCAAGACATGGAACATGTGGTGCCCTCTAAAACTGTGTGTGTTTTTAAATTGCAACCTCATTCCTTGCCTTATTATCTGCTAATTTTTCTTTCCTCATTTCTGATTCCTACACATTTTACTTATTTGTCTTTTCTTTTTGTCTTCTTGAATTGACTAGAATATTTAGTATAACACTGAAGTGATAAAAGCAGGCGTCCTTGTGTCATACCTCATCTCGAAAGGAAAAATTCAAAGTTTTACTATCCAGGTGACATTTTCTATAAGTCTTTGGTACTTAATTTTATTAAATAATTTATTTTCTATTAGAAGTTGTTAATAATTTTATCATATAAAGGTTACTAAATGTGTCCAATACTTTTTTGCATATTTTCTTTTAATTTATTAATGGGGCAAAGTATAGTAATACATTTTCAAACACCAAAGCGGCCTTGGAAGAAATCATATTGGTCATATTTTAGTTTTTGTATAATGCAAGATTCAGTCTGCTGAGTTTTAAGTATTTTTATGTATATGTTCATAAATGAGACTTTCCTGTAAATTTTCTCTCTCATAATTAGGTTGTGGAAACCTCATAAAATTTTGGAGGAGTCTATTCTCTTTTTGCATTTCTGTTTTCTGCCAGTTTTAGTTTTACGATCTCTGGGGAAAAGGTTGTAGACTTCTAAATGGCATCATGTTCCTCAGTTTAGAGATTTGCATTAGTAATTAAGTCAGCTGGCTTTGCCTTGGCAGAGAGAGAATCAGAATTTACACCTTTCAGAAATTGGTATTGACTACCGTTTTAGAGGTTCTATTGACATTCCCAAAGACAAGGGTGCAAACCCCTCATAGATACAATATATTCTTCCAGAGATGACCATTCTCCTTTTGTCAGTGATCTACTCTTACTGGAATGTGTCATTGGCATTACCCATTATAAAACAGGCACTTGGGGTACTAGAATTATTTTATTGCTTTCAGTGGTGAAAGCTGGCTCCACCAAAGTACACTAACAGACTAATCATTTACCCCTGAAGGAACTGTATCTAGCTCCAGTAGACTTATGAATCCAAAATCACACTAGATGAAAAGGTACAGCTCAGTTGTAGAGCATTTGATTGCAGAATCACACTAGTCAATGCTGAGGGCTGGGGGGGCACTGGGAGTCAGCATGAACCTTTTGCCAAAGACACTAGTCTGCACGTACAGGGATACTTTCCTTACAAAGTCATGCTGTGTTAGGATCATATGGCCATTATGGCACTGCTTAAGATACAGTCCTCTCTGAGGCTCTCAAAGCAAGTTTTTGTTCTGTACTCAATTTAAATATAGATTTACGTTTGCTCCCTTTATGTCTCTGAACTAATAAGAACCTCATATGTATTAATATATTCATGTACTAATGCAAAATTCCAAATAGTCACACAAAGCATATGGCCTCTTTGTTATCAGTAAGGTTGCTAATAATCGAATTTGAAATGTATCTCATGATCTCAGCACTTAACTAATTAAGCTGGATTTTATATTTGAACTGGATTGACAGATGATTTTCAATTACTCAATTCATACATCAGGTTTGAAGTCTAGTACTATCTTTATGCCAAAGCTAGACAGAGACATCACAGGAAAGAAAAACTACTGACCAATATTTACATTGGACATAATCACAAAAATCTTTTAAAAAGTACTAGCTAATTAAATCCAGTGCTATTTAAAGTATAATGGACCATGATGAAGTGAGGCTTATCCCAGAAATGCCAGAACATTTAATATCTGAAAATCAAATCAATTAGCATAATATACTAATAGAATAAAGGCAACAGACTATATTAATAGCTTAGTAGATGTATTAAAGAGTATTTGACAAAATATAACATATATTTATAATAAAAATTCTTAGCAAACTAAGAATAGAAGAAAATTTCCTCAATCTGAAGAAGTTCACCTATTAAAAAAATATACAGCCAAGACCATACTTAATAGTGAAAGAGCAAATGATTTCTACCTGAAGTCAGAAATACTCTCATTACTTTTACTCATTACTGTACTCAAGGTCTTAGTGCTATAAGGCAAGGAAGAGAAACAAATGTAGATTGGAAAGAAAGAAGTAAAACTATCTTTGTTCATATATTGCATAATTGCTTAAGTAGAAATTATATAAGATATAATATATAGAACTAATAATTTCATGTCACAATACAGTATAAATAAAAATCAACTATTTCTACATATTAGCAACAGAAAATGAAATTAAAAATAGAACACTCTTCACAATAGCATATAAAAGTAGAAGACATAGTATATTTAATAACAGATGTGCAAAATCTGGTACACTAAAAAATGCAAAAATTGCTTAAGAAAATCAAGTAATATCAAAATAGAATATTGAAAGACTTAATATTGTTGAGATGGCAGATCTTGTGAAATTGATCTGTAGATTCAATGCATCCTAGTCAAATACCCAACAGGCTTTTTACAGAAGTAGAAAAACTGATTATAAAATTTATATGCCATTTGCTTTTAAGACTTACTCTACGGCTACAATAATCACTGCTAATGCAATAAGTAAAAACACACATGTATTTTAATGGAATAGGATAGCTTCCTGCAAAAAATATACATCCATATCGTCAATTGATTTTTAACAAAGGCGCCATGGTAATTCAATAAAGAAAGGATATGTATTCCAATCAATAGTACTGGGATAACTGAATATTCAGCTGGAAAAAAAAACTAGCCTTGAAATTTTACTCACCTTATGACCAAAAATGAATTCAAAATGGATAATGTTACCCTGATCTGATCACTATACATTGTATATATCAAAACACCACTATGCACTGCATAAATATGTACAATGACCATGTGTCAAGTAAAAAAATAAATAAAAAATGGATGATGAATTGAAAAAATATAGGAACCCAAATTGTAAAACTTTTAGAAGACAATAAAGTGGAATATTTTTGGAATATTATTAAGAAAATATTTTAAATATGACTTAAAAACATAAACGATAAAAGAAAAAATGTTAGGTTAAATTGGACTTCATCAAAATTAAAATTTTTGTTGAAAGATTATGTTAAACATAAAAAATATAAAAAGTCAAGTCACAGATTACAAAACATATATCTGACAATGAATTTGTAACCCGAATATATAGAAAATTTTTATAATGCAATAATAGACGGCCAAATCAACAAAAGTACATGGGCAAAAGAGTTGAACAGACACTTCATAAAAGAAGATGTAGGAGAAGCCAAAAAGCGCTTGAAAAGATCCTCAATCCCTTGTTCATTAGGACTATGAAAAATTAGAGCCACCGTTAGATATCACTGTACACCCACCAGAATAGCTAAAATTAAGGTTCGATAATAACAGGTGCTGATACTGGAATAACATGTGGAGAAACTGGAATCTTCACATAATTCTGAAAATGCAAAACTATGACAGCTGCTTTGTAAAACAGCTAGCCATTTAAAATGTATACTAAATACACATTTACCACACAAACCAGCAATCCCACTTCTTGGTGTGTCGTACGAAGAGAAATGAAAGATTATTTCCACACAAAAGCTTGCATCTGTATGCAGGTAGTAGTTTTATTCACAATAGCCCCAAATTGAAAACAACCGAAATATCCTTTCACTGGTACATGGATAAGCAAATTGTAGCATGCCACACATACAATGGAATATTACTGTGGTAGTCAGAATCCAGTCAGGACAGAGGAACTATTCAGTAATTTTAATAGGGAATTTTTGCTAAAAAGAATCCCCAACTGATAACAGAAGGTTAAGAGGGGATAAAAGAGAATGCTAAAAATACCCTAGGGCTGAAGTACGGTTCCTAAGGGAGGAACAAACTTGGAAAGGATCTTCCTCAAGGCTGTGAATCAGGTGTCTCTGGAAAGTGTATGTCCGCTACCTACTTGATGGGAAAGAAATTTGCCGGGTTGTGTAGGTCGGAGCTTGTCAGCAACCTTTGATTGAGGCTGGCATGGCAGGAATTGCAGGCTGAGACCAAGAATGAGAGGAACCTTTCTTCCAGGGAGCTGGCGGACCAGAGAAGCATACCCTGTGAGAAGGACATCACAGGCAAGGTTGACAAGTTACTGGATGGGAGTGTCATTGCATGTCCGTCATGCATGTCACTGGAAAGTGTGCCATGGGAACAAAAGAAGTAGTTCATCACATCCAGTAAAAGTCCTTTTCTCCTAAAGTATATTGAAAGTGCATTTTACTGGTGAAACTTAATATTTTGTCAGCTGAGAAAGGAATGTTGACAGGGTTCAGCTCTAGTATCATAAAGCAGAGAAATTAAGGGAGAATTTGAAACTGAGAAGCCTAGTCTATCAGTTTGGCTATTCAGCTTCCACATGCACCTTACTATGCGCACTTGGACAACCGTACAGCAATAAACCAACTCTGTATCTCTGCCTGACAACATGCGAGAAGAGGTACCATCCCAAAAGTCATTGTGTTTGCCGCCAGCTGTATTAATTACTCCTCAAATTCAGTCATGGACCAATTGAATATTCTTTTGCCTAAAGACTAAATGGTAAAGTTTTCTTTCAACAACTTGTATGTAAAAGATTAATGAGGACAGCACGCTGCCACGCCGACGCCGACCCCGCTCTGCACGTCAGCCCGCCCGCGCCCACCAGGGCCACCGTTCAGCAGCTGGAAGGAAGATGGCACCTGGTGGATAGCAAAGGCTTTGATGAATACATGAAGGAGCTAGGAGTGGGAATAGCGTTGCGAAAAATGGGCGCAATGGCCAAACCAGACTGTATCATCACTTCTGATGGCGAAAACCTCACCATAAAAACTGAGAGCACTTTGAAAACAACAGTTTTCTTGTACCCTAGGAGAGAAGTCTGCAGAAACCACAGCTGATGGGAGAAAAACTCAGAGTGTCTGCAACTTTACAGATGGTGCATTGGTTCAGCATCAGGAGTGGGATGGGAAGGAAAGCACAATAACAAGAAAATTGAAAGATGGGAAACTAGTGATGGACTGTTTGAAAACGTAGAATAAAAATTCCATCATCACTTAGGACAGGAATTAACTAAGAGAATGGCCAAGCTCAGTTCAATGAGCAAATCTCCATATTGTTTCTTTTTTTTTTTTCATTACTGTGTTCAATTATCTTTATCACAAACATTTTACATGTAGCTATTTCAAAGTGTGTTGGATTAATTAGGATCATCCCTTGGTTAATAAAGAAATGTGTTTGTGCAAAAAAAAAAAAAAAGATTAATAAGAAAAAGAGAGAAGAAAATGGTTAGCATATACAAATAAACACACAGGTATAACACTGATATGGTTTGGCTGTGTCCCCACCTGAATCTCATCTTGAATTTCCATGTGTTCAACTTGATGGGAGGTAATTGAATCATGGGAGCAGGTCTTTCCCATGCTGTTCTCGTGATAGTAAATAAGTCTCATGAGATCTGATGGTTTTAAAGAGAGGCATTCCCCTGCACAAGCTCTCTCATTTTTTGCCTGACGCCATCCATGTAAGACGTGACTTTTTCCTCCTTTTCCTTTTGCCATGATTTTGAGGCTTCCCCAGTCACATGGAACTGTAAGTCCAATTAAACCTCTTTCTTTTGTAAATTGCTCATTCTGGGGTATGTGTTTATCAGCAGCGTGAAAACGAACTAATACAACGCATAGAAAATGGGTAAAGACACTAGTCTTCATTTCTGTAATTGGTCATGAGGCTAAAGTTTACATCTATGACCTTTTCCTTTCATTACACATTCTAAGTCTCCCTTGCCATCAAACAAAACCTCAGCTAGTTGGAATCCTTTTTGTTGTGGAGTGTTGTTAACCTTCATTTCCAAGGGGTCTGAGTCTTTAATAGCCATTCATTTATTTGGTGGCTGTAATATTCCACTAAAATTTACTAAAAGGAAGGAAATGCTATGAGCAGCCCCAGAGAATCCCATGTGTTTCAAAATAGCTATCTCTGTCTCCTTTGTGGAGTAGCAATCCAATTTTCTCTACTGAACAGGATCAATTACTCAAGTCAGTATAATAACCCTTTAATTTACTTGTTGGTTCAGTAGCATGAAGAACCCAAAATGGTCGGGTGACAGTCTCAATTTCTAGTTCAATGGAGATCCTTGATGGAAGCATCTCCTTCTTGGAGACCAAGACCTCCAAAATACCAGAGTCTTAGTTGCCAGAACAAGACTCCAAAATTCTGTGAGTAGATTATTTGGGAAAACAGTGAGAGGACCTGCCCATTTGTGGTTCTATCCAATTATTTCTGGACTCATGTATTCCGGCTATGGGGAAATAGCACTATATAACAGAGTTTAATTAAAAGAATATAATCAATCATGTAAGACAAAATTTCATGCTTTAAGGGTGTTGTCTCCAATTTATTATGTAACTGAGTCTTCAGAAGGAATTGAATCTTTCATGTAGGCCTGTTGCTTCCAGGTAATGGAGTAAGACAAGTTAATTTTATGGTCATGAGCCCATTGCTATACTTCCTTTGAATTGCTTAATCATAAGAGGCTGTGGAGAAGAGAGAATGCTGATACACTGTTGGTGGGAATACATTCTAGTTCAGCTACTGTGGAAAGCAATTTGGAGATTTATCAAAAAAAAATCTGGCACAAGACAGGGATGCCCTCTCTCACCACTCCTATTCAACATAGTGTTGGAAGTTCTGGCTAGGGCAATCAGGCAAGAGAAAGAAATAAAGGGTATTCAGTTAGGAAAAGAAGAAGTCAAATTGTTCCTGTTTGCAGATGACATGATTGTATATTTAGAAAACCCCATTGTCTCAGCCCAAAATCTCCTTAAGCTGATAAGCAACTTCAGCAAAGTCTCAGGATACAAAATTAATGTGCAAAAATCACAATTACTGGTGTATAAGTATTCTTATACACCAGTATACACAATTACTGGTGTATAAGCATTCTTATACACCAGTAACAGACAAGCAGAGAGCCAAATCAGGAATGAACTTCCATTCACAATTGCTTCAAAGAGAATAAAATACCTAGGAATCCAACTTACAAGGGATGTAAAGGACCTCTTCAAGGAGAACTACAAACCACTGCTCAGTGAAATAAAAGAGGACACAAATGGAAGAACATACCATGCTCATGGATAGGAAGAATCAATATGGTGAAAATGGCCATACTGCCCAAGGTTATTTATAGATTCAATGCCATCCCCATCAAGCTACCAATGAGTTTCTTCACAGAATTGGAAAAAACGGCTTTAAAGTTCATATGGAACCAAAAAAGAGCCCACATTGCCAAGACAATCCTAAGTCAAAAGAACAAAGCTGGAGGCATCACGCTACCTGACTTCAAACTATACTACAAGGCTACAGTAACCAAAACAGCATGGTACTGGTACCAAAACAGAGATATAGACCAGTGGAACAGAACAGAGTCCTCAGAAATAATACCACGCATGGTACTGGTACCAAAACAGAGATATAGACCAGTGGAACAGAACAGAGTCCTCAGAAATAATACCACACATCTACAGCCATCTGATCTTTGACAAACCTGAGAAAAACAAGAAATGGGGAAAGGATTCCCTATTTAATAAATGGTGCTGGGAAAATTGGCTAGCCATAAGTAGAAAGCTGAAACTGGATCCTTTCCTTACTCCTTATATGAAAATTAATTCAAGATGGATTAGAGACTTAAATGTTAGACCTAATACCATAAAAACCCTAGAAGAAAACCTAAGTAATACCATTCAGGACATAGGCATGGGCAAGGACTTCATGTCTAAAACACCAAAAGCAACGGCAGCAAAAGCCAAAATTGACAAATGGGATCTCATTAAACTAAAGAGCTTCTGCACAGCAAAAGAAACTACCATCAGAGTGAACAGACAACATACAGAATGGGAGAAAATTTTTGCAATCTACTCATCTGACAAAGGGCTGATATCCAGAACCTACAAAGAACTCAAACAAATTTACAAGAAAAAAACAAACAACCCCATCAAAAAGAGGGCAAAGGATATGAACAGACATTTCTCAAAAGAAGACATTCATACAGCCAACAGACACATGAAAAAATGCTCATCATCACTCGCCATCAGAGAAATGCAAATCAAAACCACAATGAGATACCATCTCACACCAGTTAGAATGGCGATCATTAAAAAGTCAGGAAACAACAGGTGCTGGAGAGGATGTGGAGAAATAGGAACACTTTTATACTGTTGGTGGGATTGTAAACTAGTTCAACCATTATGGAAAACAGTATGGCAATTCCTCAAGGATCTAGAACTAGATGTACCATTTGACCCAGCCATCCCACTACTGGGTATATACCCAAAGGATTATAAATCATGCTGCTATAAAGACACATGCACACGTATGTTTATTGCGGCACTATTCACAATAGCAAAGACTTGGAATCAACCCAAATGTCCATCAGTGACAGACTGGATTAAGAAAATGTGGCACATAATACACCATGGAATACTATGCAGCCATAAAAAAGGATGAGTTTGCATCCTTTGTAGGGACATGGATGCAGCTGGAAACCATCATTCTTAGCAAACTATCACAAGAACAGAAAACCAAACACCGCATGTTCTCACTCATAGGTGGGAACTGAACAACGAGATCACTTGGACTCGGGAAGGGGAACATCACACACTGGGGCCTATCATGGGGAGGGGGAGGGGGGAGGGATTGCATTGGGAGTTATACCTAATATAAATGACGAATTGATGGGTGCTGATGAGTTGATGGGTGCAGCACACCAACATGGCACAAGTATACATATGTAACAAACCTGCATGCTATGCACATGTACCCTAGAACTTAAAGTATAATAATAATAATAATAATAATAATAATAATAATAAAACTTAAAACAGAACCTACTGTTTGACCAGTAATCCCGTAAATGGTATATCTCCAAAAGAAAAAAAAAACAGTTCTACCAAAAATGCATATGCACTCGTATGTTCATCATAGCACTATTCACAATAGCAAAGGCATAGAATCAGCCTAGGTACTCACCAACGATGGATTGATAAAGACAATGTGGTACATATACACCATGGAATATGACACAGACGTAAAGAAGAACAAAATCATGTATTTGCAGCAATGTGGATATAACTGGAGGCCTCCGCATCGGACAGTATATCCACATAACAAACTTGCACATGAATCCCTGGAATCAAAAATAAAAGTGAAAATTATAAAAATAAACAAAATAAAAATACAAAAATATGGCATGCTTATTTTATAATATTCAAATTAATTCTAATTATATAAACAGGTATAGAGTAAAAATAGAAAGCTCCTCTTATATCCCCCCATCTCCTTCTAACTCCATGGACAAAATTACTGTTAACATTTTATTTTTCCAAGTTTTTTACTATGTAGATAAAGATATAATTTTATATAATTTATATATGTATTATATCTACACACACACTTTTTAAACCCAAATTGAATCATATGCTATGTTCAGTAGCTTGCTTTACTTACTGAACAGTATATCAAATACATCTTTCCAAGTGAGTTCATATAAATCCTTTCATTTTATGTTTTATTGTAATAAATAAATATATTTAGTATTTTGAGGAATCTTCCTCCTTTTTTTCATAGGGGCTGCACCATTTTAAATTCCCACCAACAGCACAAAAGGGTTCCCTTTTTCCCCCACATTCTTGCCAATATTTTTTTTTAAAAGTCATCCTAAAAGGTGTAAGGTGATAGTGCAGTTTTGATTTTCATTTCCTTGATAATTACTGAAGCTGAGGACATTTTTATCTATCTGTTGGCCATTTGTATGCCCTCTTTGGAGAAGTATGATATTGGCTGTGGGTTTCTTATAAACAGCTCTATTATTTTATTTTGAGATACGTTCCATCAATACCAAATTTATTGAATGGGCAAAAACTGGAAGCATTCCCTTTGAAAACTGGCACAAGACAGGGATGCCCTCTCTCACCACTCCTATTCAACATAGTGTTGGAAATTCTGGCTAGGGCAATCAGGCAAGAGAAAGAAATCAAGGGTATTCCGTTAGGAAAAGAAGAAGTCAAATTGTCCCTATTTGAATATGACATGATTGTATATTTAGAAAACCCCATCATCTCAGCCCAAAATCTGGAGTTGATTTTAGCAACAACATTTGTTGGAGGGTGAGAGTCACTGAGTATTCCTCGTGCATGCCACAGGTAGTTCCGTTACTGGAGCAAAAGAAGAGGAAGTGCGAGAAAACTAGAGAAGCCCCATTGTCCTGTATTGTCCTCCAGCGCCCTCTACTGACAAAGCTTACCATGGTGCCATCTAGAAAAGGAGACGTGTTCCTGGGGCCAGCTCCAGCAAATCTGGTTGATAAAGGATAGTCATATTCGGCAAGGAAAAGCAACGAGCTACAGATACATTCCGCAATATGGATGAATTTTAAAGGATTAGGCTAAATAAAAGTAGCCAGATGCAAGCGACTATAAACCGTATGTTTCCATTTTTATAAAATTCTAGAAAAGGCAAATCTATAGTGACAGAGATGATTAATGGATGCCTGGAACCAGGTTGGGGCAGAGATTGACGGCGAAGAGGCATTTGAGAACTTTTTGAGATTATTAAAATGTCTGCATAGCAAAAGAACCAATCAACAAAGTGAAGAGATAACCTGTTGAATGGGAGAATATATTTGCAAACTATCCAACAAAGAAATAATATCCAGAATATTCAAGAAACTCAAACAACCCTACAAAAACATACCATTAAAAAGTGGGCAAAGAATTTGAATACATCCTTAAAACGAGATGTACAAATGGCCAAGAGGTATATAAAAAAAATACTCAACATCACTGATCATCAAGGAAATTCAAATCAAAACCACAATGAGATATAATCTTATCCCAGCTAGAATCATCATTATCAAAAAGACAAAAATAAGATACTGGCAAAAATATAGAGAAAGGGAAGTCTTATACCCTGTCAGTGGGAATGTAAGTTAGAACTGTTTGCCATAATGGAAAACAGTATGGAGGTTTCTCAAAAAACTAAAAATATAATTACCATACAATCCAGGAATCCCACTACTGGGAATTTTTACAAAGGAAAGAAAATCAGTATATCAGAGGGATATCGATGCCCTCATTTGTATTGCAGCACTATTAACAATAGCTATGGAATCAACCTAAGTGTCCATTAATGGCTGAATGGTTAAATAAAATGTGGTATATTTATACAATGGAATACTATTTGGTCATAAAAGGGAAAGAAATTCTATTCTTTGCAGTAACACGGATGGAACTGGAGCTCATTATGTTGAGTAAAATAAACCAGACACAGAAAAAGAAATATTGCATGTGCTTGTTCATATGTGGGAGCTAAAAAACATTGATATGATAAAGCTAGAGAGTATGGTAGTCATCAGAGTCTGGAAAGATTGGGGAATGCAGGGGATGAAGAGAGGTTGATTAAAGCATACTAATTTATGATTAGATAGAATGAATAAGTTCTAATGTTCAATAGTAGAATAGGGTGGCTATAGTTGACAACAATGTATTACATATTTTGAAATAGCTAGAAATGAGGACTTGAAGTGCTCTTAACACACTGAAATAAATGCTCAGGGTGATGGATAGCCTAAAAATCTTGACTTGATCATTAATTATTTTTTATGCATGTAAGAAAATATCACATGTATCCCATAACTTCACTGGAGAAATGCTTATTCCTCCTTACTCGGTAAAAATACCTACACTGGACTAAAAAATAGTGGAAATAATGCAGAAAAGCAATGTGGCAACAAAGTAAAATGTGTTTATTTATTATTAAAAAACTTTCATGATGAATCAATGAATAGAACAAGTAGAGGTATCACTCCATTTGAAAATAACTATTTTCATCATTGATAGGTAAGGTATTACAGCAAAAAAACTGACACCAGGAGAGTATAAAATGCATGTCACTGATATGATTAGTTTTTAAAAATAAATAGGATCTTTAAAATACTAGAAACTTTATGATATCTTATAGTGAGTAACCACATGCCACACAGAGGTTCCCTGGGAATCATGTCAACACTTAAAAGAATTGCTGGATTTAGGATGAATTATATATTTTTCTTCTAATAAAAGATAGGTTTTGTAAATGTGCTAATCCATTCTCTGATGATAAGTAGCTATTCAACACATATTTTTAAATGACTAAAACCTTTATTTTGTCCTTTAATGTCAGCTTGATGTTTAACTAAGTGAACTGTAACTACTATCAATATGAACTCATGCAACACAGATAAAATCTTGAAAACATGTTTAGGATATTTCTATATATCCTCACATAATACTCTGGGCAAAAATTATATAACATACTGAAAACTCTCATGTTTGCTTATTTTTAAAAAAAATTTGGAAACAAAATGTTTCCACCTTCATAAAAATATTCCACGTATTTTAAGATAAATTTGAACTTATTTTTCACATTTAAAAATTCAGCACTTTTTAATTTGCTTACAAAACAACAGATTGACATCAGAGTATATGGTAATTTACTGGCTAAACATCAGGCAAGCCTTTTCTAAATTAGTGACTAGTATTTAAAACAAAGTGCCATACTTTTGTAAAAGTACCCAAGGGTGTACTTTTATTTTAAGGAATTTGTGTGTGTGAGGAAAGGAATAAAAGAAGATCTAAGAGAAAACATGGAGAAAGAATAGCCAGAGATGTAGCAATAAACACGTGTTAAATCACAGAAGCCTGAAAAGCAAATATGCTTCAGAGTGTGGTCAATAGTGCCAAATCATAAAATTAATTAATTAAGATAATAATTTTAAAAATGCTTTAGGTGTGGTAATTAGGAGTTGAGTAGTGATCCTAGTGAGAGAGTGGCGATGAGAACCTCCAACTAACTCCTTCCTGTCATGAGTCCAGACTCTGGCTAGTCTGGTTCACTCTCCATTCACTAAATATGCTTTTACTTTTAATCATGCTGCTCCTTCAACCTGTAATTCTTTGCCACACATTCTTCTTGCCTATTGAAATTTAATTTATCCTTCAGGAATCATGAGAAATGTCATTTTTGTGTAAGGTCGTCCCTTAGTTCTCTAAGTCCTTCTTTGTGTTCCCATATACATTGTTTATAGTTAAGTTTGTAATACTTAACTCAGCCTGAGTTTCTGTATTATATTGTTGTATAAGTGATTTTACCCTCTAGATTGGGAGCTCCCTGAGGGCAGGATTATTTCTTATTTATCTATTCAGGTTTCTGCCCAACCTCACTCCTACCATATACCCCTCCTTGCCCAATGTCTGACTCCATGACTTCTCTGTTGTAGTCACTCTATAATGTTGAAGTTAATTTACTTGAAATTTCTGCAAGCAATTCAATAAGCATTCACCTAGGGCCTACATTATCTGGAACTATGAGGGGTTTGCAGTGTGGAAAACCTAAAAGAAAATTAATCTTGGCTCACCCTGTAATCCCAGCACTTTAGGAGGCTGAGGCGGGTGGATCACGAGGTCAGGAGACAGAGACCATCCTGGCTAACATGGTGAAACTCTGTCTTTACTAAAAATACCAAAAATTAGCCGGGCGAGGTGGCGGGCGCCTGTAGTCCCAGCTACTCGGGAGGCTGAGGCAGGAGAATGGCGTGAACCCGGGAGGCAGAGCTTGCAGTGAGCCGAGATCGCGCCACTGCACTCCAGCCTGGGCGACAGAGCGAGACTCCATCTCAAAAAAAAAAAAAAAGAAAAAAGAAAAAAGAAAAAGAAAATTAATCTATCTGAGAATAAACAAAACTTGCACATGAAAAACAGCTGAATGAGCATAGGAGTGAAGCACAATTAAGAGCTCTTTGCATCACGCAAACGGTCATTATCTTGCAGATCAGAAAGTTGAAGATGCCTTCATAATGGGAATCAGATCTCATAAAAATTGAGTAGGATTTGGATAGAAGAATAAATCAAAGAGGGCATTTCATGTGAAGAGTAGATTCTGAGTAAATATTCTGAGGTCAAGGTTAAACTCTAGCGCATCAAGGAATAGGTAAGTGATGGGCATGTCTCTGGAGATGGATTCTTAAAGGTGAATGGTAGAAAATAAATTCTTAAGTGATATAAGCCCTGTGTATGGAGCCTTTGGAGTACCAAGATAAAGGACAAAAACTTGGTTTGAAGACTAATGAGGAGCCAAAAACATTTCTAATGCATAAGAGCATATCTACACACTAGAGAAAAATGGGGCTAGGAGGCCAGTTAACAAGTGAGTTCTTATGATGACGGCATTGATTCTGGTAATAGTTTCGTGGGTCTATACTTACGTCCCAATTTATCTAGTTGTATACATTATATGTGTACAGCTTTTTGTACATTATTCATACCTCAATTAAGTTTTTTAAAGTTACCTTATGACACATAAGTGAAACTAAAGAACATAATGTCAGATTTATTTCAGAGGATGAATATGTAAGATTTGGCCAGATTAATTTTGGGAGCAAAAGAAAGGAACACAACCCTGGATGATCCTGCCACATTTTGCCTCTTGTCCGCAAATACAAATCTCTCTTCAAATCTCTGTTTAACTTCTACCCCAAGTGATCAATGTAAATCTTTTTCTCTCCATCATAGTTTTCAGGTAATCAAGGTAGGTGTGTGTGTGTGTGTGTGTGTGTGTAAGAGAAAGAAAGAGATTCCGAGTATGTAAAAAATCAAGATGAACCTTAAGCTGTTTTTAGTGATAGCCATTTTGATTTGACTTCTGAATCTCAAAATGCATCCATCTTTACATGCTGTTTGATTTACTGGTGCTGGGAGAACCATGCCCATCAGATTAGAGTATCTGCAGAAACACTCTGATGCCAAGGCTGAGGAATTCCCTTTAGAACAGAAAACTTTAACTTTGCCTGACACAAAATTATTGTCACGGGCCTATTGGTAGGAGTGTCCCAGATTTTTATAATTTATTCCCTAATGATTTAAAATCTAATATTTTTATTCTTAATTTCCCTACAAAGAAAAAACATCAGGTGACCAGTCAGCTACTCTAAAATGTTTCTCAGTGAACTCAAAATACGAGGACTGATTTCTAACTTACTTACATTATAGTATTAAAATGAAGAATATACATTTTCTAAAAATGTATATTCAGTATTTTCATTGTTTTTAAATTTTAGCCACTTAATAACTTTCTTTGTCTCTAAAGTGAAGACATTATAGAAAGCCATAAGGACGCACAGTAAGTGGATAAGTCTGACCTATTCTTTGTTCAAAGTACCATAATTTTATCAGCAAATATACAGATAAGGCTGACAATGGCCTGTACAATAATTCTGGGATGTATAGTAGAATTAATTTTTTATTCATTTGAGAATTGTATTTTACATTGGAGAAGAGAAAATGAGTTTTTAGTCATTATATTCTGATATATCATCTATATAAAATAATAATTATTGATAATAAAATCCATTTTTCCATGGTCCACATGATAAATATTTTCTGTTGATTTTCCATTAGGTATTACTAAAATAATGATAAACAGCAGTATTTTATATTTTTACAAAGTTTTTTTCAAAATATAATTCTGAAGGATTTTTAAAAAGAGTTATAGACCTAAAATATAAAGGACATTTTATTGTATTCTTTTGATTACAAGCCTATAGTGATGAAACTCCAGAAAACCTCATTATATTATGTGAGTGAATAGAAAACCAGAATTTTAAATTTGGTGTAAACAAAAGTAAGAAACAGAGAAAACCTAACCAAAATATGTTTCTAAAACAATGCATTGGCCAGGCGCAGTGGCTCATGCCTGGAATCCCAACACTTTGGGAGGCCGAGACAGGCAGATCACCTGAGGTCAGGAGTTCAAGACCAGCCTGACCAACATGGTGAAACCCCGTCTCTACTAAAAATACAAAATTAACCGGGCATGGTGGCTCATGCATGTAATCACAACTACTCAGGAGCCTGAGGCAGGAGAATTGCTTGAATCTGGGAGGTGGAGGTTGCAGTGAGCTAAGATTGCACCATTGCATTCCAGCCATGGGCAACAAGAGTGAAACTTCGTCTCAAAAAAAATAAAAAAAAAAAAAAAAAAAAAAAAAAAAAGCACTTTGAATTAACTATTGTAGGCTTTTCTCCAAAATTGTCTATTTGGAGTATGCTGTGACTAAAGACCTTTAGAAACTTCTAGAAGAAAAGAAAGTTAACTTTATTATTCCTTAAAACTCATATTTTTTCTGCAACTGAAATATTTTAATGTTATAGTTGCCAAATTATAATAACTATATAATAAATTCAGGTGATCAATAAACTCAAATAAATATATAGCCAGTTAAGAGTAGATAATGAGTTTGTAAATTTAAATAAATTTAAAGCTTAAGTAAATAAATGGAGAACCTCCATGGAACTCGCTGAAAATGAAGACATTAGTTTCTATGAGAGATGTCTGAGTGAAGACAAAATAGATATTTATCATGAAGAATATTCACACCGTGAGTGGAGGCTTTGCAACCAAATCTTACAACGTTAGACATGCACGTAAAACTCTTAAAACTAGATACAGAAAGTATTAGGATAAGTGAGTGATTAAGAGTAATAGCTCCTTGAGAAATTTGTCATACCAAGATTGGAATCGTATCTAGAATATGTTGAAATGAACATAAAAATGTTGTCCAATACAATTATAAAGAACACCTATAGATGTTTCATGTTCTTATCCTCTCTAAAAGGATGAGTAGATATTTCTCTTTTTTTCTTTTCTTTCTTTTTTTTTTTTTTTTTTTCTTGAGATGGAGTCTTGCTCTCTTGCCCAGGCTGGAGTGCAGTGGTGAGATCTCGACTCACTGCAAGCTCCACCTTGAATGCAAGGTTCAAGTGATTCTCCTGCATCAGCCTTGTGAGTAGCTGAGATCACAGGTGGGCACCACCACACCCAGCTAATTTTTGTATTTTTAATAGAGATGGGATTTCACCATGTTGGTCAGGCTTGTCCCAAACTCCTGACCTCGTGGTCCGCCTGCCTCAGCCTCCCCAAGTGCTGGGATTACAGGCATAAGCCACCGTGCCCAGCCTGATATTTCTAAAAATATGCATTGGTGACCTTATCTGGAAAGGGTTACTAAGCTGGCAAAAGCATTCTTCAAGCTCACTGTGTTTGTGTGCAGTTTTTAAAATGTAGACATTTAAAATGCCTAAAGAGTAATTCATTTTAAGCATCACATTGATCCAATAGGATATGATTTAAAACTTGTTTATTTTTTTCCTGGAGGAAAAGATACCATAAGAAAATGTCTTTTAATTTTGGAAATGGAAAATTATATGTACTGATCCTAAATTTTACATCACCATAGGATAATTCATGCAGATAAAGCTTTCCTGCCCTAGGAATTCACACAGATATTTTCAGACAAGCCCTGTGTGCACAATCCATGATACGTTTTTCTCTCACTTGATGTGACCTGCAGTGAGTATGCTAGTGTTCAGGAGATGGCACAGGAGGATTCGAAGAAGACTTTCTTCCCTTTTGTATACAGGGAAGTTATAGGGCGAAAATTAGAAACATTTTGCTTTAGAATCTCAATTAAATTTCTTTATAATTTATGTCTCTGCAGAGAAGCCAGGAATGGCTAAGGAAAATCACTCCTTAGCAGCTGAATTTATCCTCATAGGATATACAAATTATCCGGAGCTGAAGATGCTTCTGTTTGTGGTGTTCTCTGCCATCTATCTGGTCACCATGGTGGGGAATCTTGGTCTGGTGGCATTAATTTATGTAGAGTACCATCTTCACACACCAATGTACATCTTTCTGGGCAACCTGGCTCTGATGGATTCCTGCTGTTCCTGTGCTGTTACCCCCAAAATGTTAGAGAATTTCTTTTCTAAGGATAGAATTATTTCCCTGTATGAATGTATGGCACAATTTTATTTTCTCTGTCTTGCTGAAACCACAGACTGCTTTCTTCTGGCGGCAATGGCCTATGACCGCTATGTGGCCATATGCCACCCACTGCAGTACCACACCATGATGTCCAAGACACTCTGCATTCAGATGACCACAGGGGCCTTCATAGCTGGAAACCTGCATTCCATGATTCATGTAGGGCTTCTGATAAGGTTAACTTTCTGCAGGTCTAATAAAATTGACCACTTTTTCTGTGATATTCTTCCACTGTATAGACTCTCCTGTACTGATCCTTCTATTAACGAACTAATGATATATATCTTTTCAATACCAATTCAAATCTTTACCATTGCTACTGTCTTGATCTCTTATCTATGCATCCTTTTGACTATTTTCAAAATGAAATCCAAGGAGGGAAGAGGTAAAGCATTTTCTACCTGTGCATCCCACTTTCTCTCTGTCTCAATATTTTACATTTGTCTTCTCATGTATATTCGACCATTGGAAGAAGGAGATAAAGATATACTGGTGGCAATATTTTATACAATAGTAATCCCATTACTAAACCCTTTTATTTATAGTCTGAGAAATAAGGAGGTGATAAACGTTCTTAAAAAAATGATAAGGAATTATAACATTCTTGAACAAACTTGCTCTATAGCAAATTGATTTTTAAATTTATTAAAATGCTTTCATAAACAGGGAACACAGAAAAATTAATATGTTATTTTACACAAAATGTAAGCCTCTAAATCATTAGGCTATGTTTATTTAAAAAATATATCAATGGGAATTTCAAAATTATTTGACAAATCTTTATCCAAATTCCACAACCAGAATGAATCAGGGGAAACTCACTGGTAACTGTTATTACTACCTTTCATGACTCTCATGAAATTGTCAAAGAGTATTATCCTAAACCTCAATTAATCAACATAGCATGAAAGTTAAATGTTTAAATGTGTAGAAGAGTCTTCTTTGATTAATGTTTTCTACTTAATGGAAGACATTATATCCAATCATATGTAGAGTGTTTGAAATATGTAAAATTTCCTGGCAGAAAAGTGAAATGGTAGTTTTATTTCAGAAAACTGACCTGACAGACACATATGTATTACTTTAGAGTGGAAAAGACTAGACGCAAACTAACTGCAGTAATTTATATTTAAGGTAATGAAGTTTTATTTAGTTAAGATTCCAGGAATGAAAAAAATAAAATGAAAAGGAACACACACACACACATACACAGGCATACACAGACACAGACACACACATACACACACACAAAGAGGCTCACCCACAAAGTATTCTATTTTGTAGAATAATTAACAGCGACTTATAACAAATTGGACAGAGTAGATTAAGGTCTGCTTTAACCAGAAGTGTAATTAAGGTCCTTTTCATTCTTGAAGGCATCAACCCTGCTTTTTGCTATCTATTATAAAACTGCAGTTTACATATTAAACACTCATTAAACATTTTAAAATATATTGATAATGACGTCGTTTTATTTTTGAGTAATGGTAAACTGTACCAATATTTTATGTGTTTATTGACCATTTTTATTTTTATGAATTGTCATTTTTGCTTTGTCTGTTTTATTTCTTATTTATATCATTGTTTTCAGAGAAAAGACATCACAACTATTTGTTGCAAATAATTCCTCTGTGGGTTGATAGTGTTAGTATTTGTTTCTGACATTTATAAACATTTTAATTTAATACACTCATATCTACTTACTTTTTCCATGTTCTCTTTCATGCATTTCATCCAGAATTTCTTTTTCAATCCAAAGTCTACTATTAACCAATATCTCTTTTTCTCCTTTTCTTATTTCTCTTCTCCTTCTCCTCATTTTCCTCCTCCTTCCTTTTTCAATGTTCTAAATTTTTGCATCTTGACTCTTGATTCTTCCTGGAATTTATTTAGTATATGGCATATTAAAGGTATAACTTTATTTGGCCATTTCTCTAAAAATTATTTACAAACTAATTCAATTCAAATAAACACTCGGGAGAACTTCTTTGGGAACCTAAAAAAATGAATTTAAAATTTTTTCCTATTCTGTATTTTTCTAGAAAATAAAAAAATAGACTTTGTGTGTTATATATTAAAATATATGATAAAATTCCAATAATGATAACAGTTTGGTTTTAAATCAAGAAACAATAAACAAACCAAAAGAACAAATCAGATTGTTCAAAAGTAAGCTCCTATATAAAATAAGAAGAGCACCACAAGTAACAAGGAAATAAAGGATTGTTTAATAGCCCTGGGTCAACTGAGTAACTCTCTCTTCCATTTGTGTTAAAATTTATATCTCCTTGTCATTTAGATATATATATAGACAAAATTTATATTTCCTTCATTTTTCATAGCTTGATTTTTAACATACAGTATCCAACTGGAATTTATTTTATAATGTTATAAAGTGAAAATTAAAATTTGATTTATGGCTAACCAGTAGTCCCAGAAGCATTTATTGACAAACTCTTCATTTACTGATTCCTTATTCCTCCTTTTTGTACATTTACATTCATACATTCACCTGTACATGCATACACAGAGAGGTCTATTTCTAGCCCGTTTGTATGACAAAAACAAGACCGTTCTAGTTCCTACACTTCTGTCTCAGGAGGGAAGATGGGCATTTTAAAGGCAACCAAACTAAAAAGCTATAAGCCATAATTGGGGAAGACTCTTCTGCTTCTACCTAAAGTTGATTGTTAGGGTTATACAACATTTATACATAAAATATCTGTTCACTCTATTCTTTCTTTCTATGTGACCTCATCTTTTTTTGGCTTTTAATTTCATCAATATGAAGATGGCTCAGAATGTATATTTCCAGCTCTGATATCTGCCCTACTCTCCAGACTCATATGTGCAACTGCCTACTTCACATAATTACTTGAATGTTGCAAAGACATCTCAAATTCAACATGATGAAAGCACAAGTCTTGAATTTCCCACTAAACGTGGTCCTCCCCGGTCTTCTCCATTATGATGGTCACATCCTCTAACCAGTTGGGCAAGGCAGAAATTAAGAGAACCCCATACAACTCTCTCTCCTATCATAACCAAGCTTTCATGATATCTATCAACTTAGTTTCTGAAGTGTATCTGAAATGTGCCAAATCTCTCCACTTACACCACCTGTCCATAATTTCGTCTCTTACCTGAACAATATCAATAGCTTCAAACTCGTCTCTGTGCTCTTGCTCCTTTATATTTGTTTTTTAATATATATTTATTACACGATTTAAAAATAGTACTAAAAGGTGAATTCCAAAAACTGCAGTCTCTTGCCCACCATGACTTAGGTGTCTCATCCACAACAACCTTTCTAATTTTTTAAACGATTTCTCTGAAAATTTATCCTTATATTTCTTAGTATCAGTTTTAGTCAAATTAATCAATTTCCCATTATGGTAAATGAATATTAAGTTATTTATTAAACACCCCCCATTCCTTTCATTCTTGATGACATAACATAATTTTTTTTTTTTTTTTTTTTTTTTTGAGATGGAATGTCACTCCGTTGGCCAGGCTGGAGTGCAGTGGCATGATATCGGCTCATTGCAATCTCTGCCTCCCAGGTTCAAGCAATTCTCCTGCCTCAGTCTCCCAAGTAGCTGGGACTACAGGCACGCACCACTGTGTCCAGCTAATTTTTGTGTTTGTTTCTAGAGATGCGGGTTTCACCATGTTGACCAGGCTGGTCTTGAACTCCTGACCTTGTGATCCGCCTGCCTCAGCCTCCCAAAGTGCTGGGATTACAGGTGTGAGCCACTGTGCCCCGCCCCAACAAATTTTTTTATAATTCAATAACCACTTTTTATGAGAGACATGCAAATACAAGAACTAGTTTACCAAGCTTATATTTATTTTTCTTTACACCTGTAAATTTTTTAAAAGTTAATAAAAACTTTATATTCCTATTTGCTCATTCACATCCATTATGTATCCATCAAATTGATCAACCATATTAAATAATCATGAGTTCTTTTTTTACCCTGGAGACTTCTTTTCTGGTAGCCTCCACCCTCCTGCTCCAGTCTGGACATTTGCTCTCTAGACCCAATGTTCAGCTGTCCTACTGAGACTTTTATTTTTTGATTTCTTGTGTTAAATAACTCAGTATTCAAGCTCCCCATCTTTCTCTTAATTGTTCATTCCCTCTTTTTGCTG
This sequence comes from Piliocolobus tephrosceles, assembly GCF_002776525.5. Lineage (NCBI taxonomy): Eukaryota > Metazoa > Chordata > Mammalia > Primates > Cercopithecidae > Piliocolobus > Piliocolobus tephrosceles. Next base: position 9,315,123 of record NC_045435.1, on the reverse strand, counting down.
ACTGTTCTTTGGCAATTTTTTTCCACATATGATAATAATTTGATTTCTTTAAAGTTCTACTTTATAAATATTTTTTCTTCTGAACTCTGAAGTTATGTTTCCTTTATATTCTAGCATGATCTGTTGCTTTGGAGAAATTGCATGTTATTCTGATTCCCATTCTATTGTTTACCTGGAAATATTTAGAATATTTTCTTTATCCCTGACTTTATGAAGTATCAGAATGACAAAATATTAGCAATGTTGCCATCAGTTTCTCTAGATAGTGGTGGAGTCTTGTTTCACTCGTTCTTCCCTGCTTAGCTGTCTTTTCATTTCCCTTGTCTTGTCTTCTCTCCCTCTTTTCTTTCCTCCCTTCCTCCCTCCCATTTTTTCTCTCTAAAAATTCAAAGCTTTACTTCCTTAATTAAGGCAATTCTGAGTGTACAAGACAGATACAATTTACATAGAAGGAGGAGAATAAATTACCAGTTTTCAGAATCATAAATGTTTCCCTAACGACTGTGAAAACATTAATACTTTAAAAGTTGCCATTATCAACTCAGCTTTTGTTTTCTGGAAAAGTTTTTATTTCTCCTTCATGTTTGAAGGATATTTTTACTGGACACACTATTCCAGGGTACAACTTTTTTTTCTTCAGCACTTCAAATACGTCGTGCTACTCTCTCCTGGTCCTAAGGTTTCCTCTGAAAAGTCTGTTGCCCCACCTATTGGATCTCCATTGTATGTTATTTGTTTCTTTTTGCTTGCTGCTTTTAAGGATCTTTTGTTTTAATCCTTGACCTTTGGGAATGTGATTATTCAGTGCTTTGAGGTTGTCTTGTTTGGTTTAAATCTGTGTGGTGTTCTATAACCTTCTTGTAATTAGATATTGATATTTTCCCCTAGGTTTGAGATGTTCTCTGTTATTATCCTTTTGAATAAACTATCTACCCCATCTCTTTCTCTATTCTTTTTTAAGTCAATAACTCTTAGATTTGCCCTTTTGAAGTTGTTTTCCAGATCCTGTTGGTGTACTTCATTGTTTTTACTTTTTTACTTTTCTCTCCTCTGTACATTTTTAAATGGCCTGTCTTCAAGCTCACTAATTCTTTCTTCTGCTTGATCAATTCTGCTATTAAAGGACTCTAATGCATTTTTAGCATGCCAATTGTATTTTTCAGCTTCAGAATTTCTGCTTTTTAAAAATTATTTGAATCTGTTTGTTAAATTTTTCTGATAGAATTCTGAATTCCTTCTCTGCATTATCTTGAATTTCTTTGGGTTTCCTCAACACAGCTACTTTGAATTCTCATCTGAAAGGTCACATATCTCTGTTTCTCCAGGATTGGTCCCTGGTGCCTTATTTTGTTCATTTGGTGGGGTCATGATTTCCTGGATGGTGTTTATGCTACTAGATGTTTGTCAGTGTCTGGGCATTGAAGAGTTAGGTATATTGTAGTCTTTACAAGTCTGGGCTTCTTGGTACCAGTACTCCTTGAAAAGGCTTTACAGATATCCACGAGGACATGGATGTTTTGATATAAGTTTTATCTGCTTTAGAGGACACCCTAAGCCCACTAATGCTGTGGTTCTTGCAGACTTGCAGAGATATCACCGTGATGGTCTTGGACAATATCCAGAAGAATTATCTGAATTACCAGGCAGAGACTCTTGTTCTCTTCCCTTGCTTTCCTCAAACAGATGGAGTCTCTCTCCTTCTCAGTTCTGAACTTGAAGTTGGGAATAGGGTGACACAAGAACCCCTGTGACCATCACCACTAGGACTGTGCTGAGTCAGACCTAAAGCTGGCACAGCCCTGGGTCTCAACCAAGGCCTGATGTAACAACCCCCTGGCTACCACTTTTGTTTGCTCAAGGTCCTGGGGCTCTACAATCAGCAGATGGCAGCACCAGCCAGGCCTGTTTCTTTCCCTTCAGGGTGATGAGTTCCCCTAGGCTCTTACAGAGTTTTAGAGGTGCTGGCCCTGGGAGGGTTGAGAGGTGCTGTTCAAAGGTCAGGGACTGGAGTCAACAACTTTAGAAGTCTACCTAGTATTCTGTTGTTCTGATGCTAAATTGGCACTCAGATCACAACATACAGTTCTTCTCACCCTTCCCTCCCCTTTTTAAAGGCAGAGGAGCCTCACCCTGTGGCTACCACCACCACAGGCCCATGGGGAATACTGCCAGACTACTGTTGATATTCTCTTAAGGACCAAGGGCTTTTAAGTCACCTTGTGGTAAATGCTGCTTAGCCTGGGACTCGCCCTTCTGGTCATTGGGCTCCTCTCTGGCCCAGGACAGGTCTGGAAATGCCATTCAAGAACCAAGTTCTAGAATCAGAGACCCCAAGAGTCCACTTCATGCTTTGCCCCACTGTGACCAAGCTGGCACTTAAGCTGCAAGACAAATCCCCTTACTTTTCTCTCAGCTTTTCTCAAGCAGAAAAACTCTTGCCATAGTTGCCACAGCTGGAAATGCGTTGAGTCTCACCTGAAGTCTGCAAGTCTCACAGTCTCACCCAAGGCCTTTGATGTGTACCTTTGTATCGCTGCTGGCATTTAGGCCCAACTGCGCTTCAGTTTGTTGATGATGAATGCTGCCAGGGATGGATCCTTCCTTTAAAGGCAGTGGATTCCCTTCTGGCCCAGGATGTGTCTAGGAATGTCATCCAGGAACCAGGCCCTGGAAAAAGCGTCTCATGACTCTAACCCGTGCACTAACTTGTTGTGGCTGGATTGGTATTTAAGATGCAAGACAAAGTCCCCCCTACTCTTCCCTCCCCTCTCCTCAAGTGGAAGAAAGGAATCTCTTTTAGAGCCATGAGCTGTGCTGCCTGGGGTTAGTGGAGGGGTGGTGATGTCAGCACTCCCTTATCCATCCTGACTGGTGTCTGAGCAGATTGTGTAACCCCCACCCCATTCCACTGGCTCTGGGCCAAGTTCAGCACTAGAACTTGCCTCCAAGTTTCAGTCCTTGTGGCCTAGACATCCTTTCAAGTTTATTAAGGTTCCCATAGCACTTCAGCCTTGGTGGCAAGGCCTGTGGGAACTCAAGTTCTGACCACTGGGATCCACGACTCCCCTCTGGCTAGTGCTCGTTTAAATGCTCTCTCTGTGGGCAGGCATCAGCTGAGTTGATTTGGTTTTGCTTTCTATTATAACAGGTCATCACTGAGTTCAATGCCTCCCAATAGTTTCGCTCTTCTCCCCAAGACACAACAATGTTCTCTGTACCAGGCCACTGCCTTGAGAGGGGTGTGGAGGGGGGAGGGGTCGCATTGGCACTTCAAGAGTGATTTTTCTATCTCTTCAGTGCCTCTTTCAGTGGCATGAAGTTAAAACCAGGTACTGTGTGTACTCACCTGATTTTTTGTTCTAACGAAGCTGCTTTTTTGTTAGATAGTTGTTAAATTTGTGTCCTTGGGAAAGGATGATGATCAAGGAAGCCTCTTATTCCACCATCTTGCTTCTAAATACTTACTTTGAGGTTACAAATGGATTCAGAGTGCAATTACTTACCCTAGGAAATAGTTGTCACATTGTAAGTAGTTATAATTTTCAACAAATACTGGAATGGAAGTCAGCATATATAAGTTAATTCCATTCAAAATTTGTGAAAATTTTCTGGAATCTTGCAAAATCAGTCATATTCTAAGTTTGAAACTATTAATACCTTTTAAATCAACACTATCTGTGAGAAGTAAATCATATGTTTAAATATTATTCTCAACTTCCTTTGAATTCATTCAAAAGATTATATTGAATATGGATTCACATGGGATTTTTACGTTTTAATGAAGAAAATGTTTATATTTAGTGATGGAAATTTTAACTTTTAAATTTAAATGTTTTAGTTAAAATTTTAAAAATTTTATCTCAAGTTCTCAGAAGTAGAGTATCTGTACGATGGTGATTTTTCTATCTCTGGTTGAAAATAAGTCTATTTATACTGAAATGCTTATGGATTTAAATTTTTCATGTAGTTTGCTTAATTGCTCATCATATATGACAGTGCATTTTTCTGACTATATTGATTAAATCAAGTTGTTTTTCACTCTAGTATTATTTCTTGTCTTATTTGTTAGAAATTCTACCAATATGCAGTGATTTCAATGAATGTTGTTGTTGTGTTCATAAACATTCACAGAAAGACAGAGATGCTTGTCATGCATAAGGCAGAAAGTAGTGAAATTCCTAATAGCGAAACAAAAATATTTATTCATCACTTAAGAGTACAAACATGAAAGAAAACTAACTTGTACACCTATCTGCTAGGCACTACTAGACTTTTTATATGTATCAACTACCCATTGGGCCTTAATTCTTATACATTTCCTCAGCAGAAATCTCATATCTTGAAATCCTGAGTATCTTGTCCAAATTCATTCAGCTCTTCTGGATAGAGGTAGACTTTGAGTCAATATTGCCTTTTCTTCACATCCTTGGGAGTTTAGAAAAAAGATAATTTTTGTTTCATTAATCTTTATTCTTTTATTGTCAAATTCATTTATTTTGCTCCAATCTTATTTCTTTTCTTCTAATAATTTTTGGTTTGATTTTCTGTTGCTTTTCTAGGTCTTTAAGATGCATCATTAAGTTGTTTCCTTTTAATTCCTTCATTCACTCAATGGTTGTTTAGGACCACATTGTTTCATTTTCATTTGTTCGTATAGTTTCCAAAGTTCCTCTTGTTACTGATTTCTAGTCTTATTCCATTGTGTTCAGAATATATACTTAATATGATTTCTTTAAAAAAAATTGAGACTTGTTTTTTGGCCTAACATGTGTTCTAAGCTGAGAATGTTCCATGTATTGAGGAGAAGAATATGTATTCTGCAAGCTGTTAGATAAAATATTCTGTAAATGTCTATTAAGTCCTTTTGATCTACAGTGCAGTTGAATCTGATACTTCTTTGCTAATTTTATGTTTAGATGGTGTGTCCAATTCTGTGGGTAGGGCGTTGAAGTCCCAGCTATTATTATATCTGTCTTTAGCTTGAATGATATCTTCTTTGTTGCTTCTAATGCTCCAGCATTGGGTGCATATATATTTACAACTGTTATATCCTCTTGATGAATTAACCCTTTTCTCATTAAATAATAGCCTTCTTTGTCTCTATTTATAGATTTTGTCTTCAAATGTATTTTATCTGATGTAAATATAGCTACTCCTGCTTTTATTGGATCCTATTTCATAAAATATCTTTTTCCATTTCTTAAATTTTAGTCTATGTGTATCTTTACAGGTGCAGTGAATTTCTCATAGGCAGCATATGGTTGGGCTTTGGGTTTTTTTTTATTATTATTTATTCAGTCACATCTTTTTCTGGAAGAATTTAGACTATTAAACTCAATTTTATTATTAATAGTAAGAATTACACCGTTATTTTATTATTTGTTTTTTAGGGGTTTTTTTGGTCCTCTCATTTTTATTTATTTATTCTTATTTTGCTTTGTGTGAAAGTGATTTTTCTCAGGTGACATGTTTACATTTCTTGCTTTTATTTTTTCATATCCTTTATAGGTATTTTTGGATGTTACCAGGAGGCTTGCAAATAACATTCTATAACCAATTATTTCAAACTCATGACAACTTAACTGTGATTACAAACAAACAAAAAACAAAAAGAAAAATAAAAAACTCATCTTAAATTCCATTTCCCCCGCCTTTTGACTTTTTGTTATCTCTATTTATATCTTTTTATCTAGTCTATCTCTTTAAAAGTTGTTGTAGTTTTTTTTTTTTTTTAATTGATTTGTCTTTTAGTCTTCCCACTACAGGTATACATAGTTTTACATATTACAATTACAGTGTTAGAGAATTCTGTATTTCTGTGTGTTACTATTACCAGTGAGTTTTATACCTTCAGATGATTTATTGTTGCTTGTTAGTGTACTTTTTGTTTAGATTGAAGAACTTCTTTTAAAATTTCTTATAAGTCAGGTCTGGCATTGATAAAATATTTTAGCTTTTGTTTGTCTAGGAAAGGGTTTATTTCTCCTTCATGTTTGAATGATAATTTAATGAACATAATATTCTAAGTTGGAATTTTTTTTCATCACTAAATATTCCATCCCACTCCTTTCTAGTCTGTAAGGTTTCCTATGAGAAGCTTGATGCCAGATGTATCAAAGCTCTTCTATATTTTATTTGCTTCTTTTCTCTTGCTGTTTTTAAGGTCTTTGCTTTATCCTAGATCTTTGAGAATTTGATTGTCATCTGCCTTAAGGTAGTCTTATGTAGGATGAATCTTTTGAGGTTCCTTAACCTTGTTGTACCTAGATATTCATGTCTTTCTCTAAGTTTGAAAAGTTCTCACTATTACTTTTTAAATAAACTTTCTACCCCATCTCTCTCTCTACATCATCTTTAAGGCCAGTAACTCTTAGATTTACCCTTTTGTGGCTATGTTCTTAATCTTATAGGCATGCTTAAGGAAAAATAATTTTATATAAGAAAAAGTGTTGTATGGTCAGTTTTGCTTTGCTTAGGAAAACAAAAACTGAGATAAATTTTTAAAATTAAGGTTATTACATCCATGTATTTTCCTGCATGTGCTTGTAAGCCAATTTAACATTGAGTTACAGGGCTTTAACTCCTGGGTCTAAAAAGGAAACAGAGTCCTGCTAAATCTTAAACACTGACAGCAATTAAAGCCTCATCTTCAGGCTCTGTAGAAGATGCCAGTCAAAATTAACTGCATTCCTGAGACATAAAGCAAAATAATTTAAGCTATTTAATTCCTCAAGGCCCAGGCCAGGGACTATTGCAGAGGAAGTGGGAGCATACGATTGTAAGAACCAATTTTGAAAGATAAAATAAGTTCCATTTCTCTGTAAACCAATCATTAGTACAGAAGGCACACTGATGCAAAACCAGTATATGGACTCCTGTGTCAGATGAACAAGGTTTTCTTGCAGCACTAACCAACTACTTAATAAAGGTTATAAGAGGCTTATGGAAGTTATATTTTATAATCAAAATTAAATTTTATTGATTGTTTACAAAATTTTGAAAAACAAATGTAATTGGCTTCATGCGGTTTTTAATTAGAATTTTTAGTTAGAAAATTAAGCCTTCTTGCTCAAAGAATGAAAGTTTTCACTTTTTTGGAAATCCTTGAATTATCACTTTGATTAAATTACTTTACAATGACCTGTAATCTTATTTTGTAATATCCAGTGTTTAAAACCTTTTATATTTGACAAACTTTCCAAAATAAAATTATAAATTATGTCTTTTTGTAACCTAATTAATCTTTTAAGACATTAGGTTCCTTAAAGTCCAAAAAAATGATATAGTTTGGCTTACTGGGTATAAAGCATTGTCAAATATGGCGTTTGGTTTTCTTTGGGCTGTATTTGTATAAATATGGATTAGTATGTGTTCCAAAATTATGGGAAACTCCTGTAATTCTGATGTAACTTAGTGTACATTATCAGTAATAATCATAATTATTATGTTAAAATTCTTGTGAACCACAAAGGTAACAAATTTCCTCGTCAATTGTGTCTTTTGACTATGGCTACCTTACAACTTTTTTTATCCATGGACAATTGTTCTTGGAGTGTTCTTGACATGATTGTCTTGCTTTGGTCCTCTTTAGAAGGTAGGTTTATAATCAGCTATAAAACTCCAACAGGTGCTCTTAAATGCAGGTTTCTGATGACTTTGGAGATTGTGACATCAGAATAGAGGAAAAACTGTCGGGACTTATGGAGAACTCAAATGTTCATGGGTGGGGCTGGGGGGCTTGCTTTGAGCTGTATCAGCCTTACTGGATGGAACTAATGTACTCTTACATATTGATTGCTGTCTCATGTCTCCCTAAAATATATAAAACCAATCTGTGCCCCGACCATCTTGGGCACCTGTCATCAGAACTTCCTGAGGCTGTGTCACGGGTGCATCTTCAACCTTGGAAAAATAAACTTTCTAAATTAACTGAGACCTGTCTCACATTTTGGGGGTTTGCAGATAAGATAAGGGAGCATCCGCTGGGTTACCAGGAAACACCTCTTGCTCTCTTCTCTCTATTTTCTGCAATCAGAAGGAGTATCTCTTCACACTGGGCTACCTAGAGTTGGAGGAGGGCTGATGGGTGCACCCTTGTGGCCAGCACAGCTGGCACTGTGCAGGGTTGCACCTGGGTCTGCAGCCACTACTACCTGCCTTCAGCTGCTATTTATTCAAGGCTCTAGACCACATTAGTCAGCAGGTGGTGAATTCCGCCAGGACTGGGTTCATCCCATCAGGACAGTGAATTTTCTTCTGGCCTAGGGTGGGTCTAGAAATGTCATTCGGGAGCAGAGACCTAGAATTCACGGCTTCAGGAATCTGCCTGGTGCTTTATTTCACTGGAGCTGAGCTGGTATCCATGTTGTAGGCCATAGTCCTCCACATCTTTTCCTCTCCATCCGCCAAGCAGGAGTCTGTCTTGGAACCTGCACTGCCTGGAGTCGGGGAGAGGTAGTACAGGTGAGCCCTTGACCACTACAGCTAGTGGCGCACTTGGTTACACCATATGTCCACTGCCTCCAAGACAAGTCTATCACCAGAGCTTACCCTAAACTGTAGACCTTGTGGCCTGACTAGCACTCAAATTCTTCTAGACTTCAGACCACCATAGCAAGCACATGGTGAAGCCCAAACTTAAGTTTTTACCACTGAAGCAGGGAATCTCCCTCTAGTTCAGGGCTTGTCAGAATGCTTCTTCTGTGTGAGCTGGCAGAATTCTGCCCTGTGCTGTGTTCCACTGTGACAGGGCAGCACTGAGTTCCAATGCAAAGTTCCACAATCACTTCCCTCTCCCTCCCCCAAGCACACAGATTCTCTCTCCCATGCTATGCTGCCTGCCCTTGAGGGAGGGGTGGTATAGACAATGCAGGTCTTTACTTCGTAAATTCTTCAGTGCCTCGTTTCTTAATACTATGTTTAAACCAGGTACTGAGGTCACTCCCTCAATTTTTTGTTCCTATGAAGGTACTTCCTTGTGTGGATAGTTGTTTAATTTAGTGTTCGTATGGAGAGACAGTCACTGGAGGACTCTATTTGGTCATCTTGCTCTACCTCCTTCCACCTTTACTTTATTGATTGTGCAGCTCAAATCATTCCAGCTTTGGCCACTGAAGCTATTTCCCTCGCCTCCTGTGTGCTTTTGACAAACACTCATAATTGTGTATATGGGATGTGTTTTTGTTGATTTATTTTTAGCACTTTTTTATTGACTGCTAGTATATCTCGTATATTTCCTGCAGTATTCCCAGAATCGGTAATTTCTTTGAGAAGCCCTGGATTTTTGTAATTGGAGGATGGTATTAGGAACCAGATCTGGGTGACAGATGTGCTGACTCCTCCTACAGTATGATTGCTCCTAGATGCTCTCAGCTGGCAGAGTGAACATATGCGTCTTCTTGCTGCTCCACATTCTTGACAATAATTGATATTTAATTTTTTATTGTAACCATTCTAAGTATCTACTTATTGTTTTAATTTGCAATTACCTAATGAAAAATAATGTTGAACATCTTTTCATGTTCTTATTTGCCTTCTTTATACCTTCTTTGGTCAGATGTTTGTTGAGATCTTTTGCCCTTTTTTAAATTGGATTGTTTCTTTGCTTATTGTTGAACTTTATATTATGTATACAAACCCTTCATCAGAAATGTGTTTGTTAAAGTTTACATAGAGTCTGTGGCTTATCTTTTGATACTCATAAAAGTGTCTTTCTCAGATAAGATGTTTTAAATTTTAATATAACTTAAACTTACCCATTTGTTTTCTTTTTTTCTTTTATAGATTATGCTGGTTGGTGTTGTATCTAAAATTCATGAGCATACTGAAGGGCACCTAAATCTTCTCCTATATTTTCTTCTGGAAGTTTTATAGTTCTAGTTTTACATTTTAGACTTATAATCCACTTTGAGTCAGCACTTGTGAAATATGTATGGTGTATGTCTAGGCTTATGTTATTTGAATATGAACATCCAAGTGTTCCAGCACTATTTGTGTAAAGATCACCCTTTATTGAAATGCCTTTGTTAGTTTGTCAAAGATTAGTTGACTATAAGTATGTGGGCCTATTATGGTCTGTCTATTCTGTTATCTTAAACTTGTGTATATTCTTTTAATAATACCATGCTGCATTGATTACCTTAGCTCTGTAGAAGTCTTGAGATCAGGTAGTGTGAGTGTTCCAACCTTGTTCTTCTTCAGTGTTGTGTTGGCTATGCTAGTCTTTTGTTTTCTCATATAAACTTTAGAATAATATTTTTAATTATGAATAATGCTACTCTGAACATTTGTGTAGAATTTTGTGTATGAGCAAGTGTTTTCATTTCCCTTGGGTATATACTAGGAGTGAAATTGCTGGGTCATATGTCCACTCAGTTTACTTCTTGAGGAAATGTTTGACTGCTTTCCAAAGTAGCTGCAGTGTTGTATATTCCCAATAGCAATATATGATTCTTCCAATTTTGCCACATCTTCGACATCTGTTATTGTCTTTCTTATTATAGCCATTAGAGTTTATATAAGTGGTATTTCATTGTGGTTTTGATTTGCATTTCCTTGATGGCTAACAATGTTGAGCATCTTGTCATGTACTAGTAGCTATTCACACACCTCTTCTTTGGCAAAACAATTACTCAGATCCTTCGACATTTTTATAAAGGAGTAACTTGTGATTTTATTATTAAGTGGTAAGAGTTGTTTATTAATTATAGGTATAAATCCCTTATCAAACATATGATTTTCATATATTTTATCCTATTCCATTGGTTGTCTTTTATTTTCTTGATGGCATTCTCTGAGGTAAAATTTCTAATTTTGATGAAGTCTAGTCCATTTTTGATATGTCACTTGCGCTCTTGGTGTCATATTTAAGAAAATGTTGCAAAATCCAAGGCCACAGATATTTATATCTGTGTTTCTTCTAAAACATTATAGTTTTAGCTTTTACATTTAGCAATTTTACCCCATTTTAAATTTGATTTTTGTGTGTTCACAAATAAGGGTCCAAACTCATTTTTTACACAATTAGCTGAGGAGACTATTCTTTCCCAACGGATTTATACTTCCATCCTTACACCAGTGCCAAACTGTTTTGGTTATTATAGATGTTTATTCATTTTGAAATCAGGAAATGTGAATCCCCTAGCATTATTTTTATTATTAAGAAATAGACTCATACACCAATGGAAAAGAATAGAAGCCTACAGATAAAACCATGCATATATAATCAAAAATCTTCATAAGGGCATGAAGAATATGCACTGGGGAAAGGATAATCTATACAATGATCAATGCTTGGAAAAGTAGATATGCACATGCAAAAGAATAAAATTGGACTCTTAGGTTACATCATACACAAAAATCAGCTCAAAAAGGATTAAAGACTTAAATGTAAAACCTAAAACTGTAAAACTCCTTAAACATAACAAATAAGCTCCTTGATTATTTTTAAAAATCACACCAAAATCTCAAGCAAGAAAACAAAGTGAACAAACAGAATACATCAAACTAAAAACTGTCTGCACAGCAAAAAAAGAAAAAAGAAGATTAACAAAATGAAAAGGCAAACTACCAAGTGGAAGAAAATACTTGCCTACCATGATTCAGTAAGAGATTGTTGAAAATATATACGTAATCATACGAGTCAATAGGAAATAAACAAGCCAATTTAAAAATAGAAAAAGGACCTCCAAAGATATTTTTCCAGAGAGGACATACAAATGTCCAGCAAGTGTATGAAAAGGTGCTCAGGCAAGGGGTGGTGGCTCACACCTATAATCCCAACACTTTGGGAGGTCAAGTGGGGAGCATTGCTTGAGGCTAGGAGTCCAAGATCATCCTGGATAACATGGTGAGACCCCATCTCTACAATAAATTTTAAAAATTAGTGTGTGTGGTGGGATGTGCCTGTAGTTCCAGCTACTCAAGCTATTCAATAGCCTGAGACAGGAAGATCCCTTGAGTCCAGGAGTTTGAGGCTTCAATGAGTTGTAATTACACCACTTTGCTCTAACCTGGGTGACAGAGCAAGAGCCTATATCAAAAAGAAAGAAAAAGAAGAAAGAGAAAGAAAAAAGAAACAAGAAAGGAAGGAAGGAAGGAAGGAAAGAAAGAAAGAAAGAAAGAAAGAAAGAAAGAAAGAAAGAAAGAAAAGAAAGAAGAGAAAGAAAAGAAAGAAAAAGAGAAAGAAAGAGAGAGAAAGAAAGAAAAGGAATAAAGGAGGAAAAAGGAAAGGCAGGGAAAGGGGAACGGGAAGGGAAGGGAAAAGAAAGGAAAGGGAAGGGGAAGGGAAGGGTGGTCAGTCAATATCACTAACTGTCCAGGAAATGCAAATCAAAACCACAGTGAGACATCACCTAACACCTGTTAAAATTGCTATTATAAAAAAGACAAGAGATAACAAGTGTTGATGAAGATGAGGAGAAAGGAGAACCTTTGCACATGGTTGGTGAAAATAAAAATCGGTACAGCCATTATGTAAAACAGTAAAAATTTCCTCACAATATTACAAATAGAACTACCGAATGACCCAGTAATCCCACTTCTGGGTATTTATTCAAAGGAAATGAAATCAAAATCATAAAGAAATACCTGCGTTCTCATGGTCAAAAGGAAGGGGAGGTGAGGGGAGGGGAGGTGTGGGGAGGGGTGGGGAGGGGAGGGGTGGGGAGGGGGGGGGAGGGGAGGGGGGAAGAGGGGGGGGGGGGGGGAGGGGAGGGGAGGGGAGGAGAGGGGAGGGAAGGGGACAAGGAAAGAAAGAGAAGGGGAAAGGGAAAGAAAGCAAGGAGGAAAGGGGAAAGGAATAGAAAAGAAAGGAGGAAAGAAAAAGGAAAGGAGAAAAGAAAAGAGAAAAAAGAGAAGAAAAGAAAAGGTGCTCAATATTACCTCCCCTTCTTCATTATCAGTCCTCCTGCTCCAGTCCAGACAGGTTGCATTCTAGACCCAATGCTCAGCCTTCCAGCAGAGACTTCCCTTTTGCTGATTTCCCTGTTAGATATTCCGTTCTCAAACTCTCCACCTTCCTCTTCATGGTTCATTCCATCATTTTACTAAGAAATCTTGACGGGCTCTTTGGCAGCCTTTGTTCATACATGATTTATATTTCAATTTGTGTGGAAATCTAAATTTGAAATAATTTTTCTTCTGCACTCTGAAGGTACTTTTCTAATCTAGCATGCTGTGTTGCTTTTGAGAAATTGCATGTTATTCTCATTCCCATTTCTTAATTATCTCTCTGGAAACATTAAGGAGATTTTCTTTATCCCAGGCTTAATGGCATCTCAGAATGAATATCTTTGGCATTTAAAAAATTAATTTTTCTAGATAGTGTTGGATTCCTTGCATCTGTCCTCCTTCCCTACCTAACTCTACTTTTTCCTGTTTTGTCTTTACTTTTTTACTCTTTCTTTCCTTTTCCATGTCTTTCCTTTTCTTTTCCTCTTTTTCTCCTGTCTTTCTCTCTTACTCTTTACAAATTCACAGTTTTATTTTCTCAACGAATATAAACCTGAGAGTGCCAAATAGATACAATCCACATTAAAAAGCAGAATAAATAAACCTGTCAGGTTTCAGAATAATAAGTGTTGCCTAATAACCTATGAAGATTATTAATATTTTCAAAATTATCACTATGAATTCATAGATTGTAACACACATTATCAACTTAATAAATTATAATTATTATTCTTTGACTGATAGGAGCTCAAATCCGAAATACCATGTTGGTTTCTCCGTCCTTCTGATATGACCTTAGTCTCTGATAGATTTCTTGTTGTCTGGTGCAGATGTCAAGGCTGACAAAGTGAGACTCTGTCTCAAAAAAAAAAAGAAAAAATGTCTTGGCTACTCATGTGGATTTTTTTTCTGCCTCACAATGGGATATTAGATATTTTTCCAGGGGCCAATAGGTAATAATTTTCACAGTTTTCTGGTTTGCAATTTCTGTTTCTTTTTTTTAAAAAAGAAACACACATTCCAAACACAAATATACACACTCTTATTTCCCCTTCTTTCTTACTCATAAGACTGTGTGTGTGTGTGTGTGTGTGTGTGTGCATCCAAACATATATTGTGCCTTGATTTTGGTTTTTGCTCTTTATTTTTATTTTATTTTTTTACTGTACAACATAACCTGTAAATTGTTACATATCAGTATGTATTAATATTTTCCTTTTTAATATTCACATAGTACTCCACTGTGCATTTATTCAAGTGTTTTTATATCCATAGATACAGAGGTTCTTTCCAATACTTTATCTGATACATCTCAATCATCACTTTATTTGTAACTTTTTGACTCTCCTTTGTTTTAGCCACATCTCTTGTACAAAGTATACAGCTGGATTTTTTCTTTCCAAGCAAGTCTAAAAATATCTTTCTTGTAATAGTTTAGTTGAATTCATTTTTATTAACTTCAATGACTGACATCTTTGGTCCAAATTCTATCATATTATCTCATTTAATATTTATCAATGATGTTATATTTACTGTTTATTTATATCTTATTTTATATGATTTTTATTTCTCCTACTATTTCAGACAGTTGGTATTTTTGTTTTAGTTATCTTTATATTAACACCTTTATTACATACTCAGTCTTCTGTGTCTGCACTTATAATGCTATTTTTGGTTTCTCTGCTTTGAATAATATTTTTGACTACCACTAGTACTTATATGACAATCACTGAGATTGTTCTATTTTAGCTTCCTCTCTTTACCTCTTTTTATTTTGTTTTTACTTTTCATTTACTTTTTTATTATGATGAATGACTTACAGAGATTTAAGATTTACAGAGGAGTCACAAAGATGGTATGGAGAGCTTTTATTTAGACTTCATCCAAGTTCCTTAATTTGAACATCTTACATAATCATGACACATTTATCAAAATTAAGATGTTAACTAAAATACAGGCTTTATTTTGAACTTGAGATTTTTCCACTAATGTCATTTTCCTGTTTTGGGATCCTATTAGGAAGCCAAAGTTGTCAACTCTTCTTGAATTCCTCCAAACTATGACAGTTTCTCTGTCTTTTCTTGTCATTCATGCCTTTGACATTCATGCCTTTGAAGAGTACTGGCTACATATTTCATACAATGTCCTTTAGTTTTGATTTGTCTGATATTTGTTCATGATTAGTCTTTCACTGGGGATTTAGGGGAAGAATATCACAGAATGGAAGTGTCTTTCTCACTGTACCATATCAGACGGTACATGATATCAACATGATTTATTACCAGTGTTGTTAGCCTGTATCACTTGGTTAAAGAAGGGTCTGCTACTTCATTCATTGCATATAAGACACTAATTCCAGGCTGCACTCAAGGAGATAGGAACTATGCTCTATCACCTAGAAATAGAACTATCAAATAATTTGTGAAAAAATTATAATAGCACATCAATATTTAATGAACATATTGGGGAGATACATTGAAACTATATAGATATCCTGTTTCTCAAAGTTTTTTCCACTGGCTGATCTTGTTTGCAATAATTATAACTGTGATGCTCTAATGCTATTTTCCATTTCTCTGATTCTTTCCATATGTATACATTGGAAAGTATAGCTTTGCTAGGTGTAAAACTCTTGGCACACACATTGTTTGAGTTTATTGAAAATATTGATCTGCAGTTATCTTACTTTGCATGTTACTGTTAGGAAGTCAGATACCAATTTGATTTTCTTTCCTTGGAAGTGAGTTTGTATTTCCATGTGAAGGTGCAGATGATTTTTCTTTATCTCAAAGTCTAACACTTTTATTAGGATATATATTTGAGCTCACTGTTCTGGATGATTTATGACAAGTGTATTTCAATAGGCAGATTCAGGTCTTCTGTTATTTCCCAAAGTTTCTTAGATTATCATTTAAAATATTATTTCTTCTCCATTTTCTTCTTTTTTGGAAACTCCAGTTTTATGTGTTATGTATTACCTTCGCTAATCTCATAGGCTGATCAGGTTGACTTTAATTATTTTTACTACTTTTTGTGTTTATTTTTATTCCCCTAGTAGTTTTATTTTCTCTCTTCAACAACCCTTACATAAATTGTAGAATGTCTTACTCCTTGAAAATCTTAAAATTTAGTATTAGTTTTTAAAACAATTGCATCTGTTTCTCCAACTTATCCTTTACATTTAGCCAGTTCTCACTGTATATATTTATTCTTGTCCATCTCTGTTCTAATTTTTTAATTTAAATAAAAGATTATTATATATATCAGGAAGTACATGCTTAAGTACAATGAATTCAGCTCATGGCATTGTGTCAGTTTTTCTCTCTATGGTTAGATTCTTTAAAAAATTTTTATCAAATGGAATGCTTTGATTTTCATTTTCTATTTTAACATTATTTTTGTGTGGATGTAGTCTGTTATTTTTCTGTTTGTTTTGAAATGCCTTTTTTCTTAGGATCATAGTGATAGCTTATTATATCAGGGATAAGGGAATAATATATTTTGAAAGCCATTAGTTTGGGACAGTATCTTTTGCTGGTACAGTGACTTATTTTAATATACAGATTATATATGAGGGTTATAAATTTGCATCTTCTGATCTTGTAATTTTCTCTTTTGGGTGTAGCAAATTGTTTAATCTGCATTCTCTATGAAACAGACTCTGAGATGGAGATGTACATGTAAAAACTTGTTGAGGAATATCCTCAGCCTTATATTTATTAAGGAAAGAATAGCTGAATGTAGTCAAAACAAAAGCCTTAGCCGCTAGTGCGGGGAAGTGAGGATTTTGGATGTCCCTTCAGAGACCCATTGCATTAGGGGTAGGAGTTCTGGAATTTATACTTCCCATGAATAGTCATTGGTTGCAAGCTGTCCCCAAGGAAAAGATACAACTTTGATAAGACAGCTCTCTTCAGCTCAGGCTGTTTCCCAGCAAGGGACTCGGTTGACAACTGTTAACTACTAACACTCTTATGACATTTTTCTATGAGCAGACTAACATCTTATGAAACTTGCTCCCATCATCTTCTATTATCTGTTTCAGTGCTGTAATTAATTTAACCTTGTTACCCTGTTACCCTTTTCTGACAATGATGAAGACCATAATTGTATAAATACGGTATTGCAGTTGTTGATCTCTTGCATTGATTTACAAGACATTTTATTAAACAATCCTGCGTTAATCCATAAACAAAATATGGATCTTATGCAAAAATGCAAAAGGAAAATACCAAGCAGGGTATGCTGTGACAACTCAACATGAACTAATAGAAAATGTAACTCTCTTCCCACTTTAAATCAGCCCAAACCGCAGAGCTATAAGTTCTCACTTGGGCCTGTCAAATATCTAAGAGCAAATCAGTCACCATTTCTACAGATAGGAGATATATTTTGGTGTGGTTTATAAGTTTGGTATACTACGAAAAGAAAGAGAGTTTCTCACCTCTGGTGGAACCTCCATCAAAAATGCACCGCAAGTAGATGTGTGTCTTTCTGCCATTTTGCTGCCTTCATAAATGGCTATTATTAAAATGGAAGGCCACACCCATAAAACTGAACCTGAATAAGGAGAAAATGCCCTAGAAGTCTTTCGTACTAAATAAACTAGTACTGATACCACTGAGATGTTTGAATGAAAAGCAATTTGAATGAACTCCACAAAATTGATCCAAATTCTATGATAATTTATTTAATAAACAATGCTATGAATGTGAATCAGCAAAACAAACAAAACTGGCTCTTAAAAGGAAGAAATTTAAATATTAAATAGGAACTCACTGAGAGCCTGAACCACTGCTTCCTTCTCCCAAAGTCTTTAAAACTACTGCTATTAAAAGCCCTATACTCCTTAACTCTCCATAGTGTAGAGAAAATGGTCCAAATTGTGAAAAGAGTATTAGTGAGGTGATAATAGCTTTTGGATTGAAAAATTGGTTTATAACTAAAATCCAGTTACAGATAGAACATCTCCACCACCCACTAGACCAGTGGAACATCTACAGATGGATTTCATGCAGTTGCCACTCTCAATGGTTTATCAATACAGTCTTTTAATTGTATTTTGTTCTCAGGATGAGTTGCAGCCTTTCCATGCAGAAAGACCAGGTCCATAACAGTAGCAAATTAAATTACTATGGGGAATACATAGCCTTTATGGAGCATTCCTGGAGGAATTTCAAGCAATAAGGGAACTTTTTTTCTGGAAAAATTTTTAAACAATGAAATAAAATTTTACAAGTACGATGGCACTACCATTGTCCTTATCATCCCTAGTCTTCTGGAAAAATTGAATGAAAAAATTCTATCTTAAATCTAAGTTGCCTAAACTAACAAAATAATCTGGATTGCCTTGGCCAAAACTTTTACCACTGGCCTTAGTTGTAATCAGATCTGTACTGAAAAGCACATGCTAACAGCTTATACAATAGTAACAGTAAGACCTATGCCCTTAATTATAGAACCTTATGTATCTCTTATACTTCTAAACTCTGTATGACTAGGTATTGCAACATCTTGATGCGTTATGGCCAAGAACATTTCCACCAAGTAGAGGAAGCTTTCTGTGACCATTGACTGATGACCAGGCCTTCCACAATATAGAATCTGAAGACTGGGTCTTTTACAAATGATACCAAATAAAGACTGTTCTTGAGTCCCATTGGAATGAACCATAACAAGTTCTTATCATCACTCGTACTTCGGTAAAGCTTCAGAACCTCAAGACTTGGGTTCCAGTCTCTCGGCTCAAAAGGGTTCCTTGAGATTGTTGGAACTGTATGCCACCTGGAGATCTCAAAGTAAAACTGACCAGGGAGATCTCGCCCCGAAAGAAGATGGCATCCTTGAGGTGAACAGATTTTTAAAGATCATGGATCAAAAACCTCTTCCCTGGCCCCTCGTGAAGCTCCAATCTCCTTGTCTCTTTTGCTTCTCGCTTCGTTCCATGTGTACATTGCAAAATAATGCCATAATTGGAATTTTATAGTTCATAGCAGAGATTGTAACTGAATGTTGTGTTTGCCATGCCAAATCCAAATCAAAACACGAGGAAAAGAATGTTCTAGTCCATTCTGTAACTGATTTTACCAGAATCCCAAATTTGACCATCTGTTTAGATTGCACTGCTGATCTACTTTATAGAGTTCAAGACACATTAAGTCTTTTTAAAAATTTCTTGATACTTAATAATTGTACATATTTATGCAGTAAATATGATATTTTGCTATACACATAGACTGTGTAATGATCAATCCAGGGTATTTGGGTGCCCAACACCTTGAGTATTTATCATTTCTTTGTATTCAAACATGTCAAATCTTCTCTTTTAACTATTTTGAAATATATAAAAATTATTGTTAACTATAGTCACCCTATTGTGCTAAAAAACACTAGAACATTTTTTTCTGTCTAACTATATGTTTGTATCTATTAACCAACCTCTCTTTATCCTCCAGCCCACTCTTCCCAGTCTCTGGTGGCTATCATTCTACTCTCTACTTCCCTGAAAATGAACTTTTTAAACTTCTACATATCAGTGAGAACAGGTGATATTTGTCTTTCTGTACCTGGATTATTTCACTTAACATAATGACCTCTGATTCCATCCATGTTGCTGCAAATGATGGGCTTTCCTTCTTTTTAGTGGCTGAATAGTATTCCATTGTGTATCTGTACCACATTTGCTTTACCCATTCATCCCTTGATGGACATTTAGGTTGAATCCATATCTTGGCTATCATGAATAGTGCTGCAATAAACATGGGGGTGCAAGTATCCCTTTGGTATACTGATTTCTTTTCCTTTAAAGAAATATCCAGTAGTAGGAATACTGTTTTCTGAGAAGCCTTCCTACTGTTTTTCACATACATTTCATGTGAATGTACTAATTTACATTCTACCACAGTGTAAAAGAATTCAACTTTCTCTGCATCCTTGTCAACATTTGAATAAGGGTGGTGTAAGTGGGCATCCTTTCCAGATGTTACAGGAAAGACTTTCAGCTTTCCTCCATTCAGTATAATGTTAACTGTGTATTAAGTGTGAGTTTGTCACATATGGCCTTTATTAGGTTGACGTAATGTCCCTTGTATGTCTAAGAATTTTTATCTCGAAGAGATGTTGAATTTTATCAGATGCTTTTTGGCATCTATTAAAATGATCGTATGTTTTTTATCTTTTATTCTGTTGATATGATGTATCATGTTCCATGATGTGCATATGTTAAACATCTTTGCATCACTGGGCTATGGCCCACCTAATCATGGTATATTATATTTTTGACGTATTGTTAGACTTGGCATGCTAGTATTTTGTTGAGGATTTTTGAATCTATCTTCGTCAGGGGTATTCGTTTCTACTTTTTTATAGTGTCTGCCTGTTTTTGGTACCAGAGGAACTCTTACTTGTTGTCATAACCCAGAATTGAAATACCAGATCCTCTAACAGTAGTCTAAGGGAGATACGCAACAGAAAGGAAAGCTTAAATAAAACTCTTTGCAAAAATGCCTATTGAGCTACATTTTGATAGCCTCTCAATAAGTAACAACTCAGTATCAGTCCTTGGTTAAAAATTGCCAACGTCTTTATTCCAACAAATGGCTCCATAAATGATTCTTAGTAGCACTTTCAGGGTACACATTTTTATCTGTGTAAGTTTTAACAAGCATTCATATGTATGGGCCACTCCATGGCTTAACAAATGGAGAATGAAAAACCAATGCAGACTAGTGAACTGTCACATCATAACATATCAGAAAGTAAGCATTGGTCCACTCCTCTAAACTTAACCTACAGATAAAAAACGAACATCAGCAGGTATCAATTCTGCTGGGTGTTTCCATGGCTTCAAGTAGTATAAATAAAATTTGTCTTTCACATTAGCTAGTACAACTGATTCCACAACGAAGGCTATAGCTGACAAACAAAAATCTCTAAAGTCTCTAGCTCAAGTTGTTTTTTAATTGCTTTAGATTATTTGTTGGCTAAACAAGGAGGCATCTCTGCAATGTCTAATATTTCTTGTTATACCTGGATAAACACATCTGGTTTTGTAAAAATTCAATTACAAAAAAATTAATAAACAAGCCATCTAGTTAAGACAGGTTAAATCCTCCACTAGTTCATTCTTTGATGTATTTGATTGTAGTTGGTTTGGTTCTTTGGGGGCTTGGCTAAGAAATATGCTTTAGTTGCTGTGCATTATTCTCCTAATAGTAACCATTCTAATCTCCCTGGTATGCTGTGTCCTTTCAGGAACATTAAATGCATGCTCATAACCATCAACAATACACCAGATTATCTTGTTATAGTGAGAACAAGAAACAAGATAACACAAGAAAAGTTTACTCAATGAACCTGACATCATGACTTATGAATTCCATGCTGAAACAAAGGCCAACCAGCCACAATTGTGACAGTCACACACACACACCCAAGTTTTGGCCAATCATTAATAAATAAGAGGTTGATCAGAAGGGAGGGCTTATTAAAATATTTTAATAAGATGCCTTTAGCCTAAGGTGGACACTGAGACCTGGGTTCCCAGGGAAGGAAACCAAAATCTAATATGAATGTGTTTGTCATTAAGTGACTAACTTAGAGAAAGGAAAACTTAAGTTCAACCAATCAGAAACCATCAAATAACCTCTAATTACATAACTAGGAATTGTCCACCTAGGTAATTCAAATAAGGCAATTATATTGCTGTAACAAACTGATCTTTTTTTTTTTTTCTTTCCTTCTCTATTCATCCTATAAAACTTTTCTTTTGAGCGTCCCCAGTAGAGCCCCAGCCACAAGCCTTGGTTGAATGATGCCAGATTCATAAATTGCAATTTGTTCAAATAGACTCAAAAGGACTAATGTGACTCAATTTAAGTTTTTAAAGTTTTCCATGAATTCCACATCTCTTCCGACCTCATATATCTCTACTACCATAGTCTGCTAAGTCATATTGCCCAAATGTAAGTACTGCTTAAGCCACAGCTTGAACCGTGGAGAGCCCATTTCTGTCCTGGAACCCACTCAAAACTGTCATTATTCTCCCATTTAGACAGATGCGTCTATGAGTAGAATTTTTACAACTGTGTCAGACATTAAGAAAAGTTTTGGAAAATTTTTAAATAAGTCCTTAAATTACTGCATTACACTTCTGGACTAAGATTTTAAGAATAATAAGGCACAT
This sequence comes from Piliocolobus tephrosceles, assembly GCF_002776525.5. Lineage (NCBI taxonomy): Eukaryota > Metazoa > Chordata > Mammalia > Primates > Cercopithecidae > Piliocolobus > Piliocolobus tephrosceles. The sequence continues at coordinate 9,292,988 of NC_045435.1, read as the reverse complement.
ATCATCACACTTATTTTGCTGAATATAAAATTATTACTTTAATAACAGTGTTTGTTAAACAATATTTTGTGTTATTACTAAATAAAATTTTAAAATTTAATTATTTAATCTTGTATTTCCTAAATTTTTATTTTTGGTGCTGTACTATACATAATAATTTAATACAGTGACATCTATTTAATATTTACATAAGAATGTATATATTTAAGATGTACTCCAAATGATTTTACTGATATGAATGTACAATAAAAATGGTTGTAAATTCCCCCTTTAGTGAAGCTACAAGCATATACAACAGTTAAAAAATAAGAGTAAATGAGACAATCTAGGGAGAATTCTAGAATAAAAGAGGTGGGCCAAGAATACAACAGAGGGGAATAGAAGCATCATTAAAGGGAAAGAGAGAAATATGGCCCAGCATCAAAGACTGAGGTGAGAAAGTAAGGAAGATAGAACCAGTGAGTATGATCACAGAAGCCAGAGATGAAGGGACTTCCAATAGCACCAAACACTACAGCTTGGTTAGGAAGATAGGTAGATGTTCTTTGAAGGTGACGTTTAGAGTTCATTGTGACCTTACTCAGAGAAAAAATTTAGTGAAATGGTGAGGGCAGAAACCATAAATTTGAGGGATCTAAGTAGAACAATTTCTAATCTAACTCCCCATTCCCCTTGTATTGCTTATGAGTCCTTCTATATAACATACTTGTAAGGTTCAGTCACCCTAGTTTACAAACCATTTTTTGATTAGCTCTTGTGCTTTCAAAATTCCAGACTTTTGTGATATGATTCCCTCACCTCCTGCTCTTCTTCATTCTCTTGGCCTATTATAACCCTACTTATTTTGCAAAGTTTATCTCAAATGACACTTCCATTGAGAAATCTTTCTTTATTCCTTGGGTCACTATGCACTTTCTTCTTTATATTTTTATAAAACTTATTTACCCTTTTTTTGGTGGGGCATGGTGGTTCACACCTGTAATCCCAGCACTTTGGGAGGCTGAGGCAGGTGGATCATTTGAGGTCAAGAGTTCAAGAACAGCCCGGCCAACATGGTGAAACCCTGTCTCTACTAAAAATACAAAAAAATTAGCTGGATGTGGTGGCATACGGCTGTAGTCCCATCTATTTGGGAGGCTGAGGCGGGAGAATTGCTTAAACCCAGGAGGCAGAGATTGCAGTGAGCTGAGATCACACCACTGCAATCCAGCCTGGGAGACAGAGCAAGGCTTCGTCTCAAAAAAATAAAAAAATAAAAAAAATAAATAAAAAAAAAAAAACAAAGAAAAAAACGTATTTACCCTTTTTTATATCACAGTCTGAATTATCCTCTAGTTAGCAATCTATGTGTCTTTCTTCCCAACTAGATCATGAGCTTCTTGTCAGGAGCCATTTTTATCTAAGAAGTTCTTATCCACACCCTGTTCACACCTAGTCCCCCTAGGCCAGTTGTCTTTTTTCCAGTGCACTGTATGTTGTAAGTACTTAATAAAGGGAAAATAAAACTGAAATTTTAGCAATCAAGGTAGTAAGTATGAATTGAGGATCTGAGGATCTAGCTCAGTTTGCTACGAAGTGCCCAAAAGATTTATAAATTGGTCTGTGACTTGAAGATATTTAATCAAGATTTACACAATCATGGGACATACACCTCACACCTTATTAAGTGAGAAATATATTGTAAAGCAGGTAAGTATTGTGTATTTCAAGAAGAGGAAAAATCAATTTGATTTCAAAGATTAGGAAAGCTGCAAGATCTTCTTTGAACTCAACTATTGAGATGGAAAAGAGGGAGAAGCTGTTTTAGATAAGAGAAACATTACTAGCAAATTAATTGAAGCAAATGCACAAGGAACAGGGAAGGGAACACATGGCCAAGTTTGCTGAGATAAGGAGGAGAAAACAAGTTGATACAGAAAACGGTGGGATATCTAGAACACCAAAATAAGAAAAATTGATTTGGTTTGAAAAGTAATGGAGAATTTTACAAATTCTTGAGCAGTGCAGTATTATTTTTTTCTCCCTTTCATTCAACAAGTGCTCAATTAGCACTAGAGTGCCAGACACAGCCAGGCACGGTGGCTCACGCTGTAATCCCAGCACTTTGGGAGGCCAAGGCGGGCGGATCACGAGGTCAGGAGATCAAGACCATCCTGGCTAACACTGTGAAACCCCGTCTCTACTAACAAAACAAAAAATTAGCCCGGCTTGGTGGCCGGTGCCTGTAGTCCCAGCTACTCAGGAGGCTGAGGCAGGAGAATGGCTTGAACCCGGGAGGTGGAGCTGGCAGTGAGCTGAGATTGCAACACTGCACTCCAGCCTGGGAGACAGAGCGAGACTCAAAAAAAAAGAATTCCAGACACTATTGAAGATATTTGAAATACAGGATTGAATGTGTCAAAGAAACCCCTTCCCTTTAAGCCTATACGCTAATGATAGTGATGGGACAGGAGTGACCGATTATAAATGTTCTAACAAATACATAGTATATTGAAGAGTAAAGTGTGAAGAAGGAAACAACAGGGTAATGGACAGCTGGTATGAGCAGAAAAGACAGTAGAGCAATTTCAGTAATTCATACGGGGAGCCAAATCATAATAATATCAAAGTTTCCCTGAGGGCATTGTAGGATGTGGCAACAAATTCACCTCACAGAGTGAAGAAGTTGAGGACCTCGGCTGCACTTTCTACACTTTCTTGGATCCTCTTTAAATATGAATTATTTTCTACGAAGCATATTAGTCACACTTCCCCCAGTAACAGGTCAAACCAGCCTGAGAGTATTTTCTGCCTGTTTTATCTTGTATGTTCAGAACAGTGAATAAAATTGTAAAAATGAGATCGGTTTCATATGAATCAGCAAGATGATCATCAAACAGACTTCAGTGAAGGTCATTTGTTTTTACCTCATTATCTCACGGGGCATCTTTAATTAATTTCTAGGACTTAGTCCACAGAAATACACTGATGTCAGTGCAGAGAAATCCCTTTAGGATTTGGTGGAAAACATTAACTTTGCAGTGTAACAGATATAATCATCAACACTGACCTACTAGTAGTCTCCTAGATTTTCATTCTTTTAATCCCAAATGTTTTAGAGGCCAAGGTTTATATTCTTTAATTTTATGAAAACTACATCATAAAGGAAACAATGCGCTGTTACAAAGCTCTTCTCAGGAAAATCTAGGTAAGAGAAGTGTGCTAACTTATTTTTACTTCTAATTTTAGCAACCATACATCTCTGAAGTATTTAGTAGCTTTTATTATTCTTAAATTTCAGCTTTTTTCTAATCTTTCTAGCGCTTTTCAAAATTGAATGCTATGAAGAACTAGCATGAAACACAGTATTACAATTTGTCTGACTCTGTAAGATAGAATTTCAAAACACATAGGTAAAGTTATGAAGAAATTCTGTTAAATAATTTAGGCATGTGCATTGAAAGTTATTGCTAACTTAACTGACTACATGGCTTACATTTATTATTTCAAAACAAATTAATAAAGTAGCCCATGCTTTTTTTTAATATTTTGAATAAAAATATAAGTGTATTTTGACCATAGAATTTATATGATTTGAATTATCAGTCAGTACGTCCTAATGAATCACTATGTAGGGAAAGGAAATAGCCTTTCAAAGCAAAACGAAATTTGACTTCAAAAATCCTATTAAGATTTAAAGGATTTTCTTTTTGTTCCTAAGTGTTAGAAAGCTATAGTATAAAGGTAAGCTTGCTTTTACTTAGTAGCTTTTAATCTGCTATAGTATACTTCAGAAAATCTTATATAATTTTCTGAAGAAACAGAAAAATGGTAGAAAAGAGTCAATTTAGATAAAAGACATCTAAATTTTTATGTAATGATTTTATATATTTCTTTGTAGACTTTTCTTTAAAGTTAATAGTCTGCAGAAACGAAAGAATCATTAAGGATCATTGGTAGAATTCATACAGCAACTTTACTCTTTCCAGGTCATCAGGGTGGAGCTAACATTGAAATTAATACTACCTTTTCCCCCATAGTATTTTACATCTCTTTTCACAGAAGTGTAAATCACAACTAATCTCAAAATGCTTACAATATAAGAAAATTGTATAGACTTTTATTTTTAAAAAGCAATGTATATACAGGCAAGAAATTCTGAATTGTGTTGAGTATATAAGAGAGGCTCTACCATTCAGAAAATGGAAATCTGTGTGGCCTGTGGCAATAGTTAAATCTTTAAGTAGCATTATATAAAAAGTATTCCTTATCGAAAGGAGGAAGGATTTAGGCATTTAAGAGAAAATCAACAGGAATAATAGAATGGACAGAGGCAATGTTGATGAAAATGGGTGTGACACTGTCCTGGGGAAAGAGGTGAGAGAAGTGATAATTTGTGGATGTTTATTTCTTTAAATTTCCAAGATAATTTTCTTTAAAGATAAATATTTTCCTCCTCAGTTTTAGTGAATTTTATACAGTTCCTAAGATATAAATTTAACATATCTGTTATATGCTTTTTTTAGACATTCAGTCTACTGGAAGAATATATAAAAATTATTTTCTTGGAGATATATATATATGTGTGTGTGTGTGTATATATAGTCCCATATAATATATATATTCTATATTATATGATATATATTATATATGTATCAAAAATTTGTTTTAAGGACGATCTTCAATACAAAACTGACAGTAAAATTATTTGAGAACAATGAACCAGATATGTGTCCCCTACTTTTTTATGCTATCCTTGCATAAATTTATAAAGATTAACCATTTCCACTTTAAGCATCTTCCCTGGAATTATCAAAATATCCTTGTGAATCCTAAGGGTCAGAGCTTGAGGTCATAGACACTGACACTGTATTTTGTTTTTTGTTTTTTTTTTTTTTGAGACGGAGTCTTGCTCTGTCGCCCAGGCTGGAGTGCAGTGGCCAGATCTCAGCTCACTGCAAGCTCCGCCTCCCGGGTTTACGCCATTCTCCTGTCTCAGCCTCCCGAGTAGCTGGGACTACAGGCGCCCACCACCTCGCCCGGCTAGTTTTTTGTATTTTTAGTAGAGACAGGGTTTCACCGTGTTAGCCAGGATGGTCTCGATCTCCTGACCTCGTGATCCGCCCGTCTAGGCCTCCCAAAGTGCTAGGATTACAGGCTTGAGCCACCGCGCCTGGCCAACACTGACACTTTAAAAGAACAAATGTCCCCTAGAAGTACATGAGGATGTATTTAGAAACAGCAGGGGAAATATGACAAAGAAATTCCTCTACCTGTTGTAAAAAGGAAAATAAATGGAAGGAACAGTAATATGCTCTCAATTACAATCAATTACAATATTATAACCCCTCATTCATCTCTCAACAGACAAGGTGGAGATGAATGAGAAGAATCATTCCTTGACAGCTGAGTTCATCCTCACAGGATTTACATATCATCCAAAGCTGAAGACCCTTCTGTTTGTGGTGTTCTTTGCCATCTATCTGATCACTATGGTGGGGAACACTGGTTTGGTGGCATTGATTTATATAGAGCATCGTCTTCACACACCAATGTACATCTTTCTGGGCAACCTGGCTCTGATGGATTCCTGCTGTTCCTCTGCTATTACTCCCAAGATGTTAGAGAACTTCTTTTCTGAGGACAAAAAGATTACCCTGTATGAATGTATGGCACAATTTTATTTTCTCTGTCTTGCTGAAACTACAGACTGCTTTCTTCTGGCGGCAATGGCCTATGACCGCTATGTGGCCATATGCCACCCACTGCAGTACCACACCATGATGTCCAAGACACTCTGCATTCAGATGACTGCAGGAGCCTACATAGCTGGAAACCTGCATCCCATGATTGAAGTAGGGTTTCTGTTGAGGTTAACTTTCTGTGGGTCTCATCAAATCAATCACTTTTTCTGTGATGTTCTTCCATTATATAGACTTTCTTGTATTGACCCTTACATCAATGAATTGGTGTTATTTATCTTGGCAGGGTCCATTCAAATCTTTACTATTACTATAGTCTTAGTCTCTTATTTCTACATCCTTTTCACAATATTTACAATGAAATCCAAGGAGGGAAGAGGCAAAGCTTTATCTACTTGTGCATCTCACTTTCTCTCTGTGTCAATATTCTGTGGTTCCCTTCTCTTCATGTATGCTCGACCAGGTGCAGTTAACGAAGGAGATAAAGACATACCTGTTGCTGTATTTTATACTTTAGTTATTCCTTTATTAAATCCTTTTATTTATAGTCTAAGAAATAAGGAAGTAATAAATGTTATGAAAAAAATTGTGAAGAAGGGAAAATTTTGTAACATTCTGAAACAAGTGTCATCCCCTCTGGAAAACTGATTTCAACTTGATAATACTTTATTTTAAATCAAGGGATAGTGAGGAAGTGGACAAGGTCACTTTGAATATAAAATATTAAATTATTTTAAAATAATGATATATGAGTTTAAAATGTTCAGAAAGGAGAAAATTCCTGTAAAATATATTTCAAAATCTAAGCTACTAGCATTCATCAAAAGTGAACTAAATTATTCATGAAGTCTCAGATTGTGTCAGAGTGTAATTAGTTACAATTTTCAGAAAATCCAACAAATACTAGGAATAAATGTCAGTACATATAACAGTAGTGTGCATTTACTATTGTTGGCAAATTTCTGGAATCCTAAAGCATAATTTTACAAACTCAGGCACATTCCAAGTTCTCAAACATTAGTCCCTTTTTAAGCAGAATCATCTGTGAGAAGTAAATTGTCGGTTTGAATTTGATTCTAACTTTTTTTGAGTTCTTTCAAGAGATTGCTTGAAAAATTATTTATGCAGAATATGTATTCTCTAATCAATAGTATTTTCATATTTAGTGCTAGTCATTAGTCATTTTACATTCTCAAGTTCTGTGAAACACAGTACCTGCATTGATTTCTTTTCCCTTTCTGTAATACCATAATTTTAAAAATGTATTTCTGGGCTTGGCGTGGTAATCTGGGCTTGTGCCTGTAATCCTAGCACTTTGAGAGGCCAAGGCGAGTGGATCACCTGAGGTCAGGAGTTTGAAATCAGCCTGGCTAACATGGTGAAACCCCATCTCTACTAAAAATATTTTTTAAATTAGCCAGGCGTGGTGTGTCCCTGTAATCTCAACTACCCAGGAGGCTGAAGCAGGAGAATCGCTTGAACCCCGGAAATGGAGGTTGCAGTCAGCTGAGATCAGGCCACTGCACTCTAGCTTTAGTGTTACAGTGAGACTCTGCCTCAAAATAAATAAATAAATAAATAGTGTGTTTCTGTGTCATTCACTCTCAACTCTTAGTAACACTGAATCCCAGACATCTACTGATGGAAGAGTTTGTGACTTATATGGAGCCAGTGAGACAGAAAAGGTGATTTTTTTCCCTGAAAAATGAATTTTCTTATTTTAAAAGAGATCCACAAAAAATGGTTTTTCTCTCTCTGAATGTTATGGTATGTGGATATGAAATCTAGCAGAGCCAATTCCATTTCACCATCAAGAAGGAAACTAGCCTGGGGATGTAGTCAATATTCAAATAAGGGCATAGCTGAGATCACACAGAAATAGACCCAAAATCTCTGGAGTAAACCATCTCCTCTGACTGTATAATGCAGTAGACCTTCTTATCTTTTAAGCTTATTTAGCAAAGATATTTTATTCATGACTGAATAAATACTAACAGATACATTCATGCTTGTTGACTATCACTCATATTTGTCTTTTTATATTCTATTTTAAATTAATCCTCAGGTGATCTTTTAGTTTTCAAAAGACTTTTCAGTGGTATCCACTTTACTGTTTACCAAATTTATTAGGTTTTTTACTCTTACTACTCTTTTAATTTCTAATAACCTTACTTTTAAAAAATTGAGAGACAGAGAAATTTCTTGTCTACAGAAATACAATGGTAGAGCTCAGGAACCAAACCCAGGCTATCTGGCTCCAGAATCCGTGGTCTTAACCACTAAGTCATACTGTATATAGCACAAACTAAAAGCATCAGGAGAGGAAACATTTTAAAAATCTAAGTTGTGAAGTGGGCAGAGAAATAGGGCAGAGATTCAAAAGAGATATGGATCAAAGACATTTATCTCCAAATTTATCTTGAAACATTTCAAACCTACAGAAAAGTTGAAAAAAGTATATGATTAATATTCACATACTTCTTTTAGCCAGCCAATTAAACAATCAAACAATTGTTAACATTTTACAATACTTGCCTATCACCAGATGTGTATATAGGTATATAATACCTATATACATACTTATAATGCATACATACATTAATGTAATACAAATGTACATGTATTACATGTCCATATGGATATTTAAACAAATAATACATATACACATAAATATATAATACATATATACATATACTTAATACATATATACATAGATACATTTTTTAATAATCAAAACATCTAAATAGGGCATTGGCTTGTTATTAGCAGTTCCACCAACCTGAACTACTTTAATTGTAAATTATTGATGGGCTTACAGCAATAACAAAGCACGAAGATGCTGTATTTTTTGCATAAATGGTGCAAAAAATAGGGATTCCAAGCATCTAAACAATATTTATTTATTAAATACACAAATATGAAAAATAATTTACTGAGAAATTGCTATCTTGCTATGCACTAAGCTAGTGTCAAAGAAAACCAGAGCAGGACAGAAGTTAGAGTGCTAAATATAAAGTTTACTCAGGACTATTGCCATAGGGGCAGAAAAACCTCAGTGTAGAACTGGGCTTCATTTCAAATGCAATAGGGAAAAGGGAGGTCTTATAGCCAAGAAGCAGGAGGTGGCCAGCAGATGAAAAATTATTAACAAGAGACATCAAGTCTAGGGAGAATTCTGGTTGAACCAATCTAAAAGGATTTATTTATTCTTTTATTTATTTATATTTGACATCAATAACTCACTTTGTCACCCATGCCGGAGTACAGTGGTATGATCATAGCCCACTGAATCCACAGCACCTGAATCCTAACAGGATTTTTGCTGAAGGCAAGCCAGAGTATTCAGATACCAAGAATGGGAAGTAAAGAATTTTGATCAGATATAGAAGGTCATCGGGTATTGCGGATGGGGGGATTCTTGCTAAATTGTCTTTCTGCATTATTTACTAGAAGTAGACTTTGCAAGAAAGTACACAAGTGAGCCTAAGAGAAGGTTCAGAAGCCTGACTATAGTTTGTTCAAGGGAAAAAGAGGCATTCTTCCCTTAAGTTTATTTCTCCTCCAGTTTGTTCATTTATGACCAGCAAAACCATCTGCTGGTACCTGGTGAAGGTTGCTAATTGTATTGTGAGATCAATGAGACATTTAATGAGAGGATACCCATAAAGAAAAACAGAATGATAAACATCAGAGGCTGCTCTGCTGGGTTTTTTCTTCCAAGAAGGAAGATTAGAAGCAGTGTTAGCACACCTCTCCCACTTGAAAGGACAGAATAGCATGTAGAGATTTATACTGTGAACTTTTTTCAAGAAGCAACACAGGAACTTAACAAGAAAACTGAAAGAAGCACAGGCTGTTCGAAAAAAGCGGCAGGCTACAGCCCACACTGTGAAACAGCCAAAAAACTCTTAAGTCCCCAAAGTGTGAGAAGGGGAGAGACTGCCTCCAGGACACACATCCCCAGCAGGGAACCTGAAATCCAGGCCATCGGGGAAGGCCTTAACGCTACCCAGAGCTGGGACTAATTCAGGGAATAGTGAGAAATATAAAAGTAGAGGCAGTAGTGGAAATTACCTTGCAGGCATTCCCAATCTCTATCATGGACTGAGGGAAACCATTCATTCCTTATTATATCTCACAGGGACTCAGGGAAGTCAGCCAAGTAGTTCAGGCAGTGGTCACAGGTTGAAAGAAAACCCCAGTTGAATTTTGGGAGATAATATTGAGTGGGAGCAAACTCCCTTGGCCAGAACCCAGGGGGCAAGTGGGAAGTACACTGCAGCCATGAGTGCAGGAGCCAGGCTGCCAAGGCTTCCTGGAGCTTAGCTCAGTGCTGCTAGCACAACATTTCAGGAGTCAGAACAACTTTGCCAATGTGTGGGATCTGGGTGAGGCTTACTGCCACCTGCTACTCTCCACTCCCTGTGCAAACTCTCTTCTGTGCAACAGAGGCAGTTACACTCCCCTCTGGAGCATTACCCCAGCAGCCTGATAAATGCCCTCTGACCCTCAGAGAGGCTGCAGCTTGCCACTCATGTGGAGTGTCAGAGCACAGCCCCAACCTGGCTGTGCCCCTCCACCCTCCCTGGTAGTGTAATACAAATGACAGAAACATTTAGGAGCTTTATGGCCCTGCCTATCACGTGAGAAACCAGAATATCTCCTCTGGGCAAAGCAGGGCAAGTTCAAATCCTTCTACTATTACAGGAGCAGGTACTCTTTTGCAAGTGCCACCTCCTGGCTGGAGGCCAGCCAACATAGTCCATTACAGCATCTCTGGATAGAATAAGACTGTGCCCAGAAATGAGAAAACTGGTATCTGACCTCAGCTACCACCATTGCCTGCAACACACTGGCCAACCAGGAGGTCTGAGTCTGTCCACATGCCCAGTTCACTACCATCATAATCAACATTCGAGAAAAACAACACACTAAGGCTATCTATAATCAAGGAATCTCACAGAGTCTACATCACTCCCCTGCTGCTCCCATCACAGCTGGTGCTGGTGCCAACTGCTGTGGTTTTGAGGAAAGGTAACATCACCAGAACCCTTAGACTTTCCCCAACGCCAGCCTGGAGTGTAGCAGCCCCACTGGGTGGCTAGACCCAGAAGAAAAATCACTACAGTCTGGCTTTCAGGAACTCATACTCCTAGGGTATGGGAGACAGCACCATATCAATGGAACACCCCATGGGACAAAAGAATCCAGTTCTGGGTGAATATCTATCTCAAAAGGCAACCACGTCAACATGTCCCTGGTCAGCTATTTTTTTCTATAATTTCATCTATGTTCAACTAGTATGAAATCTGTGCATATTGGAATCACGCAATGCCAAGACGGCCCACACTTACTTTTGAACTGATTGTCTAGGTTCATAATAAAGAAGTCCCTACCTACCATGAAGGACCCTGAAGCAAAGAAAACAAAGTTCTCAATGGAATCAGGAGCATCTCTATAAAAATCCCATTATCTCCCTAACTTGAGTTATTAAAATACCTGAGACAAAAGAATCTGGATGGCAGGCCTTAAATCCAAGATTTTTCCACTGGTGGGAAGTTTCTTTCAGCAGAGACACAATTGCGGTGCAGGGCTCAGGAGGGAAATTCTGCAACTCTACTCCAGCAGACAGGTAGCCTTGGTGCTCATGAAAGATCTTAGAGAAGGGGAATTCTTTCCTTCCTTGTCCACCACTGCAGACACAGCTGGGGCTTCTCCCATGGGAGCTCAGCATGGGTGCACCTATAGAAAGTCTTCCCAGAACACTTCAGGGTACTGCATTCCCACAGAAGGAGCACTCCCAAGGTTCAGGTTTGCATGAGAGTCAGAGTCACAATTTCTCTCTATTTGGAATATCAACATCCTTACAGATGAAAAGAGGTGCCTCTCTTGGGAGACGAGTGAGTCTTAGAGGTGGATAACTTTGCTGCTGGCCTGGTGGAAGAACTGAATTGACTCCCATCTTTCCCCTTGATAAGACCTCAGTGTGTCTAATTGAGAGCTCCTCCAGCCACCTTCATCAAGGCTAGGACCTTTGCACACCATTGGGTATTGCATTTACCCACATGCTTTAGCTACAACAAGTTTCTACCCAGGGACACCTCCCCTACTGGCCTGAAGCCTGAACCATCAACTAAGTAAATAAAATACTGGGGGTAAATTAAATAAATTTAAAAGTACATACCATGGGGGAATGAGATAAGCTTCAACAGACCTCTGCCATTCCAATTTTATAGGAGATAGTAAACTTGCCCACACACCAAGTACATTGCTACTACAACTAATATCTGAGGAAGCCATTGTATAAAGACTATAATCAAGGAACTCAAACAGAGTCACCCTTAAAAGCACCACCAAGAACCGAATTGGTATAAAAAATCTATAAACATTAAAGTCACATCCTTAAGGGAGAAAAAATGAAATTTTAGAAAAAGCCAAATCAAAAATAAATTCAAGAACACTTAGAAGAAATAGTCTACCCAAATAAGAAGAATGAGAGGAATAATTCTGGTAATAAATATGACAAAACAAGGTTCTATAACATTCTGAAAAGATCCTCCCAGCAATGAATCCAAACCAAAATGAAATTGTTGAAATACCAGAAAAAGAAATCAGAAGGTCAATTATTAAGCTACTCAAGGAGACACTACAGAATAGTGAAGACCAACATAAAGAAAATTTTAAAAATTCAGGATACAAATAAAAAATTTCTGGAGAAATAGGTATAAAGAAAAGCCAGTCAGAACTTCTGAAAATGAAAGACTCATTTAGGGAGTTACAAAATGCAGTGGAAGGTTTCAACTATAGACTAGAACAAGTGGAATAAAGAATTTCAAAGCTGAAATAAAAAGATTTTGAATTAACCCAATCTGTAAGGAAAATGAAACAAAAGAAATTAACAAAGTCTCAAAAAAATATGGGAATATGTAAAATAGCTAACCCTAAGAATAATCAGTGTTCCTGAGGGAAAAGAGAAGGCTTAAAATTTAGAAAACTTATTTGAGGAAATAATTGAGGAAACTTCCCTGGCCTTGCTGGACGTTTAAATATCCAAATACAACAAGCTCAAAGAACCCTGGGAAATTAATTGCAAAGAGATTATCACCAAGGCACATAGTCATTGTGCTATCTAAAGTCAACATGAAGGAAAGTATACTAAGAGCTGAGAGACAAAAGCATCAGGTAACTTATAGAGGAAAATCTATCAAACTAACAGCAGACTTCTCAGCAGAAACCTTACAAGCTAAAAGGTATTGGGGTTCTATCTTTAGTCTCCTTAAACAGAATAACTGTCAGCCAAGAATTTTTGAATCCAACAAAACTAAGTTAGTTCCATAAATGAAAGAAAAATAGTTATTTTTCAAACCAGAACTACAATAAATGCTAAAAGGAGTTATAAATTCTGAAACAAAAGCTTGATATGCACCAAAATAGAACCTCTTGAAAGCATAAAACTCAGAGAAAAAAAAAAGTATGTAGGTAACAATGAACATGATGAATAGATCAGTACCTCACATCTCAATATTAACACTAAATATAAATGGCCTAAATGCTCCACTTAAAAGATAACAGAATGGCAGAATATATATGAAATCACAAACCAAATATCTGCTGTCTTCAAGAGGCTCACCTAACACATAGGGATTCATATAAACTCAAAGTAAAGGGGTAGAAAAAGATATTCCATGCAAATAAAAACCAAAAGAGAGCAGGAGTAGCTATTCTTATATCAAACAAAACAGAATTCAAAGCAACAACAGTTAAAAAAAAAAAAACAGAGCAAAGAAGGTTATTTTATAATGATTAAAGGATCAATCCAACAAGAAGATATTACAATCATAAATTTACATGCACCTAATACTGGAGCTCTGAGATGTATAAAACAATTACTACTAGACCTAAGATATGAGATTGGCAGCAACAAAATAATAGTGTGGGACTTTACTATTCCACTGACAGCACTAGACATATCATTGAGATAGAAAGTCAACAAAGAAACAATGGACTTAGGCTGGGCATGGTGGCTTACACTTGTAATCCCAGCACTTTGGGAGGCTGAGAGAGGCAGATCACCTAAGGTCAGGAGTTCGAGATCAGCCTGGGCAACATGGTGAAACCCTGCCTCTACTAATAATACAAAAATTAGCTGGATGTGGTAGTGGGTGCCTGTAATCCCAGCTATTTGGGAGGCTGAGGCAGGAGAATCACTTGAACTTGGGAGGTAGAGGTTGTAGTGAGCTGATATCGTGCCACTGCACTCCAACCTGGGAGACAGAGTGAGACTCCATCTCAAAAAATAAAGAAAAAGAAAAAAGAAACAGTGGACTTCAACTACACTCTAGAATAGGTGGACTTAACAGGTATTTACAGAACATTCTACCCAACAACTGCAGAATATATATTCTTTTCATAAGCACATGGAACATTCTCCAAAAGAGTTCTTACAATAGGCACAAAACAAGTCTAATACATTTAAGAGAACTGAAATTATACCAAGCATCTTCTCAGATTACAGGGGAATAAAACTAGAAATCAACTCCCAAAGAAATAGTCAAAACTGTACAAATATTTGGAAACTAAATAATTTTCTCCTGAATGATTTTTGGATCAACAATGAAATCAAGATGGAAATTTTAAATTATTTAAACTAAATAATAATAGTGACAAAAGTTATCAAAACCTCTGGGATACAGCAAAAGCAGTGCTAAGAGGAAAGTTCATAGAATTAAATGCCTACTTCAAAGAGTCTTTAAGAGCATAAATTGACAACCTAATGTCACACCTCAAGGAAGTGGGGAACAAATTAAACCCAAAGGCAACAGAAGAAACTAACAAAGTTCAGAGCAGAACTAAATGAAATTGAAACAAAAAAGTACAAAAGATAAATGAAACAAAAATTTACAGATAGAAAATTGGCCAGATTAACTAAGAAGAGAGAAGATCCAAATAAGCTCAATTAGAAATGAAACTAGAAACATTACAACCAGTACCATAGAATAAATTCCTGGAAACATACAGCCCTCTTAATTAAATTAGGAAGAAATAGAAACCCTGAACATATCAACAATAAGTAGCAAGATTGACTCAGTACTTAAAAAAAAGCTAACAAAATAAAATTCAAGAATCAGATGGATTCACAGCTGAATTCTACCAAGCAATCAAAGAATGATTGGTACCAATCCTACAGAAACTACTCCAAAAGATGGAGACAGAGGGAATCCTCCCTAAATCGTTCTATGAAGCCAGTATTACCCTAATATCCAAAGCAGGAAAGGACATAACAACAACAACAACAAAACTACAGACGAGTATCCCAGACGAGCATAGATACAAAAATCCTCAACAAAATACTAAATATCTGAATCCAACAGCACAGCAAAAAGATAATACCTCATGATCACATGGGCTTCATCCCAGGGGTGAAGAGATGGTTTAACAAAAGAATGCTTTGACACTGCTGGTGGGAGTGTAAATTAGTTCAACCATTGTGGAACACAGTATGACAATTCATCAAAGACCTAGAGGCAGAAATACTATTGGACTCAGCAATCCCAATACTGAGTATGTACCCAAAGTGATATAAATTGTTCTAGTATAAACATGCACACGTATGTTCACTGTAGCACTGTTCACAACAGGAAAGATGTGGAATCAACCTAAATTTCCATCAATGATAGAAGAAAGTAGAAGTAGAGGGAAGCAAAGGAGTCAGCCCAGCTGAGCTCCACTTGGAGACAGGAGGAATTATCCATTGTGGAGAAAAGATAAATGAGAGATCCCCAGCAGTCCACATTCCAACTGCAGACTCCTGAAATGATACCTTTTTTCAAGGTGTATATGAAATGTTACTCATCCCGTGAAGCTTTTCCTGATTATCTGGAAGAATACAGGAATGTTCACTCATTTGAAACAATTTGTAGTTTATTTATGCTTCTTTTTTGTTTTGGTTTGGTTTGGTTTTTTTAGACAGAGTCTTACTCTGTCGCCCAGGCTGGAGTGCAGTGGCACAATCTCAGCTCACTGCAATTTCCACCTCCTGGGTTCAAGCGATTCTCCTGCCTCAGCCTCCTGAGTAGCTGGGATTACAGGCGCCCACCACTACACCCAGCTAATCTTTTGTATGTTTAGTAGAAACGGGGTTTCACCATGTTGGCCAAGTTTGTCTCGAACTCTTAACCTTGTGATTCGCCTGCCTCGGCCTCCCAAAGTACTGGGATTACAGGTGTGAGCCACCGTGCCCAGCCTGCTTCTTTTTTTTAATGTTCAACTTTTATTTTAAGTTTAGGGGTACATGTGCAGGATGTGCAGGTTTGTTAAATAGGTAAACATGTGTCATTGTGGTTTGCTGACCAGATTATCCCCATCACCCAGGTATTAAGCCTAGTATCCACCAGCTAGTCTCCCTGATCCTCTCCCTTGTCCTACCCCCCACCCTCTGACAGGCCCCAGTGTGTGTTCTTTCCCCCATGTGTCCATGTGTACTCATCGTTTAGCTCCCTCTTATAAGTGAGAACATGTGGTATTTGGTGTTCTGTTACTGCGTTAGCTTGCTAAGGATAATGGCCTTCAGCTGCATCCATGTTCTGGCAAAGAAAAAGATCTCATTCCTTTTCATGGCTGTATAGTATTCCATAGTATACATGTACCACATTTTGTTTATTCAGTCTATCATTGATGATAGAACTCCTCAGCCCTCATGGGCTCTGAGACTAGTATCAGTAGCTGCTTGAGTCCATGGCAGTCCAACAATACTATCAAGTATTGTTTCAGACAGTGCATTCATGATAGATCTCACACACGCCTCAAGACCAAGCAGCCTTGCACCTCCTTGCACCTTTAGGAGGCCTGGGGATGGGCCTGTCTGCATATCATCTAGGTGCCTGAGGACAGGTCCACCCCACCCACTGCCATTAATGCCATCATGTTCCATCTGGGGTCCTGACAGACCTGCCCAGCTTGCCACTGCTGCTGCCACCCACACACGTTGTCTGAAGGCCTGGGAATTGATCCACTGTAACCACAACTGGAGATACCTGCCAGCATCTTCTAAGTACCTCTGTGCAATGTTTTCACTACAAATAAACATGATTTTATAGGGGTAAACAATAAAAAAGAAAAAGGAGCAAAGAATATACAAAATGATCAGAAAGTAATGAACAAAATGACAGAAGTAAGATCTCATCTATCATTAGAAATCTTGAACGTGAACAATTTATATTCCCAAATTAAAAGATATAGGCTGGCCAAATGCATGGTGACAGTTTGGAAATGTGTCCCCAAGTAAATCTTACATTGAAATGTAACCCCTAATGTTGAATGTGGGTTCTGGTAGGGGGTGTTTGAATATTAGGGCAAAATTTCTCATGAATGCTTTATCAGCATCCCTCTTTGTACTGTCTTCATGACAGTGAGTGAGTTCTCATGAAATCTGATCATTTAAAAGTGGGTAGCATCTCCCCTCCCTACACCCGCTCTCTTGCTTCTGCTCCCACCATGAGAGATGCCTGCTCCCCCTTCACCTTCTGCCATGATTGCAAGCTTCCTGAGGCCCCCCAGAAGCAGGGGCCGGCATTATGCTTCCTGTAAGCCTTCAGAATCATGAGTGAATTAAACCTCTTTCCTTTTAAATTACCCAGTCTCAGGTATTTTTTTTCAGTGGTGCAAGAATGAACTAATATAGATGGGGAAAAAAATTATATCCTGTCTTTAAGAAACTCACTTCACCCGCAAAGATTTACAAATACTGAAAGTGAAAGGATGAGAAAAATATTTCATGCAAATGGAAACAAAAAGCACACAAGAGAAGCTATAACAGACAAAATTGTAATTCAGTCAAAAAAAACATAAAAAGAGACAAAGAGGTCACTATATTATGATAAAAAATGAATTCATCAGAGATATATAACAATTCAAATATATATGCACCCAAAATTGCAGAACCCAGATATACAAAGCAAATATAATTAGAACAACTGAGAGAGACCCCAATAAAATAATAGTTGGAGATTTCAACATCCAACTTTCAATATTGGACAAATCATCTAGACAGAAAATTGACAAAAAAAAAAAAATTGGATTTAAAGTTCGCTTTAGACCAAATGAACCTAACAAACATTTACAGAATATTTCTCCCAATAGCTACAGAATACACATTTTTCTCTTGATCACATGGAACACTTTTCACGCTAGGCAATATGTTAGGCCACAAAACAAACTTCAACAAAAATTGTTAAATAAAAATCATATCAAGTAACTTTGAGAATATAGTAGAATAAAATTCAATATTAACAAGAGGAACTCTGGAAACTGAACAAATACATAGAAATTACACAACATGTTCCTAAATGACCACTGAGTCAAAGAGGAAATTACAAAGGAAATCAAAAAAAATGCTAGCAACAAATACAAATGAAAATGCAGAAACAGAAAATAAAATACTCCATATTCTCACTTATAAGTGGGAGCTAAACATTGAGTACACATAGACATAAAGATGAGAACTATAAACACTGTGGAATACAAGAGGGGAGGAGAGAGGGAGAGAACAAGGGCTGAAAAACTTCATCTTGGGTACTGGGAGATGGATTCATTCTTACTCCAAACCTCAGCATCATGCAAGCAATATACCTGTGTAACAAACCTGCACATGTGCTCCCGAACCTATAATAAAAGCTGAATAAAAACCACAATATATTGAAACTAGGGGGATACAATCAATGCAGAATTTTGAGGAGAGTTTATACCAATAAATTACAACACTGAAACAATTGAAATGTTTCAAATAAACAAACCAACAACACACTTCAAGAGCTAGAAGAGCAAAACCAAAATAGTAGAAGAAAAGAAATAATAAAGGGCAAAGTACACTAAACAAAATAGAAAACAAAATGAAAAGCATATTTTTGGAAAAGATAAACAAAATTAATTACTATTAGCTATACTAACCAAGAATAAATAGAGAAGACTCAAATAAATAAAATCAGAAGTGAAAAAGGTGACGTTACAACTGATATCACAGAACTACAAAGGGTTGTTAGAGATAATTACAAACAAACGTATCTTAACACACTGGAAACTCTTGAGGAAATGGATAAATAACAGGATACATACAAACTACAAGGATTGAATCACGAAGAAGTAGAAAACCTGAAGAAATCAATAATGAGTAAGGAGATCAAATCAATAAAAAAATCTCCCCCACCAAAAAGGTCGAGAACAGATGTCTTTACTTCTGAATTCTACCAAATAGATATAGAAGAACTGACATGTATATAATTCTCAAAGTATTCCCAAAATGTGAAGGGTAGGGACTGCTTTATACATTTGTCTATGAATCAAGCAGTACCCTAATAACAACCCAGGTAAGAACACAGCACCACCAAAATAAGGCAAAACAAAACAAACACAAAGGCCCCTACAGACCAATATCCCTGCTGAACATAAGTACAAAATGCATTTAAAAAATCACCAAACTAAATCCAATAACATATCCCCCCACCCCCGCTGCCGCCCCCCCAAAAAATTGTACTAGCTCACCGTGAATGGATCCAAACCAAGAAGAAATCCCTGATTTACCTGAAAAAGAATTCAGGAGGTTAGTTATTAAGCTAATCAGGGAGACACCAGAGGAAGATGAAGGCCAATATAAGGGGGAAAAAAAAGATATCAGAAGTGAAGAGAGAAATATTCAACAAAATAGATAGCATAAATAAAAAACAATCAAAACTTTAGGAAACAATGGGCACACTTAGGGAAATGCCAAATGCTGTGGAAAGTCTCAGCAGTATAATCAAACAAGTAGAAGAAAGAAATTCGGAGATCAAAGAAAAGGTCTTTGAATTAACCCAATCCAACAAAGAAAAAGAAAAAAGAATAAGAAAATATGAACAAAGCCTCCAGGAAGTCTGGAATTATGTCAAATGACCAAACCTAAGAATAAGTGGTATTCCTGAGGAAGAAGAGAAATCTAAGAGTTTGGAAAACATATTTGGGGGTATAATCAAGGAAAACTTCTCCAGCTTTGCTACAGACCTAGCCATCCAAATATAAGAAGTACAAGGAACACCTGGGAAATTCATAGCAAAAAGATCATCACCTAGGTAAATTGTCATCAGGTTATCTAAAGTTAGGATGAAGGAAAGAAACTTAACAGCTGTGAGATGAAAGCACCAGGTAACCTATAAAGCAAAACCTATCAGATTAACAGCAGGTTTCTCAGAAGAAACTCTACAAGCTAGAGGACATTGGGGCCCTATTTTTAGCCTCCTCAAACAAAACAATTATCAGCTAAGAATTTTGTATCCAGCAAAACTTTCATATATAAAGGAAAGATACAGTCATTTTCAGACAAACAAATGCTGAGAGGATTCACCATTACCAAGCCACCACTAAAAGAACTGCTAAAAGGAGCTCTAAATCTTGAAACAAATCCTGGAAACACATCAAAACCAAACCTCTTTAAGCATAAATCTCACAGAACCTATAACACAAAAATACAATTTAAAAAAACAAAAACAAAAAAGCAAGGTATATAGAAAACAAATAGCACAATGAATGGAATGGTACCTCACATCTCAATGCTAACATTGAATGTAAATGGCCTAAATGCTCCACTTAAAAGATGCAGAATTGTAGAATGGGTAAGAATTCACCAGCCCAACTATCTGCTGCCTTCAAAAGACTCACCTAACACAGAAGGACTCACATAAACTTAAGGTAAAGGGGTGGAAAAAGACATTTCATATAAATGGACACTAAAAGTGAGCAGGAGTAGGTATTCTTATATCAGATAAAACAAACTTTAAAGTAAGAGCAGTTAAAAAGAAATACAAAAAGGGACATTATATAACGATAAAAGGCCTTGTCCCACAGGAAAATATCACAATCCTTGTCCAACAGGAAAATTTCATAATCCTAAACATATACGCACCTAATACTGGAGCTCCAAAATTTATAAAACACTTACCAATAGACCTAGGAAATGAGATAGACAGCAACACAAAAATAGTAAGGCACTTCAATACTCCAGAGACAGCACTAGACAGGTCATCAAGACAGAAAGCCAACAAAGAAACAATAGATTTAAACTATACCCTGGAACAAATGGACTTAACAGATATAAATAGAACATTCCATCCAGCAACCACAGAATATACATTCTATTCAACAGTCAAGGGAACTGTCTTCAAGATGGACCACATGATAGGTCACAAAACGAGCCTCAATAAATTTTAAAAAGTTGAAATTACATCAAGCACTCTCTCAGACCACAGTGGAATAAAACTGTAACTCAACTCCAAAAGGAACCTTCAAAACCATGCAAATACATGGAAATTAAATAACCTGCTCCTGAATGATCATTGGGTCAAAAGTGAAATCAAGATGGAAATTAAAAAATTATTTGAACTGAATGACAATAGTGACACAACCTATCAACACCTCTGGGATACAGCAAAGGCAGTGCTAAGAGGAAAGTTCATAGCCCTAAACACGTACATTGAAGTGTCTGAAGGAGCACAGACAATCTAAGGCCACACCTCAAGGAACCAGAGAAACAAGAACAAACCAAACCCAAACCTAGCAGAAGAAAGGAAATAACCAAGATAAGAACTAAATGAAATTGAAACAACAAAAATTACAAAAGATAAATGAAACAAAAAGCTAGTTCTTTGAAAAGATAAATGAAATTGATAGACTATTAGCAAAAATAACCAAGAAAAGAAGAGAGAAAATCCAAATAATCTCAATAAGAAATGAAACAGGAGATATTACAATTGACATCACAGAAATAGAAAAGATCATTCAAAGCTACTATGTACATTTTTTCGCACACAAACTAGAAAACCTAAAAGAGATGGATAAATTTCTAGAAAGATATAACCCTCCTAGATTAAATAAAAAAGATCCGGGCGCGGTGGCTCACACCTGTAATCCCAGCACTCTGGGAGGCCAGGCGGATCACGAGGTCAGGAGATGGAGACCATCCTGGCTAACATGGTGAAACCCCATCTCTACTAAAAATACAAAACATTAACCGGGCGTGGTGGTGGGTGCCTGTAGTCCCAGCTACTCAGGAGGCTGAGGCAGGAGAATGGCGTGAACCCAGGAGGCAGAGCTTGCAGTGAGCTGAAATCGTGCCACTGCACTCCAGCAGGGACAACAGAGGGAGACTCTGTCTCAAAAAAGAAAAAAAAAAAAAAAAAAAAAAAAAGAATCTGAGACCCTGAAAACGTCAATAACAAGCAGCAAGTTTGAAATGGTAATTTAAAAATTACCATCAAAAAAAGGTCCAGAGCCAGATTCATAACAGAATTCTAATAGACCTTCAATGAAAAATTGGTACCAATCTATTGGCTCTATTACACAAGATAGAGAAAGGGGGAACCCTCCGTAGATCATTTTATGAAGCCAGTGTCACCCTAATACAAAAACCAGGAAAGGACATAAGAAAGAAAACCACAGCCCAATATCCCTGATGAACACAGATGCTAAAATCCTTAATAAAATACTGGCTAAGAGAATCCAATAACATATCAAAACAATAATCCACCACGAACTAGTGGATTTTATACCAGGGATGCAGGGATGGTTTAACATATGCAAGGCAATAAATGTGGTACACCACATTAACAGAATTAAAAACAAAAATTACATAATCATCTTGATAGATGCAAAAAAAAGCATTAAAAAATACATCTCTTTATTTTTAATCAAAACTCTCAGCAAACTCAGCATACAAGGGATATACCTCAATGTAATAAAAGCAATATATGACAAAGCCACAGTCAACATCATACTGAATGGGGACAACTTGAAAGCATTCCTGCTGAGAACTGGAACAAGACAAGGATGCCCACTCTCACCACTCCTCTCCAACATAGTACTAAAAGTCCTAGCCAGGGCAATTAAACTAGAGAAAGAAATAAAGAGCATCCAAATCGGTAAAGAGGAAGTCCAACTGTTGCTGTTTGCTGATTATATGACTGTTTATCTAGAAAACCCTAAAGACTCCTCCTATAACTGTTAAAAAAAAAAAATTCAGCTTCTAGAACTGATAAAAGAATTCAGCAAAGTTTCTGGATACAAAATTAATGTACACAAATCAGTAGCTGTTCTACACACCAATAGCAATCAAGCTGAGAATCAAATTATGAACTCAACTCCTCTTACAATACCTGGAGAAAAAAAAAAAAAAAAACTTCGGAATTTACCTAACCAATGAGATGAAAGATCTCTACAAGGAAAACTACAAAACCACTGTTGAAAGAAATCATAGACAACACAAACAACTGAAAACACATTGCATGATTATGGATGGGTAGAATCAATATCGTGAAAATGACCATACTGCCAAAAGCAATCTATAAATTAAATGCAATTACCATCAAAATACCACCATCATGCTTCACAGAATTAGAAAAAAGCAATTCTAAAATTCATATGAAACCAAAAAAGGACCCACATAGCCAAAGCAAGACTAAGTAAAAAGAATAAATCTGGAGGCATCACATTACCTGATTTCAAACTATACTATAAGGCCATAGTCACCAAAACAGCATGGTACTGGTATAAAAATAGGTACACAAACCAATGAAACAGAGTAGAGAATCCAGAAATAAACCCAAATACTTACAGCCAACTGATCTTCAACAAAGCAAAGAAAAACATAAAGTGGGGAAAGAACACCCTATTCAACAAATTGTGCTGGGATAATTGACTAGCCACATATGGGAGAATGAATATCAATCCTCATCTCTCACCTTATGCAAAAATCAACTGAAGATGGATTAAGGACTTAAATCTAAGACAGAAACTATAAAAATGCTAGGTAACATTGGAAAAATGTCATTTCTAGACGTTGGCTTAGGCTAGGATTTCATGACCAACGACCCAACAGCAAATGCAATAAAAACCAAAGATAAATAGATGGTACCTAACTACACTAAAGAGCCTTTCCACAACAAAAGGAACAATCAGGAGAGTAAACAGACAACTCATAGAGTGAGAGAAAATCTTGACCATCTATATACTTGGCAAAGGACTAATATCCAGAATCTACAACAAACTCAAACAAATCAGCAAGAAAAAAAAAAAAAAATCCCATCAGAAAGTGGGCTAAGGACAAGAATAAACAATTCTCAAAAGAAGATATACAAATGACCAAAAAAATATGAAAATGCTCAACATCTCTAATAATCAGGGAAATACAAATCAAAACCACAATGTGATATCGCATTACTCCTGCAAGAATGGTCATAATCAAAAACTCAAAAACTAGTAGATGTTGGTGTGGATGCAGTCAACAGGGAACCTTTCTACACTGCTGGTGGGAATGTAAACTAGTACAACCACTATGGAAAATGGTGTGGTGATTCCTTAAAGAACTAAAAGCAGAACTACCATTTGAACCAGCATCCCACTACTGGGTATCTTCCAGAGAAAAAGAAGTCATTATACAAAAAAGATACTTGCACATGCATGTTCATAGCAGCACAATTCACAATTACAAAATCATGGAACCAACCCAAATGCCCATCAATTGGGGAATGGATAGAGAAACTGTGATATGTGTGTATACATGTGTATATATATGTGTGTATAATACATATATATATATACACACACACATACACACACACATAATGGAATACTATTCAACCATAAAAAGGACGGAATTCATGGCATTCACAGTGACCTGGAAGACATTGGAAACTATTATTCTAAGTTAAGTAACTCAGGAATGGAAAACCAAACATTGTATGTTCTCACTCATAAGTGGGAGCTAAGCTATGAGGATGCAAAAGCATAAGAATGACACAATGGACTTTGGGGACTCAGGGGGAAAGAGTGGGAAGGAGGTGAGGGATAAAAGAGTAAAAGAAGGGTGCAGTGTATACTGCTCGGGTTATGAGTGCACCAAAATCTCACAAATCACGCTAAAGAATTTACTCATGTAACCAAACACCACTTGTTCCCGAATAGCCTGTGGAAATAAAAAATAAATAAATAAAAATAAGTACATCTTTTACTGTTTGCTAATGCAAATGGCATAGTAAATTTGCAAATTACATTCCATTCTTATTTGCAGTGGCTGACACGAATATAAAAATCTCTTTATTAACTAAAAATATACACAATGGAATACTATTCAGCCATTTAAAAAAGGATAAAATTGATTGTCAGGGCTTCAAGATGCCTCCTCCACTAAGAAGAACAAAAACAGTGAGTAGATAATAACACTTTCAATACACTCAATATGTGGGAACTAAAAAATTGATCTTATGAAGATAGAGAATAGAGTGATAGACACCGGAGGCTGGAGAAGTGTTTGGTGGCAGGGGGCAATGAAAAGAGATTGATTAATGGGTATAAACACATAGTTAATGAAAAAATACATTTTACTGTTTGACAGCAACTGGGATGATTATAGTTACCAATGATGCCTTTTATATTTCAACATAACTAGAATAGAGAACTTGAAATGTTATCAACCCATCAAAATAATAAATAGTTAAGATTATCCATATTTCAAATACACTAACTTGATCATTATGTATTCTGTATATGTAAAAAAAAAACTCACATGTATCTCATAAATATGCATAACATATGTATTAATAAATGAAAAACTAAAAAATTTTAAGAATGAAATTATGTCATTGGCAGCAAAATGAATGTAACTGGTGGTCATTGTGGTAAGTGACATAAGCCAGGCAGAGAAAGACAAATATCACATTTTCATTTACATGTGGGAGCTAAAAATGTTGTTCTCATGAAGGTGGAGAGTAGAATGATGGTACTGGAGAGAGGAAGTCTTTGGGAGAAAGAAAAGAGGTTGGCTACTCTTAAAAAAAAGTAGTTAAATAGAAAGAGTAAGTACTAGTGTTCAATAGCACAATAAGGTGACTATAGTTAACAATAATTTATTGTGTATTTCAAAATAGCTAGAAGAAAAGATTTGAAATTTTCCTAACACAAGTCATAAATGTTTGAGGTGATTTATATACTAATGATCTTTATTTTATCATTATACATTGTATTCATGTATCAAAATATCACATGCACCCCATAAAATATGTATGATTATTACGTATCAATTTTTTAAAAGAAATAAAGAGATGAGGGCAATCCAGGTGGGTCTTGTTCCATGGTCTTGGGCAGAAACTCAAGATTAGTTTTCCTATAGTGGCATTTCCAGAATACCAGATTGCTTCCTTGTAAATTGAGTAATTGTTGATCAGGAAGCTCTAAAATGAAGACAGTCCTGATTTGTTGATTATACAATTGAGTATATTTTATTAACCATTGATAGCATCTAAAAATGTCAGATAGAGTTAGGTTAAAGTCCTTCACTAGCCAAGATAAATAATCCTCATGGGATTTCCCATAATTCCAAAAGTGATGATCTTATGACTCATGTTTATCCTAAGTCCAATTCCTTAGCTAGTTTAGTCTGTTTGGTGTTGAGAATCCCATCGGCTCTTTCTGTGTCTCCTGATGGCTGAGCATGGTAGGGGCAGTGGAGTCTTTGAGTACTGAGTGTTGTGTTTTCTATTTCCTGTATAATTCTACCAATAAAATGTGAGCTTAGAGTTGGTAGAATTGGTAGAGAGGATACCCAAAGTTGGGAAGATTTATTACAGAAAAACTTTGGCAACTGATATTTCTGGGGGCATTTTAGCAAAAAAAAAAAAAACCTCTAGCTATTTAAAACACGTGCAGGCTAGAGTGAGTACATATCGCCTTCTGTCTCAGTCCATTTGCATTGATATGCAAGAATATCTGTGGCTGAGTGATTTATAAAGAAAATAGGTTTTGGAGGTTTTTTTCTGGAGATGGTAGACTATAAGTTTTTCCAACATGCGTTACTCATTTAGAAGAAGCAAAATCCTTGGTAGAGATCCACACTTTGAGCTTTTATCTAGGGAGAAACACAGAAGAGCAAAATAAAGCTTTTGAGACTGGTATAGAGAAGGTGGGCAGATAGCTTGTGCAGCCAGGTCTGGCTGAAAATGGTGAATCCACAATATGGGAGAGGGAGGATGAATGTCTCTCTGTGATCCAACTTCCAACTAGGGAATCATGCAATTCAGTTCACAGGAGAGTACCTTGATCCTCCCAAGCCCTGGATCTAACTTAGAAAGCAGTCAACAGACTGTGAGAAGCAACAACTCCAGGAAGTGTCTCACTCACTGTCCCAGGCCTGAGGGCTGATTGTTGGATGCCATTCTTGATCCTAGCTCATAGCAAGTTGTGCAGGATTCTTCATGCTAACAATGGTGGTAGCCACTGGCATGAGAGAGACTTGGGTCAGAGATTAGAGAGCTAGGACTTGAGGTGGGAGGGGCTCCCACAGTTAGAACTGAGAAATGAGTGTAGTATGGGCATCAGCTGCTTGTGAGAGAACCAGGAGGAACTTGCTGGGGAAGCATGGTTTTAACCCAGGCAGTGAGTTCTGTGGCCCAGAGTAGCTTTGCAGAGTGAAAGCAAACTCCCATGAATAAATGTCCCAACTTGCTGCCATAGTTGTAGCAGGGGATTAAACCTTGAAGGGTCTGGGACAAGAAAGGCAAGTAGGTCCAATTCCTACTTGTTAGGATGTGGTGCCAGGATCTCCATCCCCCATGTGATGTGACAAATCAGTGCAGTATCAGTCACTCTGCTCTTTGCCTAGACATTTCTTCAGGAAGCCTGAGGACTGCCTCCCAATCCCTATCAGGGCTAGTACTTGTACCTGCCAATGGGGAGCTCAAGTGCAGCTTCCTGTATTACTCCATTCTCACATTGCTATAAAGAACTACCTGAGACTTGGTAATTTATGAAGAAGAGATTTAATTGCTGACAGTTCTGCAGGCTGTACAGGTAGCATGACTGGGGAGGCCTCAAGAAACTTTCAATCATGTCAGAAGGCAAAAGGGGAATCAGACATGTCTTTACATAGTGGAGCGGAGGGAGAGAAGCAGGTGGTGGTACACACTTTTAAACAACCCGATGTCATGAGAACTCTACTGCAAGGCAGCCTCAAGGGGATGTGCTAGACAATTAGAAACCACTCCCATGATCCAATCACGTCCAACACTGGGGATTACAATTAAACATGAAATTTGTGTGGCAACACAGAGCCAAATCAAATCATTCTGCCCTTGGCCCCTCCAAAATCTCATGTCCTTCTCACATTTCAAAACACAATAATGCTTTCCCGACAGTCTCCCATCTTAACTCATTCCAGCATTAACTCAAAAGTCTGTAGTCCAATGTCTCATCTGAGATAAGGCAATTTCCTTCCACCCATGAGCCTGTAAAATCAGAAGCAAAGCCAAACTGTACTAGTCAACATACATTACAGTTGCACCCTAAAAAACAAAAAGTCCCACCCCAACAAAGGTAAACTCAAAATAAGAAAAAGCAACTATTTCTCCAGATGCACAGAAATCAGTATAATAATACAGAAAGCACAAAAAAGCAAGATATTATAACACTTCCAAGAGAACACAGTAATTCTCTAGCAATGGAACCTAAAAACAAAAAATCCTTGAAACATCAGAAAAATAATTCAAAATACTAATTTTAAAGAAGCTTTATGAGATGCAAGATAAATCTGAAAAACAATACAAACACATTTTCAAAAAAAATCAGTTAAGAATATGAACAAGAAATTTACCAATGAGATGAATATCTTTAAAATACATTAGCAAGAGAAAGGCATCTAGTCACCTATACAGCGAATCTCATTGGACTAAAAACCAAATTCTTAGAAAAAACTTAGAAGCCAGAATAAAATAGGATGCTATTTTCAAAGTGCAAAAGAAAAAAAAAAAAACTGTAAGCCAAGAATTTTATATCCAGCTGGAATAAGTTTCGTAAAGAAGGAAAAATATAGTCTTTCCCAGACAAGCAAACACTAAAGGAATTTGTCACCACTAGGCTGATCCCACCAGAAATGCTAAAAGTGGTTCTAAGCATGGAAACAAAAGGTTGATATTCACCATCTTAAAAACACAAAAGCATAAAACTCACAGGTCTTGTAAAACAACCACACAAAGGAGAAAGATAAAGGAATCAATGTTCACACTTCAGAATTCCACTAAGCCACAAAGACAAAGAGAAAAAAGGAAGAAAGAAAAAGTTAATAAAATAACTAGATAACTATTTGCAATATGACAGAAACTAGATCTCACATATCAATATTAACCTTGAATGTAAGTGGATTAAATATTCCAATTAAAAGATATAGATTGGTGTAATGAGTAAAAAAACCATGATCCAACTATACGCTTCTTACAGGAAACTCAACTTATTCATAAAGGAACATAGACTGAAAGTAAGGGGATGGAAAAAAAATATTCTACACAACTGGAAACCAAGTGAGCAGGAATAGCTATGCTTATATCACATAAACCAAACTTTAAATCCAAAGCAGTAAAAAAAAAAAAAAAAAAAGGCTCAGATGGTCATTGTATAATCACAAAGGCATCAATTCAGTAAGAGGACATAATAGTCCTGAATATATATGCACCCAGCACTGGAGCAGTGATTCATAAAGCAAATATTACTAGACCTAAAGAGAAGATAGACAGCAATACATTAATAGTGGGAGACTTCAACACCCTACTCACAGTACTAGACAGATCTTCAAAAAATAAGTTAACAAAAAATAAATAAAGTAAAATCAGACTTTAGACCAAATGGAACTAAGAGACATTTACAGAACATTCAATGAAATGAAAAGTTGGTTCTTTGAAAGGCAAACAAAATTGACAAACTACTAGTAAGACTAACCAAGTAAAGGAAAGAAACAAATAAAATCAGACAAGAAAAAGGAGATATTACAGCTGATACTAGTGAAATGCAAAATATCATTAGAGTCTATAATGAACAACTATACATTCACAAAGTAGAAAACCTAGAGGAAATGGATGAACTCCTGGAAACATGCAACTTCCCAAGATTGAGCCATAAAGAGATGGAAACCCTGAATAGTCACATTACCTGTTGCGGTAATCAGGTCCACCACCAGGCCGTGGGGGCTACAAAGTCTGGCAGGGTCAAAGGAATGAGAAAAAACAAGTTAAGAGTGCATAAAGTGGGTCCAGGGGGCCAGCACTATATTGGAGGCTGCGAAGTCCCCAAGTTCTGGGAGCCCATACTATTTATTGGTGATCAAATAAAGAAGCAGGTGGCAAGGACGTGAGGGTAAACAGGTGAGGGCATGAGGACATGGAGGTAGGAAAGGCAGTGGTGCACTAAGTGTAGCTGTGATGGTTTAGCATTTTCTTTGACGCATACAGAATATGCTCTGCTGCTTGAGATAACAGAGAACATGTTTACGAGTAAGAAGCAAGGAACCAACAAGTCTGTGCACATTCCAGAGGCTACAAGGGGTTTTATGCCCTGAGTCCTGGGTTCCATCCAAGCCACAAGGAGTTTTATGACCTGGGCTTAGATCTGTGGTGCGGCAGGGCAGCCTTCCACCCTTTGGCACAGAGCTTGGTGTTCCAAAGTCCATGAGGGGTTTTAGACTCTGGACCCCGGACATCTTCCAAGACTCTTTTACATTATGACAGACAAGCTAGTCCTGCCTCAGCTCTTCTACCAACATTACCTGACTTCAAATTATACTACAAGGGTATGGTAACCAAAGCATCATGGTACTGGCATAAAAATAGATATATAGATCAATGGAATAGAATAGATAACTCAGAAGAAAAGCCACACGTATACAGCCAACTGACTTTTGACAAAGTTGACAAGAACATACACTAGGGAAAGGACATTCTTTTCAATAAATGATGCTGGGAAAATTGAACTACCATATGCAAAAGAATGAAACTGGGCTCCTTTCTCTCACCCTGTACAAAAACCAACTCAAGATCAATTAAAGACCTAAATATAAGACCTGAACCTATGAGAATACTAGAAGAAAATCTAGGGAAAATTCTTCAGGACCTTGGTCTAGGCAAATAATTCATGACTAAAAGCTCAAAAGCACAAACAACAGAAACAAAAAAAGACAAATGAGACTTAAACTAAAAAGCTTCTGCACGGCAAAAGAAATAATCAACAGATTGAATTAACAACCTACAGAATGAGAAAATATTTGCAAACCATGCATTTGACAGGGGACTAATATCCAGTATTTACAAGGAATTTAATTCAACAACTAAATACAACTAAATTAAAATGAAATAAAAATAATCTTATTAAAAAATAGGCCAAGGATGTTAATATACACGCTTCAAAATAAGACATACAAATGGCCTACAGACATATGAAAAAATGTTCAACATCACTAAGCATCACAGAAGTGAAAATTCAAACCACAATGATATATCATCTTATATCAATCAGATCTCTATTCTACTGTTAAAAAGACAAAAAATTACAGTTGGTGAGGATGCAGAGAAAAGAATGCTTATTAAAGTATTGGTGAGGACGTAAATTAGTACAATCTAGTTTGTTTGCTTGATTGGAGACAGGGTCTCATTCTGTCACACAGGCTAGAGTGCAGTGGCGCTATCACAGCTCACTGCAGCCCTGACCTCCTGGGCTCAATGCATCCTTCCACCTCAGTCTCCCAAGTAGCTGGGACCACAAGCAGGCACCACCACATCCAGCTATTCTTTTTTATTTTTGTAAAGACAGGGTATCACTATGTTGCCCAGGCAGGTCTCAAATTCTTTGGTATGAAATATTCTCCTATCTCAGCCTCCCAAAGTGCTAGGATTACAGACATGAGGCACAGTGCTCAGCTAACTAGTACAATCTTTATGAAAAACTGTATGAAGATTTTTCAAAGGACTGAAAATAGAACTACCATTCAATCCGGCAATCCCACTATCAGGCATCTACTCAAAGATAAAGAAATCATTATCTCAAAAAGATATCTGCCTTCATATCTTTATCACAGCACTATTCACAATAGTAAGGATAGGGAATCAACCTAAATATTCGGTCCATCAACAGATTATTGGATAAAGAAAATGTGGTATATATACACAATAGTCTACCATTCAGACACACACAAAAAGAATGAAATCATGTATTTTGCAGCAATATGGATGGAATTGGAGGTAATTATCTTAAGCGTGAAACCACTCAGAAGCAGAAAGACAAATGCAGCATGGTCTTATAAGGAGAAGTTAAATAAGGTGTATACCTGGACATAGAGTGTGAACTGATAGATATCAGAGACTGGGAAGGTAACAGGGGATAGAGGTGGATGATGAGAAATTACTTATAGGTACAATGTACATTATTTAGGTGGTGGATACACTAAAAGCCCAGACTATGCAATATAGCTGTGTAACAAAATTGCACTTGTATCCCTCACATTTACACAAATATAAATGAAAAAACGTTTATTTAGCTCACAGTTCTGCAGGCTGCACAAGAAGCACAGCACCAGCATTTGCTTTTAGTGAGGGCTTGAGGAAGCTTCCACTCATGCAGGAAGGTAAAGGTGAGCCAGTGTGTCACATGGTGAGAAAAGGAGCAAAAAAAGAGGAGGGAGATGCCAGGCTCTTTTTAACAGTCAGTTCTCATAGGAATTAATAGAGTGAAAACTCACTCATTACTGTGAAGACGGCACCAAGATATTCGTGAAGGATCTGCCCCTGTGACCAAAACACCTCCACTAGGCACCACCTCCAAACTGAGGATCAAATTTCAACATCTGATTTGGAGACAACAAATATCTATACTATATCATTAATGTTTTGCTTTTGGTAATTGGATAAGATCTGTTTGCAAGTGAAAGAAGATTCCAGGGGAACCACTTCCCTTCCTTGCCCAACATTACAGTTTTTCCAGGGTTGTGTTTCTGGCAGATGAGTCAAGTGTGGCAATGACTTGGTCCAAATACAAGCTAAAGAGTGCAAACCACTACTTACCTAATGTATCTCTGATTTTGTCCTTTCTATGGTGGGTCACACTAAGTAAACTATATACAAAGACTTGAGAGATAAAATTTGAACCTACCATGTGGCTACCTTGGTGTTTCTACGGCCCATCCAAGTGAATGAAACATCTGGCTTTCATCCATACAATTGTTTTCTGTTTCTGAAGCTGTTATTCTCTCCATGGCAATTTCTTTTATTATTTTCTTAGGAGGTGTTCAAAGAACTATTTCAAAGGAGGGTGAATAATCCCACTGGGAGTCTAGGGCCTTGAAGTGAGACCCAAAGGCATAATATCAAGACTTAGAAACCACCTGAAGGTCTTGGGTGATTGGGGAAGAAGCTGATAATTTAGCATATTTATCAACCAATCCATTTCTCCAGGCCCCATTGGAATTTTTTGTCCATCTTTTAAA
This sequence comes from Piliocolobus tephrosceles, assembly GCF_002776525.5. Taxonomy (NCBI): domain Eukaryota; kingdom Metazoa; phylum Chordata; class Mammalia; order Primates; family Cercopithecidae; genus Piliocolobus; species Piliocolobus tephrosceles. The sequence goes on along the minus strand of NC_045435.1, from coordinate 9,259,997 downwards.
ATATAGCAATCTTCTGGGGGTAATAGCATTATCTCTAAGAGTTCTGCTATTCGAGTTCCATTTTTGACTGAGATGTCAGCTGCTGTCATGAATCCTCTGTTTCCATCACATGCCAATGTCACGTACTATCCAAAGGAAGAATGGTTATCACAATAAATGCTAACCTTCATTCCCTCTGCTCTTATGCAAGCCCAAGTAAGAGCAATTAGCAGCCACTTGGGCTGATTTAAAATTTGGTGACACAATCATCATAGTGGCAGCTGGAGCCTGAGATGGCATGGAAAAACCTGCCATGGACATGGTAACTGAGATGATGGTGCCTGAGGCACCCACCTGGCCCCTCAACTGCATAGAGGCTGAAGCTTCAGTGGGGATGGTGGCCAAGGACTCCTGCGGCACTTGAGGTAGCCTGCTACTGGCCTCAGCCCAGTCCCCTGGCCCAGGCCTTGGTCAGCAAAAGCGAGGATGTGGGGAGCAGCACAGATAGAGAGTTGGTGGACCTGAAGGTCCTCTGGAGCAAAACTAAACACAACATGAAGTTCCCCTTGGACAGCACAAGCGCCAAGTTAAAAGAGAAAATACACATGGTTACAGGTCTTCCACCTGCCATGCAGAAAGTCATGTGTAAGGGACTGGTCCCCAAGTACAAGATATTGAGAATAGGACACTGGGTATAAGACCCATTGAGAGAAATAAAAGTGACCAGTAGGGCCAAGATCATGGTGGTTGGCTCCACAATGCAGTGTTTAAGCAGCAAACACACCCAAAGATACTACACAGCAGGATGCAAATGCCAGAAAGAACAAGAAGGAGCCTCTCTGCAGGCAGAAACAACACAGATAAGTGTTAAATAAAAGAAAACCTGAAGATATGATCTGTTAGGTGTACCCAGGAACACTTCCAACTCTAGCCCTGTCTGGCATGTACAATTAGTCTGGGGGAAAAGTGAGACTCACTTAAGTAGAAAAAGGCCAGATCAGCACTAAAGATTCCTGGAGAGAAGCAAACATGCCTAATTCACCTGTTTCTTGCCAGCGCTGTAGGTATTCAGTGTTCAAGGGCAGATTGAGAAACTGCCCACGGGCTTCATTAAAAATGTGCTCAGTGAACCTAGGGTCATGAATACTACAACATGGTGGTATTTCAGTAGGGCCCCACAAGAGCCTCTTACTGCTGGATTCCAACTCAATATGTTGATGCAGTCAAAAACACTGTGCTGGGAAAATGGCAGTGTTTTTGAAAGCACTTTCACTGCTGCCTCAGGAGACTGACCAAAATGAAGGATAATGCCAGGAAACATCTGCAGTGTCCCTGGATATCAGAGCTCTAGAACTTTGTTAAAAAAAAAATCCATATTCAATCTAAGACGATGTGATGACTGCAGCCAGTGGTGATGTACTTACACCGTTAGCTTAATTTTAACTTGAAATCACCAGTTCCCTTTCTTGCTGACTGCCAATCTGACTGCTTAATACCATTTTAAAAGTCAATATAACAGAAATCAATAAATCTGAATTCTCAGAAAAAGTTTAAATATAAGTTTGACAAAGCATGATATTCAAGAGATTTATATTGATCAGTGACAGCATATAGGGACTGACAGTTCCCATCGTGCCTTCTGAGGTAGGAGCCATGAACACAAACTTGAACAAGGGGGCTTTCTGATGAGCTTAGCCTAGGATAAGGTAATGATCTAGTGTTAGTGACATAATTGTGAGGTTTCTCATCAGTTGGTAAAGGAAGCAAGTGGCAAGGTTAAAGTTCAAAAAGTGATGTACAGTGATGTGGGAGGGGGAGAATTTTAAAGTTTCATAAGAGGTTAGTAGAGATACAGAAAAGTATTGTGCTTTATTAATAATAGGATCTTGGACAAATTTGGTGGTTGTGGCCATGGCTTGCAGCCAACAAGGATATACCTAAGGTAACAGGTCTAAGGCTAGACTATAATACCCTAGATATCTCTGGTGTCCATTATGCTTTTGAGGTAACGCTCAAAGGACATGTTCTTCCCATTCATGCAAAAACAAGTAAAAGGGCAGGGAGCAATTGGGAAGCCTAAGAGTGAGAGGTGAAAGTAGCGAGTCCTTAAACTTTTCCAAAGAATTTGGTTAGAGAGTCCCAGGCTACTGGGTTTGGGGATAAATCCCTAGTCATAAAGAGTGAGGCAATCATAGAGAAATTACGTATTTACTTTATGATATGCCACAAGACCCCCCCCCCCAACATTTTCTATTGTCATTTTGTTTCAGGGAGATAAAAGTGATTAGCAGTAGAGGCTCAGCGTGATGATTTTACTTGAAGATGAAATATCATGACCCAGATATTTAACACACAGTTGCCAGATATGGTGACTCATGCCTGTGATCCCAGCACTTTGGGACCCTGGGACGGGCAGATCATTTGATGTCAGAAGTTTGAGACCAGCCTGACCAACATGGCAAAACCCTGTCACTACTAAAAATACAAAAAAATTAGGTGGATGTGGTGGTGTGTTCCTGCAGTCCCAGCTACCAGGGAGGCTGACGCAGGAGAATCGCTTGAACCAGGGAGGCAGAGGTTGCAATGAGCCGAGATCATGCCACTGTACTCCAGCCTGGATGACACAGTGAGACTTTGTCTCAAGAAACAAACAAACAAACTATATATGTGTGTGTGTGTGTGTGTGTAACAGTGAGCGTAATTGAATTTTGTCTCTAGCCACTTTTTGACCTTTGTTTTGCTAAAGCCTAAAGAAGGTATTTCTCCTTGTGAGTTTAGTGGTAGCTGAAGGCATTGGACATTTACTTCCCTGGAAGAGAGGGAACAATCTTTGATGTGGAGGGTACTCAGTTGTTGTTTATTCTTGAGGTCTGGGTGATCCCAGGCACAGGTATTATTTTCCTTATAATATAAGCAAGTGTCTAAATCAATAGGAGCCAGTGATTTTGGAGCTTCCTGTGAGTTTAAATTCTCAGGTTGCTTTAACTGTTTCATTTGCAATGTCATAAGCTTGTGGCATGTAGTTTCCAATCTTTCTGAAATACTGTTTACATAATGCTGCACTAATGTGTGGAACTCAGATATGTTTTAATTTTGCCAGTTAATATAATTTTTCTTTAATGTGTCATGGGTCTGCAGTCTGAGACCATTTACAAAGCTGGTGGGCAGAGTAGAAGTGTCAAGTAAGTCAGTTCCCGCTTTAAGTTGTTCTTCCCGTGTTGTCTATAGTTGATGACACCAGCAAGTTTCATCCTTTAGTTGCTTACAATTTTGAATATGTAAGCAATCAATTTTTGTGGGATAGACTTGAGAGATGGCTCCTAGTAATTTGTCTCTTACTTGCCTCATTCTCTGATGAAAATCGGTGATAGTCCAATATTCTTGAAGGTCTTCAGAGATGGTGGTTCATTTGGCTTTTTCAAACCAAAGGGAGGCATCTCCAGGTCCAACCAGAAGGTGGATAAGTTGTGATAAGTGAAGAAATCTTAGAGAATATACCCTGAGAAATATTCTAAATTTTAATAAATCTTTCCCTTTCCTTCTGGGGTCAGCAAGTTCTTAGCAATGACATATAATTTGAATCAAGACTTAGGTTTAAATGTAATTTCTTCTGTTAGAAGACTTTCCAGCCTAGGAGATATCTTTCAAAAGAAGCCTGAGACTCTAACCCAGCTTCAGAGAGTGTACTCAAAGTCTTAATAATCAAAATTTGTCCTCACCATGCTTCAGTGGACATTTATCTGGAGCAATGGATTTTGGAGTTGGGCTCACCATCAGGTACCTGAATGAGCAAGCAGACAGTCTAGAGACAAAAGTCCCAGTGTGTGCTGAGAGGTCCTGCTGCTACGTCTGAGAATCCAATGGTAGTTCTGATCCAGATCTGTATCTCAGCACCAAAAACTGTCAAAGAAAAACAGTCAGACAAGTAAAGTGCTGAAGACAAATTTTATTCAGGACTATTACAATAGGGGAGAGAGGCCCTAGTATAGAACTGGGCTCCAATATGGCAAGGACAAGTGGGAATTTGTAGCCAAGGAACAGGGGGGTTTCATGGATGGAAAATCACTAAGAAGACATATTAAGTATATGGAGAATTCTGGCTGAATCAACCAACCTACCAGGATTCCTGCTGAGGGCAGGCCAAGGTGATCAGACACCAGGGGTAAGGAGTGAAACAATTTGATCAGGTATCAAAGTTGATCAAGTATTGAGAGTGGGGAATTCTTAGTGAACTGCCTTAGCAGCGTTATTTTCCATAACTAGATTTTACAAAGAAGTGCACAGATGGGCCTAAAAGAAGGTTTGGAAGTGGCCTAAAGTGTGGCCAAGCAAAGAATCTTCATCACTGGACTTTCCATATATATTACCTACCAATTCACTAGGCATTATTTTTTATGCTTTTCCTGAATAAAAGTCTCATACTTTGAAATATTTAGTGACTTATCAGAGGCATCTATTTTACTATTTAGATATCTGTTAAGTTTTTTACTCAACTGTATTTTAATTTCTAAAAAAACACGTTTAAAAATTAAGGTACAGAAAGATTTTACAATTTGTCCACAGAAACACAAAGGTGGAGCTTGGGAATCAAACCCAGGCTGCTTGCCTCCAGAATTTCGATTCCTAACCACTAAGTCACACTATACATAACATAAAAAAGTATAGCATAAGAAGAAAACTTTTCCAGAAGCTAAGCTGCAAAGTGGGCAGGCAGATAGTACAGAAATTCCAGAGAGATATGGATCAATAACATTTTCCCTTGAATTTATTTAGAAAAAATTAAAACCTACTGAAAAGCCTAGAGAATTATACAATTAATACCCATTTTTGGTTGTTCAACCAACTAAACATTTAATCAATTGTTAAATAGTTGTTAACAGTTGGACACTTCTAACAACTCACCACATTTGCCTATCTACAAATATGTATGTACATATATAAAATACATGTATACATATATATATGTACACACATAATACATATATAGTTAATGATATCAGGACGCTTTATCAATAAATAATGTATATCTCAAAAGAACAAAGATATTTTCTACATAGTCATAATATTAGTATTATCCTAAAGAAATTTACCATCACTAATATGTATTTTACATTTGAATTTTCCCCAACAATCCCCAAAACTCCTTTCTTTCCTAGTTTGTCTGCATCTCGTTATTAGACCTTGAGAACAAGCAGGTGGACCTTCCTCTGTCAGGGAACATACTCACATCTTACACCAAAATATATTTTATGTAAACTAAAAATGTAAGACTCAAAATTAAATACAAATAAAAGAAATGATCTTGGGGGAAAAGAGGGCTTTATTAACACCAAAGCCAGAAGTCATAAATAGAAATAATTAATGTATATGATTCTCTTAAACACTCACTGTTTACCCTCAATCTATTTCTTAGCTTCCCCTTCTATCTCTCGGCTTCCCCTGGCCAGTTTTGTATTGTAATCAAATTGCCTTTGAATGCTGTATTTCCCAGAATTTCTTTCAAATGACTTCTGGCTAGATTTTCCCAGTGGGAAACACTAATAAGAAATTGGAGGCCGGGTGCGGTGGCTCAAGCCTGTAATCCCAGCACTTTGGGAGGCCGAGACGGGCGGATCACGAGGTCAGGAAATCGAGACCATCCTGGCTAACCCAGTGAAACCCCGTCTCTACTAAAAACTACAAAAGAAAAACTAGCCGGGCGAGGTGGCAGTGCCTTTAGTCCCAGCTACTCGGGAGGCTGAGACAGGAGAATGGCGTGAACCCGGGAGGCGGAGCTTGCAGTGAGCTGAGATGGCGCCACTGCACTCCAGCCTGGGCGACAGAGCGAGACTCCGTCTCAAAAAAAAAAAAAAAAGAAAGAAAAAAGAAAAAAGAAATTGGAGAGTGGAGGATATAAGTCACAATATTTCTTCCCTCTTTGTCTGCTATGGGCAGTGTCTCTAGCACTTAGCTGTATCCCCAGAGTGATTCCAGCTTCTGCAGAATAACCTCTCCTATGGACAGAATTCTGAGTTCTGTTATCACCAGTCCTCCCAGTAGGAGCTTATCACAGGTTATCTTGTTTGACATTTTGCTTTTCCCACCCTTTGTAATTGTTTCCTGAATTGCATTTTCTCTATTTAAATGTTGGCAAGGCCTCCGTTTTCCTGAGTATACCCTGATACAGTGACAATGTAAGACTTTAAAACTTCTATATGTTAAAAAAAAAACAAAAACAGTTAACAGCCAAATAATATTATAAGAAAAATATTCAGGGCATTTATGGGAGAAAGGGAAATATTAACATCTTTGATGTATAAGAGGCTCTTAACACATCATGATGAAAAAGGCAAACATTTGAATAAAAGGAAAGATCAGTAGACATTTATCAAAGAAATACAAATGGCAAACAAGTTTTGGGGTTTTATCTATTTTATTTTCCTGATACAAGGAAAGAGAAGAAATATCAGTTTGGCAAAAACTAAAAAGGATGATGTTAGTCAGTTTGTTGGTGGTGTAATGGGTCAGAGACTTTTCCCAGATTAACGCAATCTTTCTGGAGAGCACTTTAGCAAAGCAGATCAAAAAGCTTTACAATGTTCATACACTTTGATCCAAACATTTCATTTCTATTAGACTGGAGAGCAAGGATATATTTAATGGATATTAATTAGTAGCTTATTTATAATAGAAAATTTGAATTAAGCCACATACCCATTAAAAGGGAATGAATTTAAAATAGAGGTACATATTGATTATGTTTAATTATATAATTTTTGCTTGCTGATAGGGACAGATTTCTACAATATGTTACGTTAAAACACTCTTTCCAATATGATTCCCAGTTTCTAAAACGATAGGGGAAATAATTCTGGAAAGATATAAATTAAAATGTCAATAATACTTATTTTTAGTTAGCCACCAAGTGTGTATATTTCATATATTTTTAAGTTCTTTTTTATGCATTTTTGACTGTGTTTTATTTTGTTTTTCCTATGCATGGTGTATAAAAGTTACAATTTTATGATAAAAACTTTTCATTTTGAAAAAATGTAAATACATAAGGAACCGGTAAATACTGGCTTTTCTTCTTCTGTCCATAAAGCTACGTTCACCTACTGTTTTTAATGCCAGTGTCAGAGTGACATGTCCAGACAGATCAGGCAACTCGATTCGGCATTCAATCCTCTGGTTTGAAAGCCAGCTTGAGTCAATGTGATGGAATCAGTGTCTTGCTCATTTTTTAAAAGAGGGGCTGGACTGTTTCTCCCAAACACTGTGGGTACGAAATGGCCAATCATAGCCATCCCACTTTATCCTCTATAGAAGTGCTTTGATCCTGGACTCAATTAGAGCTTCAGCAAGACTCTACAGTGGTGAGTAATAAAATTGAGCAACAGGTTATAACCAGCTCAGGAACTTCCAGATACACCTACTCAAGGGGAAGTGAGACTAGGTAGGAGAACGAAAGTGAGAATAGAAGTGGAGAGCAGCTGTAAGTAGAGAGAGATGTAAAGAGGGTGGAGAAATGGGAGGTAGTAGGATAGACATAGAGATGGGAAGAGGGAAAATGGAAAATAAGGTGAGACAGAAGAAAAGAATATATAAAATGAAGAAAAGTATTGTACATTAGAGGATATCAACAACTAAGGTGATTATATTACACAGGTGAATAAATAACAATTCATTGATAAACAGAAGATTTTTATATTATATCCCAAGTATATTATATCTTAATTTTTAAAAATACATAAAGCCTCAGCTGTAAACTCAGGGTATGATGGCTGAAAACGCCTTGGTAATTAAAGAGTTGAGTCAGAGAGAATCCATTCATGCTAATTGGAAGCAAAGTAAAAACAAATAAATAAGAAAACAAAAAAACAGAAAAGAAAAACTATGGCTTCTTCCAAAAACAGTATTACATGGAAATCCCTTTTCAGTCTTTCACCTCAGGCTTGGATGTTATCATCACCATCAAGTTTATAAATATAAATAACTTTATATTTATATTTACATATTAATATAATACATAAATATTGCTATTTTATATCTATACAAATATAAATAAAAGATTCTGATACAGAGTACCAAAATACATTAAACAGCCCAGTTTATAGGTGCTTCTTTCTGTTGTTGTTTTTTATTTTTACTCCAAGCTAGAAAAAAAGTTGAAGATTTTCTTGGGTACTGCTCTTGGAAAAGAAATTAAGCTCACTGAGAATTATTAAATCTGTGTATGACTTGGTTAATTTTAACTTTAACAGGTTAGCTGGGGAGATTTGCCTAAATTAAAAATACTCAGTGAAAGTTTTAGTAAACCTGAATGTCCTCACTGGAGACTTTATTAAAAGTTTGGCCCCTCAGAGATTGGGAATTGGACAAGTTCCATAACTGTAAAGAGGTTGTGTTTCATTTGTAAGCAATGCACAACGGATATTATTAGGAACTAGACAGGGATTTCTGCTGAAGATACATTAGTGAGACAGAATGAGAAGAGCATTTGAATTGAGTCATCCCTTTAGGCCAGAGACATCATTAGCCAGCAGGGCTGAAGTTTACTCTTTGAGGATCACATTTTTTATTACAGGAAACAGAGAACCCTAGAAAATCTCTCCAGAAAGCTGATATTTTGAAATAATTTATTTTATTTTTTAAAAACCCCTACGACAATCTAATGTCAGACAAATCACCCTAGTGCCCTGTCCCCAAGGTAGTCTATAACAAGTTTTATTTCATAAAGTATCGCTACACTCTTCAGCTTTAAAACGGTATAACCCCTTTAGTGAAGGACCTTGAACTGGTTTTGGCCTGAATTCCTTCTAGCACCATCACACTGTAATAATTTAGTCAATAACTATTCCTTGCTCTTCTTCTGTTATAAAATGTTGTGAGGATGTTTAACTACAAAAGCACTCAGTAACAATCATAATGGCTACTCTTAGAGAGAGCTTAAGATTTGTACAAATATCATTTAATAAAACCCCAACAATAAAACCCCAAAGTTTCACTTTCAAAGAGACAACATGCCAGTTGGGTAAGTAAGGGTTGAGTAAGAAAATGTAAAAATCACTGCTGGTGAATATGTTGTCTGGTCCAATCTTACTTTGAGTTTCTCCAAAAGCAGACGTTGAGAAAAGCTTAGGGGTGCAAGTAGTTTATGTGGGAAGTAATCTCCAGATGCATAATTAGGATGAAGAAGTGAGAGAGAGGAAGGAGGAAAGCCCATGAATGCATTAATGAACAGGTTACATCTGTAAGAAATCAGGGACCTTCTGAAAGACTGAAAAACACACGTCAACATTTTTCACCATGGAGTGAGAAAGTCAGAGTCAAAGTACATACCCATGGACCACGCCCGCCCCCGCTTTTTTTTTTGAAACAGTCTTGCTCTGTGGCCCAGGCTGGAGTGCAGTGGCCGCAATCTTAGGTCACTGCAACCTCCGCCTCCCTGGTTCATGTGATTCTCCTGCCTCAGCCTCCCCAGTACCTGGGACCACAGATGTGCGCCACCAGGCCCGACTAGTTTTTTGTATTTTTAGTACAGATGGGGTTCTGCCGTGTTGGCCAGGCAGGTCTGAAAGTCCTGACCTCGGGTAATCCCCCTGCCTCAGCCTCCCAAAGGGCTGGGATTACAGGCGTGAGCCACTGCGCCTGGCCCCAGCCCTTATTTTCATTGGTTGAGGGTCATTCCCGCAGTATTAAATTTCTGATGGTGTCATCCTGGCCCTTTCCAAAGCGAAGTGAAATTGCATGGCCAGAGTAAACTAAAGAGCTTCTGCACAGCAAAAGAAACTATCATGAGTGAACAGACAACCTACAGAATGGGAGAAAAATTTTGCAATCTACCCAACTGACAAAGGGCTAATATCCGAAATCTACAAGGAACTCAAACAAATTTACAAGAAAAAACAAACAACCCCATCAAAATGTAGGCAAAAGATTGAATAGACACTTCCCAAAAGAAGACATTTATGCCGCCAACAAACATATTTTAAAAAGCTCAACATTACTGATCATTAGAGAAATGCACATCAAAACCACAATAGATACCATCTCCCACCAGTCAGAATAGTGATTATTAAAAAGTCAAGAAACAATAGATGCTGGCGAGGCTGTGGAGAAATAGGACCGCTTTTACACTGTTGGTGGGAATGTAAATTAGTTCAACCATTGTGGAAGACAGTGTGGCAATTCCTCAAGGATATAGAACCAGAAATACCATTTGACCCAGCAATCCCATTACTGGGCATATACCCAAAGGAATAGAAATCATTCTACTGTAACGACACATCCACACATATGTTTACTGCAACACTAATCACAATAGCAAAGACATGGAAACCACCCCAAATGCCCATCAGTGATAGACTGGATAGAGAAAACGTGGTACATATAAACCATGGAATACTATGCAGCCATAAAAAGGAACAAGATCATGTCCTTTGCAGGGACATGGATGAAGCTGGAAGCCATCATCCTCAGCAAACTGACACAGGAACAGAAAACCAAACACCGCATGTTCTCACTCATAAGTGGGGGTTGAACAATGAGAACACATGGACACAGGAGGGGAACAACACACACTGGGGCCTGTTGAAGGGGTGGAGGGTGAGGGGAGGGAACCTAGATGATGGGTTAATAGGTGCCGCAAACCACCAGGGCACAAATGTACCTGCAAGTTCTGCCTGGAACTTTAAAAAAAAAAAGGCACAAAAAGCCTTAGTCAATTTGTACAGGAACTGTGTGTGTGTGACCCACAGAGTAGGTCCAGGGGCAAAGGGCAGGGCAAGTGTGTCTATCATAGGACCTAAAAAGTGGCACAGAATTCTAACCTGGATAACCAAGAAAAACACTAAAGATCAATCTGACACCAGGCAGATTCTAGAAGGAAATGAGTAACAAACAGGGTAGGTAGGTTGGCAAAGGCAAAAAGAGGAAGCAGGAAAGCCTGTGGCCTAGTTGGGTAGCTCACAAGTTTGGCTGTTGTAGAAAAGTTTCTATAAACAAAGGGCCATATATGCAGATATCTTCAGAAGGTATGAATATATAAAATATTTTGGTTTCCTAGTACATATAAAAGTTATGTTTACACTATGCTATGGTCTACTGATTGTGCAATAACGTTATGTCAAAAAACAAAGTATATATCTTAATTTAAGAATAATTTATTGCTAAAATTGTTAACAATCATCTGAGACCAGAGAATAGTGATCTTTTGCTGGTGGAGGGTCTTGCCTTCATGATGATGGCTTCGACCATCAGCTGATCAGGATGGCGTTTGCTGAAGGTTGGAGTGGCTGTGGCAACTTCTTTAAAAAAGACAAAAATGAAATCTGCCACATTGACTGAACCCTCGTTTCACAAAAGGTTTCTCTGTAGCATGTGGTACTGTTCGAGAGCATTCCACCCATAGAACTTCCTTCAAAATTAGAATCAAACCTCTCAAACCTACTGCTGCTTTAACAACTTAGTTTATGCAATATTCTAAATCCTTTGTTGTCATTTCAACAATGTTCACAGCATCCTCAGCAGGAGTGGATTTTATCTCAAAAAATCAATTTCTTTACTCATTCATAAGAAACAACTCTTCTATTCAAGTGTTATCACAGTATTGCAGCAATGCCGTCACATCTTCAGGCTCCACTTCTAATTTTAGGTCTTGTTATCTCTGCCACATGTGCAGTTTCTTAATCCACTGAACTATGGAGCTTTTCAAAGTCATCCATGGAATGAGCTTCTTCCAAACTTCTGTTATTTTTGATATTTTGACCTCCTCCCACCAATCATGAATGTTTCTAACAGCATTTAGAATTATAAATTATTTCCAGAAAGTTTTAACTTAGTTTTCTCCGATCCATCCAAAGAATCACTAATTATGGCAGCTATTACCTTATGAAATGTATCTCTTATATAATAAGACTAGAAAGTCAAAATTACTGCCTGATTCACAGGCTGCAGAAGGGGATGTTGTGTTACCAGATATGAAAACAACATTAATCTCCTTATACATCTCTATCAAAGATCTAGGGTGAACAGGCATATTGTCAATGAGCAATAATATTTTGAAATAAATCGGGATTTTTTTTTGAGCAATAGGTCTCAACAATGGGCTTACAATATTGAGTAAACCATGCTGTAAATAGGTGCGCTGTCACCTCAGTTTTCCTCTTTTAATTCTCCATATAAGCAGTAAGGCTGTTTTGCTTATCATTTGTGTGTTCACTAGAGAAAAACTTTTAATTTCTTTTGCATTTGCAGCTTGGCTAACTGACACAAGAGGTGCAGGCTTCTGCCTATCTCGGCTTTTGACATGACTTCCTCAATAACCTTAATCATTTCTAGTTTACAATTTAAAGTGAGAGATGTGTGGCTCTTTTACTTGATCTCTTCGAGTCCACTGTGGAGTTATTAGTTGGCCTAATTTCAATAATTTTTGGCTCAGGGAATAGAGAGGACCAAGAAGAGAGAGAGAGAAATGAGAGAACAGCTGATCAGTGGAGCAGTCAGAGCACACACAACATTTATTAATTGTCTGCTGTCTTATAAGAGTGCAGTTTGTAGCACCCCAAAACAATTACAATAGTAACATCAAAGATCACTGATCACAGACTATCGTAACAGAGTGAATAATAATGAAAAGTTTTGAAATATCGTGACACAAAACCATAACATAGAGACAGAAAGTGAGCACATGTTGTTGGAAAAATGGTACGGATAGACTTGTTTGACACAGGGTTGTCACAAATCTTCAATTTGTAAAAAAACACAATATCTGTGAAGTACACTAAAGTGAAATGCAATAAAATGTGATATACCTATGTATAAAATGGATGTAAGCAAGACAGACGGACAAAGAGTCATCACATGTGGCAGTATTGTAATAGCACAGAAACGAGACAATAAAAAAATGATTCTCAAACATTTTTGTGTTTTTTATAATACACTTTAAATATTAGATATTTTAGCACCATTATCTAAAGAAGACACAAGATTATTAAATAAGACGTCAATAATTCCAACAAAATTACTACTGTAGTATAATAACATTTATAATGTCTATAAAAGTATCCATTATTAATGAAATCTTTTCTTTGTTATCCCTCATAGTGTTTCTGTCTTAATGGAACTGCTCACTGATATGACCAAGCTCTCGTATGTATTTATGAGACAGAATTTTAATATTTTTGGTACCAGTTCAATGTTATGGTACCAAACAATGTTTGTTATAGTATTTTATAGCCCTGAATTACATGAGATAAGAATCACAGGATACAGACCTCAACAACAACACAAGTGACTAGAATGAAAGACGTTTATTAGGGAAGAATCCATGGAACTTGATGACAACTTGATAATAAGTTGGATACAGGGAGTGAGGATAATGGCAGTGCCATAGATGATAGTATGGAGACTGGAGATGTTGAATGTCTTCCTGTTGGTCTTAGTATACACTTGGGAGTCTTGAGCCCGGACTATAAAACCCTATGATATCTGATCCTGACTATTACAGAGGCGAAAGCTGACATCAGTTGAATATTTTGACCACTCACTTCTTATAGAATATAATATCTCCTTGATTTTTACCATACTACACTTTCTCTCCTCTTCTCCCAATTGCTTTCTTTCTTCTCTTTCTTTTATCCTCCCTTTCCACTCCTTTCCAAGACAAGTAAGTGCTGTCCAACTGGTAGCACTAGCCTTGTGACTATTGAGTGCCTAAAATGTATATAGTCTGAACTACAATGTGCTCTAAGTGTAGTAAACCCACCAGATTTATTATTATTAATATACTTTAAGTTCTAGGGCACATGTGCACAACGTGCAGGTTTGTTACATATGTATACATGTGCCATGTTGGTGTGCTGCACCCATTAACTCGTCATTTACATTAGGTATATCTCCTAATGCTATCCCTCCCCCTTCTCCCCACCCCACAACAGGCCCTGGTGTGTGATATTCCCCATCCTGTGTCCAAGTGTTCTCATTGTTCAGTTCCCACCTGTGAGTGAGAACATGCGGTGTTTGTAAACCCACCAGATTTCTAAGGTGAGGTGAGATAAAAATAAAGTAAAATATCCTATTAATTTTTTACATTATTACATGTTGAAATGATAACATTTTGGATATATTAAGTTAAAGAAATATATTGTTAAAATTAATTTCACATTTTTATTATTTTTAATTAGGTTAGTAGAATATATTAAATTACATATGTAGCTTACATTATAGTTTTATTGGACAGCATTGCTCTAGATTTTCTTATCTATACATTCTCCCTAAGCTTCACACACCACCTCTAAATAATTGATACGTAAATACATATCTTCACATGAAATACATTCAGACATCATTGCTAAGCCTCAAACCTTCTAAACATCTTGTTTTAGAAGTCTTAGGAACAGGCATTGTGGCTCACACCTGTAATCCCAGGGCTTTGGGAGGCTGAGGTGGGAGGATCACTTGGGGCCAGGAGTTCCAGATCAGCCTGAGCAACATAGTGAGATCCAGTTTCTAAAAAAATATTTTTTATGATTAGCTGGGCATGGTGGTGTGCACCTAACTACTTGGGAGGCTGAGGTGGAAGGATTGCTTAAGCCCAGGAGTTGAAGGTAAAAGTGAGCTTTTATCATACCTTTGCAATCCAGCCTGGGTGACAAAACAAAATACTGTCTCTGAAAAAAAAAAAAAAAAAAAAAAAAAAACGTACCTCATAGTCAGCATGTGTGAAATCAAACTTATTTCCTGTTGTCCTCTCTCTTCAAACCTAGTGCTGTTACATGGTCCAGTCTAAGTGAGTGTCATCACCACCCTCTTGCATAAGCCAGAATTCTAGACCCTTCTTTGAAATCTACATCCAATCTAGCACACAGGTCTGCTCATTCTACTAAAATACTTCTCCAATTTGTCCATTCCATTCTTATCTCCACCAACTAGTACATGCTACTGTAATCTCTTTCCTAGAAATTTTCAATAGTTAGTCTGCTGTATTAGTCCATTCTCACACTGCTATAGAGAACTGCCCTGGGTAATTTATAAAGGGAAGAGTTTTAATTGACTCACAACTCTGCATGGCTGGAGACACCTCACAAAACTTACAATCAAGGCAGAAGGGGAAGCAAACATGTTCTCCCTCACATGGCAGCAGGAGAGAGAAGTGCTGAGCAAATGGGGAAAAGCCCCTTATAAAAGCATCAGATCTCATGAGAACCCACTCACTATCATGAGAACAACATGGGGAAACTGTTCCCATGATTTAATCATGGGAATAATGGCCATCCAAAGATAACCTCATTCTAATCCTGGGAAACTGCAAATGTGTTGCAGATGGAATTAAGTGGCTAATCAGCTAACTTTAAAATAAAAAAATTATCCAGATGGGCCCAAAATAATTCTTTACATGTTGAAGACAGAAGCAGATGAGTCTAAATCAAAATGATACAGTGTGAGAAAAATTTTTTGTTGTATTTTTAATTAAGCCATTCACTTTGGCTGGAAAATGTGAAAAAATTTTAACCAATCATTTCAGGGTTTGAAGATAGAAGGGGGCCCATGAGCCAAGGAATAACAGCAGACTCTAGAATCTAGAAAAAGTAAAGACTGTAAATTTCTCACCAGAGCTTCCAAAACAGAACTCAGCCCTGCTAGCATCTTGGTTTTAGCTCAGTGAGACATATTTCAGACTTCTAAACTGCAAACTGTGAACTAATAAATTTTTGTTGTTTTAAACTACTGAGTTTGTGATAATTTGTTAGGGCAGCAATAGGAAATTAATATACCCTCCCAAGGCTTCTCATGGCTCCAAAGATGAAATACAAATTTCATAATCTGTGTTATAACCCAAAAAGATCAATTCTCCAACCCCATCACCAACAACTGTGGTCTGTCTTTTACAGGTTCCTCAAATATGCATAGGTGATTTCTGCCTTGAGGAACTTTCACTACCTCTCCTCCATAACCTACCATGTTCATCTGTCATGGCTGACTTCTTCCTACTCATGTCTCAGCTTGACTGCTCACCTTTTCCTAAACATTTTTTCTAATCATTGTATCTAAAGTAACTCCCAGTCATTGTTTATCACATCTACCCTATCTTACCTCCAGCATAGCATGTAGTAATTTCTGCTTTTTTCTTCTTCATGTATTTATTTATATCTGCTTGCCTGCTTCCCTCGATTAGAATGTAAGTTCCATGAGAACAGAATCTATAATTATGATGTAACAAGTAGGCACCATATAGTATTTACTGCATGAATGCATGAATAAATGACACAACAAGTGGAAGCTGATTTGTAGTTCTGAGTATAAGGACTTTTCATAATTGTAAAGAAGGCAAAAAGTTTTCATAAATTTGTAGGAAAATTGGAGTAACAAGAAATAAGTTACATGATTTTTTTCACTGACTCCTATGAATCTTTTCACTGATGCTACATTATTTCCTGGGTAAAAGCAATATTCATCATTCTTCATCTGGTGGAGGTTTTCCCCCAGTGAATCCTGATAAGCTCCTAAACAAATGGAGACTTGAAATTGGTGGGCAATTAATTAATCAGTAGGAGTCATAACACCATAAAAGAGCCGGGCGTGGTGGCTCATGCCTGTAATCCCAGCACTTTGGAAGGCCGAGGCGGGCGGATCACCTAAGGTCGGGAATTCATGACCAGCCTGACCAACATGCAGAAATTCCATCTCTACTGAAAATACAAAATTAGCCAGGCATGGTGGTGCATGCCTGTAATCCCAGCTACTCGGGGAGGCTGAGGCAGGAGAATCGCTTGAACTCGGGAGGCAGACGTTGCGGTGAGCCAAGATCACGTCACTGCACTCCAGCCTGGGCAACAAGAGCAAAACTCCGTCAAACAAACAAACAAACAAACAACAACCAAAAAAAAAAAAAAAAAAAAATCAAAATGATGGGAGAGTCCTGAAAGTGAGGTGGCATTATGAAGAAAGAAGGCTTTCGTGAAGCTGCTTCTGGATTTGGAAGAAATTTTCTAAAGTTTAGTAACTAAAGTATAAAGTTAGCGACATTATGAATGAAATGTCAATGGAAGATTCTACAAATTAAATACTGCCATTAAAAAGAGGTGGGAAAGGTGCTGCTTTCATCTTCTGATCACAGCAAGCAGTCTCTCTGAGGCACCCAATCCTAGCTCAGTTCCCACTTCCTCCCTGAAGCCTTGGCTGGCTGCTGCAGTGGGAATGTTTTCTTCCCACTAAGGATCTTATGTTCAGATTGGTGGTAAGGGTAAGTAGTATAAACTCAAATGAATAAAAATTAAAACATTTCTGTTTTCTTTAAATTTTATTTTATTTTAAGTTCCAGAAACATGTGTAGGATGTGCAGGTTTGTTACATAGGTAAATGTGTGCCCAAAACATGGCTCTTAAAATTTGTTTAGAAATTGGAATTTGCCTTACTCTTTAGGTCTCAAAGGAGTAAGGTCTGTGATGTTCAGAGGATTACGTCTCTCAGAATGTGCTCTTCCAATTTAGTAAGTCTCTGATGTTCAAAGGATTAGGTCTCTCAGGCTGTGCTCTGAAGTCAATGCCAACTAAATCCCTTTAGAATTATTTCAAATATCTGAACCATTCTCTACTGGTGACATAAATATTGGCATCAACCTCTTTGTAAAACTATTCTCCCAAATGATCAAGAAGATAGAGCTTAATTGTGGGATCTACTTTAAAAACTGTTATCAGGCAACCAACTGGCCCCTCTAAAACTCTTACCAGGGAAAATTCAGGTGAGAAAGAATTTAAAACTTATTTTTGCTAGAAATATTAATCACATGAAACATTTATTTCTCTAAGTTATTTAAGGTTTATTTTTCTTAAAACTCTAATTTTTCAATGTTTTAAGATCTTTAAATTATTTTTTAAATCTGAAGTCTATTGTGTAAGCTTTAAGCAAATGACTATCACTCATTTGTATCATTTCTGAAATTATTAGGAGTCTAAATTTATACCAAGAGATAAAAGCACACATTTTTAGTAATAACAGAATATCTTAATGAAGACTATAAAACTTATTTGAATAATGTAGTTTGTCCTATTACTTATAAACTTGATGAAATGAATTATTAACCTCTACAATGAAATAGTGTTTAAAATTTTTGTGTTGGGCAGTCCTATGTATTAAACAAATTATATGAGTAAGGACTATAATTTCAAAGCAGTCTTTCAAACCCCAATATAATTTTGGGAAATGTTCTAGTTTCTTTTTGATTCTTAGAGAAATAAAATATCATCGTAAAACTTATTTCTATCTGGCCAATAGACAACTGGATGAACCAAAGGAAATTTTATATTATATAACTTCAAGCTGGCAAGGGCAAGGCAGTTAATGAAAAAGTTATTCAAATTATGTCAGTTTCAAATGTTATTTTAAAAATATTGATCTTAAAGTTACATCAGCTGGGTGCAGTGGCTCATGCCTGTAATCTCAGCACTTTGGGAGGCTGAGGCGGGAGGATCACTTGAGGTCAGGAGTTTGAGACTGGCCTTGCTAACATGGTGAAACTCTGCCTCTACTAAAAATACAAAAAATTAATAGCCAGGTGGGTGGCTCATGCTTGTAATTTCATACTTGGGAGGCAGAGGCAGGAGAATCTCTTGAACCTGGGAGGTGGAGGTTGCAGTGAACCAAGATTGTACCTCTGCACTCCAGCCTGGGCAACAGAGTAAGACCTTGTTTCAAAAAATAAATTTAAAATATATATAATATGTATATATACATCATCTTCAAGTAATCTGAGATTTGAAAGTTAGTAATATTTTCAGAAACCAAAAAGAAGAGATCTTTTTTTATCTTTCCAAAATGGTTTTCCTCTGTTCCCAAACTTCGGAGTATAGTTGTGGTTAATGAATATCCAGAAAACTGTCTATCTAGAAATATCCAGGAGGGTCAGTTAACCTTTTAAAGCAAGTAGGTAGCATAAAGCAAGCATCCAATAACTATCAGCTCAATTAATAAATGATTCCCAAAGTAACAAAGATAAATAAGGTAGATTGAAACAAAATGCTCCCCAATAGGTAAGAACTCTTTGTCTGTAAGTACATATAATGAGTACATAATGAAAGTTTTTAAAATATTCCAAAATTTTAATACATGTGAACACCCTAGAATCTAGGAATACAATGAAAACACATGACATTTGAAAGAGTAAAAGTTGACACCAAAGAGATACTGCTTCCATAGAGGAGGTGACCTTAAGATTGCATTACCACATAATATGAACATATGCCTGAATAGTTTGAGATGCAGGATTGCCAGCAAATTACCATTATTTATAACTGGTGATGCCATTATCATAAAAGTGGAGTAGGCAGTTGCTCAATGAATCCATTATAACATTATTCACAGCAGAATTGTAAAATGCAGAAAACATTAGTTAAATTCCCATGATTATTGTGGACTTAATCAAGTTATAAAACACTGCAGACCTAAAAGCATGCCATTTTATTTGCTTAATAGAAAATTTCTTTCCTGATTATTGAAGCAACAGCCATTGCAGACAATTTGAAATGGAGGAAAATATAAAGGAGAGAAATAGTTGACCTCTAATTTTATTGCATAGAAAAAACTAGTACTATTTTGATGCATTTTCATGCTACTGTTTAACCTTCATATGTAAGCATTTATTTGGAAATTGCAATTATTTTGTTTATAAAACTTTCTATTTTGTTTTTTTGTAACATATTTCTATCTATTTTATCATTACAATAATCTCCAAGGTAAACAGTATTTTTAATGATTGTACAATATGTCATCATGTGAATGATTCACATTTATTTCATCATAACTGACTAAATGGTTATACCACCACTTTCAGGTGTTTTGAATTTTTTATGATTATGAATGAAATTACAATAGGCATCATTTTATGTTAATCTTTTTGGGAGATTCTAATTATTTCTTTTTGGTCAATTCATTATTATTGGCCAAAGGATGTGAATGATTGTTTCTTTAATTTATTACAAATTATTTTCTAATAATTGCACCAATTTTGGCTAACACTATATATTATCATTTCTTTTTTAAAACATCTTGCCATTTTAATAGACAAAATAAATATAGCCTCGTAGCTATTTCAAATTATGTTTCTCTGATTAGTAATGAAGTTAAAAATTTTTAATTTGTAAAAAATTATATTTCCTGCAGATTTTTCTGTTCCTGCCATTGACCTGGTTTCTAGTGATTATACGTACTGATTCCTTCCTAAAATACAACTAGAGAAACAATATCCTATTTATTCCGGTCTCCTAGTTTTTGTTTGATGCTTGATTTTTATTCACGATTTTTAATATATACTTACATAAATAAATTTGTCAACTTTTAACCCTTTTCTTGAATTTTTGATAGCATTTGAATTTCATGCACACATGAATAATTTTACATTGTATGCATAAATTGTATTATAAATAACTTGGATGGTTTCTAGTATAGGCATTTTTTCTCATTTCCCCTAATCTCTCTGTCTCCTCCCCACTTCCACCCACATCCCTTTTCCTCCCCACCCCAGAGGGGTACAAATACCTTAAAAATAGCCTGTTTCCAAAGCATGTTATGTTTAAGTGTACACGCCAGTAGTATTTGAGATAGTAAATTACTAAGAATATACAACTCAAAATAGGCATTTAAATTTTTTATTGTGGTAGAAAATACATAACATAAAATTTATCATCTTAGCCATAATTAAGAGTGTAGTTCAATAGAATTAAGTACATTCACATTGTTGTATTAATACAGTCATCACCACTACTCATCTAGAACTTTATTTATCTTCCCAAACTGAAATTCTGTAACCAATAAGAAATAGCTCCCCGTTCCCTCCTCCCACTGACAACCACCACTCTCTATTCTGTCTTTATAAATTTGACTACTCTAGGTACCTATAAATGGAGTAATAGAATATTGGTCCTCTTTTGACTAGCTTATTTCAGTTAGCATTATGTCCCCAAGGTTGATCCATGTTGTAACATGTCAGAATTTCATCCCTTTTTAGGGTTGAATAATGTTCCATTGTATGTATATATCACCATTTATTTTTTCATCATCCTTGGACATTTGGGTTGTTTCCACCTTTTGGCTATTATGAATAATGCTGCTATTAACATTGGCATATAAAAATAGTTTTTTAAACAACACTGTTAATCAGTACATATATATTCATTGAAATTTTGGGGAACGTTGATACTAATTGCTGACATTTAAATTATGGATCAGCTTTACTTAACCCATATAGAGAAGTGTTGTTCTCTGGATCTTTCTGTGAAGACCTCAAAAGCCATCTTTGTGAAGATAATCTGATGTCTTTCTTCTTCAAAATGTGCTGGAAATATTCACAATAGCAGAGACAGGGAATCAACCTAAATGCCCATCAACAATTGACTGGATAAAGAAAATGTGGTACATACACACCACGGATACTGTGCAGCCATAAGAAAGAATGAGATCATGTCCTTTGCAGTAACATGGACAGAGCTGGAGGCCATTATCCTAAGCAAACTAATGGAGGAACAGAAAACCAAGTATTGCATGTTCTCACTTATAAATGAGAGCTAAACACTGAGTACACATGAACGGAAAGAATGGAACTACAGACACTGGGGCCTGCTTGACTGTGGAGGGTGGGAGGACAGAGAGGACTGAAAAACTACTATTAGGTACTATTCAAATGGTTTTAAAATGATTTTAAAATGTACTGAAAATATATTGCATCACTAGCCAAAGCGGTAATTATTTAGGAAATTCATTCTCCCCATGAATGGGGCACGCACCAAAGTCCAGGCAACATGAGGAAGCATTGTGGAAGATGTTCTCCTTCCTTTAAGCCAAAGAGACCTCAATAATTGTGGCATATTATAAATTAGTGTCTTATTTCTCCACAATTGTTTTTCAGACAAGTCAGGAATGGCTGAAGAAAATCATACCATGAAAAATGAGTTTATCCTCATGGGATTTACTGATCACCCAGAGCTGAAGATTCTGCTGTTTGTGGTGTTCTTTGCCATCTATCTGATCACCATGGTGG